>NC_084789.1:15167534-15505197 GCF_028858725.1 Colius striatus | reverse complement strand
CCCTTTACAAGTGGCAAAGCAGATAGCTGCTGCTTGCCCTCAATGTGCTTCAGCGCTACCATGGGAAGCCGGAGTTAATCCCCGAGGGTTGCTCCTGAATCAGATCTGGCAAACAGATGTCACAATTTATGAGCCCTTTCACCCCAACCATCACCTCCATGTCACCATTGACACCTGCAGTGGTTACATACTAGCTATCCCCGTGCGTGGAGCCGCAGCGTGCCACGCGATTAGGCACTGGCTACAGGTGCCATCCGTCCTAGGATGTCCTGAACAAATCAAAACTGACAATGGGACTTGTTACACCTCCCATGTGACACAGGAATTCTGTCAAATCTGGAAGATCAAATTGGTACACGGTATCCCTCACAATAGCCAGGGATAGGCAATCATTGAACGTGCTCACGCTACTCTAAAAGTACAGCTCAACCGTCTTAGGGAGGGGGAGAGCATGGGATATAGAATTACCCCCGATGTGGATGCAGTTGTGGGACTACAATCTCATTGTGGTCACAAAGACATGGTGGGACAGCTCCCATGACTGGAGCACACCCATGGAAGGCTATGTATTGTCATCATGCTTTGGCCCAGCTAGCAAAGAAGCATCATGACAGTCTAGTGCTCCCCATTCATCCCCACCCTCATTAGCATGGCTGGGAATTGTCTGTCATGGTTTAGCTCAAGAGACAAAAGACCACTATTAGTCTCAAGTACCAAAGACCTGAGAATTGCCAAAGGGCAGGGAGGGCTTAATTGCTGCTTATGGTCCAGGACAAAACAGACAAGGCTACTCAGCTTGGGGAAGAAAACAAAAAATAATTTAATCCAACACCAAATAAAGCATAATCATAAAACCCCAAATATAACCAAAATAAAACAACACAGAGTGGTACAACAATGAAGAGTCCGACCAGCCCTTTAAGACTACCTTCTCCCCATTCCTCCCCTCTTCCCAGGCTCAGAGCCCTGATCCCAGTGTCTCTATCTCCTCCCCCTACCCCCGCCCCCCCCTCCCCCAGGGGCACAGGGAATGAGGGTTTCAATCAGTCTATTCATGATAGCTTCTGCTGTTTGTCTCTCCTCAAGGCAGGCTTGCAGTCCTCCCTGCAAGTCCCCGGGGTACCTCACACACAGGGCAGCCCTGCACAGGCTGCTCCCACATGTGTTCATCCCAAAGGCTGCAGCTCCTCTCGACCTCTTGTTTGGGTCTGCTCTGTGGCCTGTAGGCTCTCCAGCATAGCCTTTACCGGGTCTTCACTGCAACCCACTCCTCCTTTTACAAAGCAAAAGCAGCTCCTTGCTAAACCATGACAGTATCTAATTGGCTCAACCCCAAAAGTGGGTCTGGCTCAGAGCTGGGGAGAGTTTCAAGCAACTTCTTACAGGAGCCATCTTTACAGTCTCTTTACATAGCTATCATGTCAATCTATGACAATGGTTTAAAAGACAGGCCAACAAGGCGAGAAACTGGAGTTGCTCTCCACATGACGGAGCAATTAATGTGCATTGAGCTCTGCCTGAGTAGGGATGAGGGGCAGGTTGAGTGCTTGAAGATGAAAATTAAGGGGCAGGGTAAGGTAGGTGATACTCTTGTAGGAGTTTGCTACAGGACACCTGATCAGGAGGAAGTGGATGAGGCCTTCTACAAACAGTTGAGAGCTGCCTCACAGTCTCCATCCCTGGTCCTCATGGTGGACTTCAACCTCCCTGATATCTGCTGGTAAAGCCACAGAGCCAAGCACACACAGCCCAGGAGGTTCCTACAGAATGTTGGTAACAACTTCCTGTCACAGGTGATTGAGGAATCAACGAGTAGGGGTGTGCTGCTGGACCTTGCACTGACAAATAAGGAGGGTCTGGTTGGAAATGTGTCATGGTTTGACATGACAGCCTTTTCTGGTAAGGAGGAAAGAGCTATAAAGATGGCTCCTGTAAGAAGTTGCTCAAAACTCTCCCCAGCTCTGAGCCAGATCCACTTCTGGGACTGAGAAAATTAGACGTCTCCACGATCACTTTTTAAGAAGAAGCCGGAAGAGGAGGATTCTTCCTTCTTCTTCCTGTTTCTTCCTTCGTCAGTCCCTTCTTTTCCAGCTGGTGATGGTGCAAGGAGTAGGAAGAGAGAGAGAGAAACAACTATGCAGACTCCCAAGGTCAGTGATGAAAGAGAGAAGGAGATGTACTGGAGCAGAGGCTCCCCTGCATTCTATGGAGAGGACTGGTGAAGCAGTAATTTGTTTGCATTTCTTTAAAGACCCTGCATCAGTGGCAGAGACTCATTTTGATAACGACCCCATGTCAGGGGCAGAGACTCATTCTGCTAAGAACCCTGAGCCAGGGGAAGAGATTCACTTCATTAAAGGCCTCGTGCCAGGGACAGTGAGTATGGCCCGAGGAGGCCATGTCCCGTGGGAGGGACCCAATCACTTCACTACAGACCCCGAGTCAGAGGTAGTGATTTTCTTTAAAACTAAAGCCGGAAGAGGCCGTGTCCCGAGGGAGGGATCCAACATTCAAAGAAGTTGTAACTGTGATGAGGACCCGAGACAAAGCAGATCATTAAAATTATGCCCAGAAGAGGCCGTGTCCCATGGGCGAGACCCTGTATCTGCAGAAACTGAAACTGAGGCGAAGAATCCACGCCAGAGATATTCACTAAGAACTGTGTCCCATGTGAGGGACCCTGTATCGGTAGAAGCCGCAGCTGCTGGGAAGAACCCACACCAGAGAAGTTTGTTAAGGACTATGTCCCGGGGAGGGACCTCGTATCGGAGCAGAGGAAGAATGCAAGGAGTCATCCTCATCTGAGAAGAGAGGAGCGGCAGAGCCCATCTGTGAGAGACTGATGACATCCCCCACTCCCTGCCCCCCTGAGCCATTGAGGGGGGAGGAGGTAGAGATATTGGGAGCAATGAGCTGGGCCCAGGAAGAAAGGAGGGATGGGGGAGGGAGATCTTAAAGTGCTGGTTGTAATTTTCTCATCATCCTACTCCCTTTTTGCTTTTATTCCGTTCTGTTTCTTGTAGAATAAACTTTCTTACTTTCCTCTCTAAGTTGAGCACTGGAGTCTATTTTGCCCAGAACCATAATTGGCAGCAAGCCCTCCCTGCCCTTGTCTTAATCCACAACAACCTTGCTTATCTTTTTACTCCCATCTCACTGGGTCCTCTGCCATCCTAATGAGGGTGGGGGTGAATGGGGGCACTGAGCAAGAGTCTGTCATGGTGCTTCTGTCCTAGCTGAGCCATACCATGACAGAAGGTTGGAGGCCAACTTGGCTGCAGTGACCATGAGATAACAGAGTTCAAGATCCTTTGTGGAAGAGGCAGGACACAAAGCAGGACCGTGACCCTTGGATTTCAGGCGAGCGGAGTTTGGCCTCTTCAAAGACCTACTTGGAGGGATCCTAGAAGGTAGAAGTGCCCAAGAGAGCTGGTCAGTCTTCAAGCACCACTTCCTCCAAGCCCAGGATCAGTGTGTCCCCACATTTAGGAAAGTCGGAAAAGGAGGAAGGAGGCCTCCATGGATGAGCAAGGGTCTGCTGGGACAACGCAGGGAGAAAGCAGACATCTATGAGAGGTGGAAACAGGGCCTGATTTCTTGGGAAGAGTATAGAAACTTTGCCAGAGCATGCAGGTACCACATATGTGGATTGGAGGGAAATTCAACCCCCATCCTCCAAGATAAGGTTGCCTTAATGGAAATGCTATGGCTTTTACCGCTATGGTGTTAATTGCCCCAATTAAGGAGTGTGTTTTGGGTACTGATATGTTGGCAGGACACAAGGTTGAAACTTTAAATGATTACTTTTTTTTTTTTCCAGGACTTCACAAGCAGCATTTGCCATTCTGTCTCTTAACTGTCCTCCATGGATTCCTGAAGTGAGATCTGGTTGTGCTGCCCGTGTCTAGTAAGGTGTTAATGTAAATCAGTATTCCGGTATTTCAGGGGGAGGGGAGGAAATTACCCAAATCATTCAGGCACCCAAAGAATCAGGAATCATTAGGGAAACCATGACTGTTTTTAACAACTCCTTTGGCCTGTCTGAAAACCAGATTGCACTGGGAGAATGACTGTAGATTATACAGAATTGAATAAAGTTACCCCCCTGCCCCTTGTAGTTATGGTACCAGACACAGTAACTCTTTAAACAGCTGCTGAATCGGTGACAGAACATTTACAAGACCAAGGCTGGACAATTAAGTCAAAGAAAATACAGGGCCCTAACACTACTGTACAGTTTTGGGGATTATTTTGGCATGAACAGATTAGAGAAATAACAAATAAGGTACAGCAAACAGTCCAGAGATTTCCTGTACAAACTACAGGGAAAATGTAAGGAGCTGGAGCAATAGTCTATGTATTACTGAAACAAGATGATACCCCCGTTTTCCTCTTTTATCACAGGTTGGCTTGTTGTTCTTTGTAGTCTGTGCTACAAGCACATACACTGCACATATTTCTGCAAGATCAGTATGACTATATTTAACTAATTTAGCTTCCATTGTAACTAATTCATCTGCCTTTTACACTAAATGAGGTCTAGATCTTTTAACAATGTGTTTCATAGGTGTGCCAACCCCAGCAGAACAATAAATATAAAAGGGAAGAACTTTTTAAGATGTTATAGACACAGGAGTAGATGTTTCTGTGAGCATACTTGCCCAGAATGCCAGCAGACTGGGGGTACCCCCCCTCCCCTGCCTGTCAATGCAGTGAATCCAAAAGGTCTAGAAGCCAATGAAATTTGGTAAACACATGTAACACATATACCATCATTTGATCACCTACAGTGGGTTCATGTAATGGTTGATACATTTTCTGGGATGATACATGCCACTGCAGCCTCCGGGGAAAAGGTTGTACACATGCAAAGTCACTGTTTGAGCTGTTTTGCAAACATGGGGGTGCCAAAAGAAATTAAAATCAATAATGGCTCTGGCTACACAGCTCAAAATATACAACTATTTTTACAGCAATGGGGAATTCGGCATAAGACAGATGTTCCCTATAACCCCACAGGACAGGCAATAGTCAAATGTGCACATGCTACATTGAAAGCCCTGATTTTAAAACAAAGAAGGGGGAATTCTCCAGACACACCACATAATCAGCTAGCAATGGCTTTATATACTCTTAATTTTTTTAATAGAAATCATTTTGCCCTGACAGCAGCAGAATGCAATTTTTAGCATTACAACAGACTTTATAGCTGAACTGTGGGTTTTATATAAGGATCCCGAAGGAAACTCAGCCTGGAATGGGCCAGTAGATATGTTGGTGTGTGGGAGCGGGTATGCTTGTGTTTTATCACCCACAGGTCCTCAGTGGATACCATAAAGAACAGTTAAGCCATGTCATGAGCTGGAAGGATCAACCCTTCAACCTGATACCCTAAATCTCGCAACTGGTGATGCGGGAAATGACACACAGGCAATGGATTCCTAGGAACTCAGCGACTGCAGCCATCACTTGGAGAAGTCTGAAATAACTACAACAGAAAGTAGAGAATATGATGGCACAGGTAGAAGCAATGTCAACACTGGAAAATATCTTTCTTGCCTATCTGGCCCTTATTTCAACCAACTCGGGGGTAAGTATAAGTTTGCTATTTTTGTTTTTGCTAGGAGCAACTGGTTACATATATTGAGCATGTCATCAACACACCATTTTTGCCCTGGTAAGTTGGTGGGATCCTGATATATTGATAGCCAGTAATGACACACAGTGGACTGCAGGAGCCTGGCTTCCTCCTCAGGACACAGAGAATCAGTCATATCATTTTAATGTTACTAATATAACACTGTATGCAGATGCCCCCCTGTGTGTATATCAACTGGAGAAGAGAGTAAATGTGTACCACTGCAATAACAATAGCATCTGTATTTTAGAAAACTTAAGGATCATGGAAACATAACAATCATACAAATGGTGGGGACCATAGAACATGGTGTGGTAGTTTGACCCTGGCTGGACGCCAAGGTCACACCACACCACTCTATCCCCCATCTCCTCAGCAAGCCAGGGAAGGGGAGAAAATAAGATGGGAGTCTCGTGGGTTGAGACAAAAGCAGTTTAATAAAGAAACAGCAAAGCCATGCATGTGGGAACCGAAGCAAAAGCAGATAAAGCTGTTACTCTCTACTTCCCATCAGCAGCGATGTCCGGGCACCTCCCGAGAAGCAGGGCTTCAGTACGCAGAGCAGTTGCTTTTGGAAGGCCAGAAATGAATCTTGCCTCCTCTTCCTGCTCCTCTCCCCCAGTTTATATTACTGAGCTGACGTCATATGGTATGGAATATCTCCTTGGTCAGCCTGGGTCAGCTGTTCTGGCCATGATCCCTACCAAGATCATGCTCACCCACAGCTATTGGTGAAGGTAGGGTGTTGTAGTAGTACAAGCAATATTCACTCAAAGACATAGAGAGTCTAGGTAATGCACGTGCAGAGACATACACAGACAACATTGTACAACCAACACAATTGACTCAAAACCACCCTTCCTTTGCTGCACTACCTCCTTATATGCTGCTTCTGCCCATGAGATCACCCAGAGCCCAATTGATTAACTGGCAGCACCTGTTTCTGAAGTAGCTTGCCAGCTGCATTAACTTGTCCTTACCATCTTTATTCAAGCTGGCTGGCCCAAGCCACATCTGTTCCTACAATTCCCCCCTTTTTCTTCTTTGGACCAGCCAGCCTTTAGCAACACATTTCAAAATTAAAGGTACATGAAGAAAACATAAATATTTTTACCCATGGCCATGAGTTTACAACAAAAGGTCAATAACAGCTACATCGCTGAACAATATAATACAGAAATCCATAAACTCAAAATAAACATAATCTGATATGTATTGCTAGGAGGGACGCATAGTGGCAAGAAGGGATGAGTTCTCTGTAACTCCACTGATATTTCTGTTTCCTGAATGTAGTTTTGGACTTTTGTTCAGCTTCTTTAGCATGCTGATCTGCGAGCATTATCTGTAAGACGGAAGTATCTCTTCATCCGTAGAAAACACACCATTTTTGTTTTCAAGTTTTCATTGGCTGTCTTGTTAAGTTCTTCAATTCTTTTAATGCAATACAGATAGCTGGAGGAATTTACAGCAGCATATGTGGTGCCACAGTTGAGAGGGATTATATTTTAATAGGGTGGTGGATTGAGGGTGGATCACTTTGTTATTTCCTCAAGATTGTTTTTTCCATTGGTCTTACAGTCATTAAGTCCTTTCTGTTGATGTGGCTTGATCCATTTTGCCAGAATCCACGGGGGACCTTGATCTGTAATGACACAAGCATAGCCTCTTCCCCACGTTAACAGATCTGCAGGTCCTTGCCACTCTCCAGTAGTGGGATTCTTATACCAAACTTTAGGTTTGTCAGTAAAATCCAAATCCTGACTCATTTGGGCAAAGTCTGTTAATGCCGGTGGTTCATTCCGGTTTGCCACAATTCTGAGATGATTCATTGTATAAAGGGCTTTCATTAGTCTATCCTGAGGGCTCACCCCCTCTTCCCCCGTTTTTTGTTTTTGTAGCAGGCCTTTTAAAGTTTGATGTGTACATTTGATAATGGCTTGACCAGTGGAATTTCCTGGGATTCTAGTAGTATGTTTAACACCCCATAAATTCAGAAACTTATGTGTTTTACTGGCTATGTATCCTGAGCCATTATCAGCTTTTATCTCTCCTGGAACACCAAGGACTGCAAAGCAACTTCTCCAATGTCTTATAAAATCTCGAGAACTGTCACTGGTTAAGGCTATGGCCCAAACCATGGCTGAATAAGTATCAATAGTGACATGTATTCATTTAAATCATCCAAAGAAAGCATAGACAGTGATATCCGATTGCCATATTTCTAAAGGTGCCAGACCCCTGGGATTGACTCCTACTCCTAGGCCAATTTGATTCTGGCATGCAGGGCACGTGGAAACAATACCCTGAGCGTCTGATATAGTCAGGTCAAACTGCTTCGCCAGCATTATCGCATCTTGATGAAAAAAAAAAAAAAACAAACCAAAAAACGAGCAATCTTCGAGCTTGAGAAAATTTCTCAATTATTGGCCCCATAGGAATCAATAAAGGAGCTGCCACTATCTTGTCAACAATTTCATTGCCAACTGATAGGCCATCTTTTAAGTCTGAATGGCTTTGAATATGTCCAATATAATAAGAAGTTTGACGTTCATTTATCTGATGCCAGAGCTGCAGAAATAATTTATACAGATTCTGATTAGAGATTTCTTTGAACAACGTTCTCTCTAATCGAGTGACGGCATCGACCACGTAGAAGGAATCAGAGATGATGTTTAAAGGGACGTCTGGCCATTTCTCGAAAGTTTTAACTACAGCCATCAGCTCCAGCAGTTGAACTGAACTGCCTGGGGAGTGAACAGTTAGGTTTTGCTATTGTCCATTCTCCCACCAAACCACTCCTGCTTTGGCTTGGATCTTACTTGCGTCGGTAAAAACAGTCAGGCCTTTAACGGGTACTGCTGATCTCAATGGCCGCACTTCCATTTGAAATTTAACAGAAAACAATTTATGGGCCGGATAATGATTATTTATAGTCCCTGGATATGACAATAAGGCCCACTGTAATTCATCAGACTGTTGCAGTGCCCAGTTCAAGAACTCATCTGTGAGAGGAACGAAAATGACATCTGCCTCAATCCCTGCTATTTCCAGCAGACGTTTCCTGGCCTAAACTATTATTTTCGCAATTGCCTCTAGCCTCGTGGTAATTGTTTTTTGCAAATTATATGGCAAAAATATCCACTCCAGGATCCTCAATGGGTCTTCCGCTACCAAATTCCATTGCATCAAGACTGCCATTACATGCTGGTTTTGACTTATCACAGCAATGTTAATAGACAAGTCAGGATCATATCGGTGACTGTAGTTACTGACTATCTGGTTTCCTATTTTTTCTATTGCTTGGATTTGCTGCCTAGACAGTTTTCACGCACTATCAGCCTCTACTGAGCCCTTTAACAAAGGCATTAGTGGCGCAAGATCCTCATTCGTGATACCACATATGGATCGTACCCATTGGATATCACCTATTAGCTTTTGAATGTCTGTTAAATTAGCAATATCTGTTTTAATTGCCACCTTCTGAGGATAAATGTGCGCATCGGTGATAATATTACCTAAACATTTCCAAGAGGCGTGCATTTGTACCTTCTCTGGCACAATCACCAACCCGGAGATGCTCAACTGTCGTTTCACTTGCAGAATGTGATGCTGGTCCAAGTCTTTTCTTGCAATCAACATATCATCCATATAATGGTAAAATAAAACATGAGGTTACTTTTTGTGCAGAGGTGCTAGCACCCAGGCAACATAAGTTTGACAAATAGTTGGCGAGTTCTTCATTCCCTGAGGTAAAACAGTCCATTGATATAATTTTGCTGGCTCTTGTTTGTTAATAGATGGTACTGTAAAAGCAAACTTCTCACTGTCATCCTCATGTAGGGGAATTGTGAAAAAACAGTCCTTCAGGTCAATCACCAACAGGGGCCATTCTTTTTGAAGAATTGCAGGAGAGGGTAATCCTGACTGTAAAGCACCCATGTCCTGCATCACTGCATTAACAGCTCTTAGATCGTGTAACAGCCTCCACTTCCCTGATTTTTTAGGGATAGTGGACTGGTGGATGCCTTAATATGACCTTTCTCTAATTGTTCATTTAATAATTCATGAAACTGGGCAAGCTTTTCTTTGCTTAGCAGCCATTGATCAATCCAAACTGGTTTATCTGTCAGCCAGGTTAACTTCAGGATTGGTCGCCCATCAATGGCTGCCATTAAAAATTTTCATTTGACAAACAAAAGCCCATTTGGCTTAAGGCGTCTCTACCTAAAAGCCAAACTGAAGTATTCATTCCATAGGATCTAATTTGCACACATCTATTCTCTTCGCCCTGTATACATACTGAAATCGGGTCTCTGCTAATTTTTGTCATCTGTATTCCTCCTACCCTGACAACAACAGGGGTGTCTAAATTCTCTAAAGGCCAGCTTTTTGGCCAATAGGATAATGGAACAATGGTAACATCTGTTCCCTTATCCAGTAACGTATTGTACCCAACCATTTGTTCACCATTTGTATGTTGGAATACAACCATCTGAGTGGGCTTTCCCTGTGAAAGTGGCATTGCAAGTCTTACCTCAGGTACGCCAGTGGATCCAAACCCACCATCTCGACGCTTACGACTTCCTGCAAATGGAACTTTAGCCCTGAAAGGAACTAATTGAGCTATTTAAGTTCCTTTAGGTATATAAACTGGTGGCTGCCAAACTTTAATCATTATTCCAATGTTTCCTTCATAATCCGCATCAATTACACCAGGGAGCACAAAAATACCCTGCCGAGAAGCCAATGACCGTCCTAAAAGCAGAGCACTTAAACCATAGTCAAGGGGTCCATGAGCATTGGATGAGATAACCGTTACCTCTGTATTGTGGATGGTTACATCTACTGCTGTTTCCACATCCACTGCTGCGCTTCCTGCAGTGGCTGATCTGAGGCTATCCAGGCATCCAGTGGTGTTGAAGGGCATTTTTGTGTTATCACACTCGTCCTTTTTTGTGCTCGTTAACCCATTTCCCTTAGGCATTGTATGTCTGGTCACTTGAGAATGGCACTCAGTGGCTCTATATCCAAACTTGCCACATGTGTAACAATTACCATTAAATCTGCCGTTGGACCCAGATGGTCTGGTGGAGCTGTCTGTCCATACCAATGGTCTGGACCGACATTGATTTTTCACATGTCCTATTTTTCCACAGTTAAAGCATTTTGGCCTCTGATTTCCTTCGTGAGGTTGAACTAATGGCTTCAAAGCTGTTGCCATAGCTTCAGCTAAATGTGCTGATGATCCTACCCTAGAGCAGGCTTCTATCGTTCACCAAAGTTGCCGTCCACAGGAGAGTCTGCAGGATCTTTTTGCAGTCACAGTTAGCATTAGCAACTGCTAAGTGTAACCCTATTTCAGCTTTTACTTCAGCTGACATGTTTGGTATATGATCCAAAGCTGCTCTTAGGCAGTCTAAAAAGATCATAAAAGGCTCATTAGGTTTCTGTATAATGGTTGTGTATGAGGGAACTGGCACCCCCATGTCAGGGATGATCTTAAACGCTTGACAAGCCAGTGTCTGTGTTTGCTGCAAAATAGCTTCATACAGTCAGGCTTGTACCTGAGGGTCTGCGAATAGCCCTTTACCTAATATCATATCAGCTATGACAACTCGCCGCAGATCTCCCTATTGTAAATCCATATTTTCTACTACTGCCACATCGACTCTTTTTTTCCCATTCAGACTCCCATAGTAAAATCTGAGTGGGCTTCAGGAAGGTTTCTGCTAGCTTCCGGCAGTCAAATGGAGTCATTAATCCACTGGCAAAAACATGATCCAATAAACTTTGAACGTATGGGTTGGACAAGCCATATTGCATCACAGCTTTCTGGCCTTCCCTTACCAACTTCGAACCCAAAGGTGCCCATTGTCGTTTTCTTTGTGCTGCTATTACTGGAAAGGCTTGTGGAATAAATTCTCCTTCAATTACTGCGTCATATATGAGGCCTCTCCATTTCTTAGCCAGATCATAGTCATCTGGCTGGGGGTCTCTGAGCACCTGTGGGTATGAAACTTTAATCTCTGGTTTGGTTAACTCATTAATTCATTCCAACAGTTGATTAACTGTTGCTTTTGGCTTTTCCATCAGTTCCTCCAAATGGGCCAAAGTCTGTTTCATATCTTCTCCGTGTCGTATTAATTCTTCCTTTAACAATTCTCTTTGTTGATCTTCAACTTCACTAGATGTTGGGGGTGATGATGGAAGAGGAATACACTCAAGGGTTGATGAGCTCAGGGGCAATGGCAGATCTCTAGTGTCATTTGTAAAGCATACCTTTCGTTCTCTGCCAGGTAGGGGAGGAGAAGCAATGCGTGCATTCAGCTCCTGGAACAGTGCTCTAGCAGGTTCTGGGGGAGGTGAGCTCACATCCATGCTCTCCTCTTCTAGAGGTGGAGCCGAGGGTATTACAACATTATCCCCTCTGAAGAGTCTCTTAGTATTTTCTTCTAGAGGTGGAGCTGATGGCACTATAAAGTCACTATCTCCAAAGAACCTTTTAGCATCTACTGGGAACACAGATGGTATAGCATTTTGTGCTTTCATGGCAGCAGCTGTATACACTCAGTTTCTAGCTGTTGTATAATGGATGATACCAATTTACATACACCAATAGCATTATTCAACATGTCTCCTAGATTTTCCCAGTGTCCCTTTTCATATACTTCTTGAGGGGGAGACAAAGAGACCTACTTCCTGTCCCCATTTTACAAGTCTTAGCAAATCCTCTCTTTCATAATTGAATCCTTTCTCAGCAAGGATATGCTGGAGGATGTCAATAGGATTTTCCTCTTTGCTCATAATTTTTCCCATTATACCAGTTTACTCGGATCACTTGCCTTTTCAAGCAGGAATCCAGGTGCTTTTCTGCTGAGGGTTCTTAATCCAACCAATTCGGCAAATCACGTCGGGGTCACCAAACGTAGTGGTGCAAGCAATATTCACTCAAAGACTTAGAGAGTCTAGGTAATGCACATGCAGAGACACACACAGGCAACACAATACAACCAACAGAGTTGACTCAAAGCCACCCTTCCTTTGCTAGCTACCTCCTTATATGATGCTTCTGCCCATGAGATCACCCAGGGCCCAATTGATTAACTTGCAGCACCTGTTTCTGAAGTAGCTTGTCAGCTGCATTAACTTGTCCCTACCATCTTTATTCAAGCTGGCTGGTCCAAGCTACATCTGTGCCTACAGTAGGGGAAGGAATGCTGTAGGGACAGCCCTGATGCTGTGCGAGCAGGAGTCATAATATTGATATCAACAGTAAGCACAGCACTGCAAGAGCTGCTGTGGAGAATCACTACCATCCCAGACCCACTACACAGGGACAGACTGCTCCAGCCTGGATCCCTCATGGGATCACAAGTCTTGACAGCAAACCTGCTCCGGCCTGGGCACCTCCCCCACGAACTCCTAGGTCCTGCTAGGAACTTGCTCCAGGATGAACTTCTTACGGAATCACAGCCTCCGTGCACAGCACTGCAAGAGCTGCTGTGGAAAATCACTACCATCCCAGACCCACTACACATGGAAATGCAATGAACAACTCACCACAGAATTTCCTCATCTGCCATAGTACAGTGTTTGGCGAAGATGCAATTGGACACCAATGAGCCTTCTGTCACTAGAATATAGTGCATATTTTAATTGTTACTATGAGAATGTATTTATCACTTTGATGTTTATATTTCTATGTGTACAAGGGCTGGTGTTCAAGGCTGAGAAACCATATGTTCGGCCTTGGTTAGAAGTACATGTAGAAGAACCAAGTAGATGAGGAAATTCCCTTGGTTCCTCCTCAGGCCCTGGCAAAGCTTCAGGTGGCATCTCAACATAGAATGAAAACAGATATTCTGCCAATTAAGTTATGTAAGATTGTTTATTCAATAATATAAAAAGCTGGACCCTCTTGCAGCGAATTTGGAGACCTCACCTATGAGTGGACACACTGCACAGGACCTCGCAGTTTCCAGGACACGTTTTCCAAATACTCACTACAACAGGGACTCCCCAGTGACTACGGATGGATGATGGTAAAGTATTAGGGCAATGGATGATGTATCTTTCTTAATCACTATCACTATTCTCATGTAGTAATGATTAGGTGCATTGCTTTGCTCATGCTATTCACTGCTTAGAAATAAGACATCACTGTAACTGAATACATTTTGTTTGTTTATTTCTCATTGCATTGTGAAAGGGAACACAAGGATATATATGGGAAAGCAATACTTTAAAAGCCCAAGACGTTTGCTTAGACACTGAACAGAGTGTTTGTAATTTAGAATGATAATCAAAAAATCACAGAATCTTAAGGGTTGGAAGGGACCTCGAAAGATCATCTAGTCCAACCCCCCTGCCAGAGCAGGACCACCTAGAGTAGGTCACACAGGAACTCATCCAGGTGGGTTTTGATGGTCTCCAGAGAAGAAGACTCAAGAACCTATCTGGGCAGCCTGTTCCAGTTCTCTGTCACCCTCACAGAAAATAAATTTTTCTTTGTTTCTTTTGAATCTCTTATGTTCTAGCTTGTACCCATTGCCTTTTGTCCTATCATTGGACATCATTGAGAATGGCCTGACCTAATCCTCCTGACACCTGCCCTTTATATATTTGTAAACATTAATGAGATCATTCCTCAGTCTCTTCTCCAAGCTAAAGAGCCCCAGCTACCTCTGTCTTTTTTCATAAGGGAAATGCTCCACTCCCTTAATCTTCTTTGTGGCCCTGTGCTGAACTGTCTCCAGCAGCTCCCTATCCTTCCTGAACTAAGGGGCCCAGAACTGGACACAATATTCCAGATGTGGTCTCACGAGGGCAGAGTAGAGGGGGAGGAGAACCTCTCTTGACCTACTAACCACGCTTCTTCTAATACACCCCAGGATGCCATTGGCCTTCTTGGCTACAGAGAGAACATTGCTGCATCACGGTCATCCTGCTGTCCACCAGGATCCCCAGGTCCCTTTCCCCTACACTACTCTCTAAGAGTTCATTCCCCAACCTGTACTAGTACATGGGGTTATTCTTTCCCAGATGCAATGTTCTACACTTGCTCTTGTCGAATTTCAGTAGATTTCTCCCCGTCCAACTCTCCAGCCTGTCCAGGTGTCATTGAATGGCAGCACAGCCTTCTGGTGTGTCAGTCGCTACTCCCAGTTTAATATTGTCAGCAAATTTGCTGACAGTGCCCTCTGTTCCCTCATCAAGGTCATTAATGAATATATTGAACAGTATCAGTCCCAGCACCGACCCCTGCGGGACTCCACTGGATATAGGCCTCCAACTAGACCCTGCCCCATTGATCACCAATCTCTACCTTCTTCCCTTCAACCAGATAACAACACACCTTATTACCTGACCATTCAGCCCACACTTTCTCAGTTTTGCCACAAGGATGCTGTGAGAGATGGTGTCAAACGCTTTACTGTCTGAAGGCTGGTCCAGAGTCTGTCCTAGAATATGTTAGGTCTTCACGGTCCACCTGGACACGTTCCTGTGTGACCTGATCTAGGTGGCAACCTACTTTGGCAGTGGGTTGGATTAGATGATCTCTGAAGGTCCATTCCAACCCCTACCATTCTATGATTCTATGTTGGAAAAGGTTGTATATGTCTGAAAACCCCTTGCAATAATTTGTTAATAGACAACCTGGAAGCACCATTTAACAATTACTGTTAATCTTTATCAGAATACTATATCCTATAATAATGTTGTTAATATTAAATATGTTATGCCTAGTCTTGATAATCAGTTGTTGTAATGGTGCAAGCAATATTCATCCAAATATGTAGAGAAGCTAGGTAATGCACATACAGAGGCAACAATGCAACCAACAAAGGTGACTCAAAGCCACCCTTCCTTTGCTAGCTGCTTCCTTATATGCTGCTTCCACCCAGGGCCCAATTGATTAACTTGCAGCACCTGTTTCTGATAATTGGAAGTAGCTTGCCAGCTGCATTAACTTGTCCCTACCATTTTTATTCAAGCTGACTGATCCAAGTCATATTTGTACCTACAATTCCCCCCCTTTTTCTTTTTGGACCAGCCAGCCTTCAGCAACATAGAATCATAAAGGTACATGAAGAAAACAGAAGTATTTTTACCCACGGCTATGAGTTTACAACAAAAGGTCAATAACAGCTACATCGCTGAACAATATAACACAAAAATCCATAAATTCAAAACAAACATAATCTGATATATGTTGCTAGGAGGGACGCACACTGGCGAGAAGGGATGAGTTCTCTGTACTTCAACTGATATTTCTGTTTCCTGAAAGTAGTTTCAGACTTTTCTTCAACTTCTTTAGCATGCTGATCTGTGAGCATTATCTGAGTTGGAAATATCTCTTCATCTGTAAAAAACACACCATTTTTGCTTCCAAGTTTCCATTGGCTGTCTTGTTAAGTTCTTCAATTCTTTTAATGAGATAGAGATTGCTGGAGGAATTTGTAGCAACGTGTGGCGCCACAGTTGACAGCTTTTACATTTTAATAGGGTGATGGATTGAGGGTGGATCACTTGGTTCTTTCCTCAAGATTGTTTTTCCATTGGTCTTGCATTCATAAAGTCCTTTCTGTTGATATGGCTTGAACCACTTTGCTGGAATCCATGGGGGACCTTGACCTGTAACAACACAAGTATAGCCTCTTCCCCATATTAACAGATCTGCAGGTCCTTGCCACTCTCCAGTAGTGGGATTCTTATACCAAACTTTAGGTTTATTAGTAAAATCCAAATCCTGACTCATTTGGGCAAAGTCTGTTAATGCCGGTGGTTCATTCCGGTTTGCCACAATTCTGAGATGATTCATTGTATAAATGGCCTTCATAAGTCTGTCCTGAGGGCTCACCTCTTCTTCCCCCATTTTTTTGTTTTTCTAGCAGTCCTTTTAAAGTTTGATGAGTATGTTTTATAACGGCTTGACCAGTAGAATCGCCTGGGATTCCAGTAGTATGTTTGACACCTCATAAGTTCATAAAATTACATGTTCTACTGGCTATATATCCCGAGCCATTATCAGTTTTTATCTCTCATGGAAGGCCAAGGACTGCAAAATGAGCACTGTCGCTCATTAAAGCTGTGGCCCATATCATGGCCGAATAGGTATCAACGGTGACAAGTATTTGTTTAAAGCATCCAAAGGGAACACAGTGATATCCGATTGCCATATTCATAATGGTGCCAGACCCCTGGGATTAACTCTACACCTAGGCTGATTTGATTCTGGCATGCAGTGCATGTGGAAACAATGCCCTGAGCAGCTGATATGGTCAGGTCAAACTGCTTTGCCAGCATTTTCGCACCTTGGTGAAAAAAGTCATGCAGTCTTCGGGCTTGAGAAATTTGTCAATTATTCGCCCCATAGGAATCAATAAAGGAGCTGCCACTATCTTGTCAACAATTTCATTGCCAACTGATAGGCCATCTTTTAAGTCTGAATGTCTTTGAATATGTCCAATGTAATAGGCAGTTTGACGTTCATTTATCTGATGCCAGAGCTGCAGAAATAAGTTATACAGATTCTGATTAGAGATTTCTTTCAACAACATTCTCTCTAATCGAGTGACGGCATCGACCACATAGAAG
This sequence comes from Colius striatus, assembly GCF_028858725.1. NCBI lineage: Eukaryota > Metazoa > Chordata > Aves > Coliiformes > Coliidae > Colius > Colius striatus. Next base: position 15,487,961 of record NC_084789.1, on the reverse strand, counting down.
GAATCAGAGATGATGTTTAAAGGGACATCTGGCCATTTCTCGAAAGCTGTAATTACAGCCATCAGCTCCAGCAGTTGAACTGAACTGCCTGGGTGTGGGGAGTTTTGTGGAGACTTGGCTAGAGAAAAGAGGACATGATAGAATACAGCTGGTTAGGCAGTAAGCATTAAGCGATAAGATATTGGACTCCTGCTCAAGACCATGAGAGCAAGAGAGCTGTATGATAACAGGATGAGAAAGCAGGAGCTTAGTTTGGGTTAAGCAGCCACAAGTATCTGGAGTATGTTGAAACAAGGGCGAGGTTTGCACCTAACTGGGAACCAATGATGAGCTTAGCTTTTGCAATATGTATGAGCCTGATTATTGTATCTATAAAAGAGTTGTATCTTTGCAAATAAAGTTGAGACTTGTTGCACTACAGGGTGGGCTTGTCTCCCGTCGTCTTCAGCACCTGGGGAGTGAACAGTTAGGTTTTGCCACTGTCCGTTTTCCCACCAAACCACTCCTGCTTTGGCTTGTATCTTACTTGCATCAGTAAAAACAGTTAGACCTTTAATGGGTACTGCTGATCTCAACGGCCGGTCTTCCATTTGAAATTTAACAGAAAACAATTTATGGGTCAGATAATGATTATTTATAGTCCCCGGGTATGACAATAAGACCCACTGTAATTCATCAGACAGTTGCAGTGCCCAGTTGAAGAATTCATCTGTGAGAGGAACAAAAATGACGTCTGCCTCAATCCCTGCTATTTCCAGCAGACGATTTCTGGCCTTAACTATTTTTTTTCAATTGCCTCTAGTCTTGTGATTGTTTTTTGCAAATTATATGGCAAAAATATCCACTCCAAGATCCTCAATGGGTCTTTTTCTAATTGTTCATTTACTAATTCATGAAACTGGGCAAGCTTTTCTTTGCTTAGTGTCCATTGATCAATCTAAACTGGTTTATCTGTCAGCCAGGTTAACTTCAGGATTGGTCGCCCATCAATGACCGCCATTAAAAACTTTCATTTGACAAACGAAAGCCCATTTGGCTTAAGGCATCTCTACCTAAAAGCCAAACTGAAGTATTCATTCCATAGGGTCTAATTTGCACACATCTATTCTCTTTGTCCTTTATCCATACCGAAATTAGGTCTCTGCTAATTTTTGTCATCTGTGTGCCTCCTACTCTGACAACAGGGGTGTCTAAATTCTCTAAAGGCCAGCTTTCCGGCCAATAGGATAATGGAACAATGGTAACGTCTGTTCCCGTATCCAGTAATGTATTGTACCCAACCATGTGTTCACTGTTTGAATGTTGGAATACAACCATCTGAGTGGGCTTTACCTGTGAAAGTGACATTGCAAGTCTTACCTCAGGTACGCCAGTGGATCCAAACCCACCATCTCGACGCTTACGACTTCCTGCAAATGGAACTTTAGCCCTGAAAGGAACTAATTGAGCTATTTAAGTTCCTTTAGGTATATAAACTGGTGGCTGCCAAACTTTAATCATTATTCCAATGTTTCCTTTATAATCCGCATCAATTACACCAGGGAGCACAAAAATACCCTGCTGAGAAGCCGATGACCGTCCTAAAAGCAGAGCACTTAAACCATAGTCAAGGGGTCCATTAGCATTGGATAGGATAACCGTTATGTAACCATTACCTCTGTGTTGTGGATAGTTACATCTACTGCTGTTTCTACATCCACTCCTGCGCTTCCTGCAGTGGCTGATCTGAGGCCATCCAGGCAGCCACTGGTGTTGAAGGGTGTTTTTGTGTCATCGCGCTTGCCCTTTTTGCACTTGCTGATCCGTTTCCCTTCTGCATGTTGTGTCTGGTCAGTCCAGAATGGCACTCAGTGGCTCTATGTCCAAACTTGCCACAGTTATAGCAATTGCCATTGAACCTTAATATTCTGGTGGAGCTGTTTGTCCATCCCAATGGTCTAGATTGACACTGTTTTTTCACATGTCTAATTTTCCAAGATCAAAACATTTTGACCTCCGATTTCCTTTGTCCTCTCGAGCTAACAGTTTTAATGCCATTGCCATAGTTTCAGCTAGATGTGCTGATGATCCTACCCGAGAGCAGGCTTCTATCATGTCGACCAAAGTTGCCATCCGCAGGAGAGCCTACAGGATCTTCTTCCTATCATGGTTAGCATTGGCAACTGCCAAACGCAGTTCCATTTCAGCTTTTACTTCAGGCGACATATTTGGTATACGATCTAGAACTGCTCTTAAATGGTCTAAGAAGTCATAAAAGATTCATTGGGCTTCTGTATTATGGTTGTGTATGGGGGAAATTGTGGAGGAATGGTTGAGGGAGCATATCCTGGGGTATAATGCTAGGCCCATTGGGGCAAGGCACCCTGGGCTCTAGTTATATGGATTTGGTGCATAATCAAGACCAGAGTCAGAGCCATGGTTAAAGTAGTTGCTGTCACGTAGACAGCAGGCTGCTTTCTATTCCCTCAAGGTCGGACTGTTCTTGGCTAAAAGTGGTAAACAACTTTGAGGAAAAACAAGATGTGAAAATATGAGGGAGCTTGCTTATCGCAGAAACCACAAGTAGGATGAACATGAAAATGTGACCTATCAGCTGCTGTTGCTGAGCTACCTTGAAGCCTGCAGTGTATATAAGTTAGAGCCTGCTTTCAATAAAGTGAAGATTTCTGCTATCACTCACATTGAGTAGGACTGGATTTCTTCCCACCCAGCTGAGAGTCGGATCCTAGGCTAAGAGCCGCAAAACTTCGCGGCAGGAACTGGCACCCCCATGTCAGGGACAGTCTTAAACGTTTGAAAACCAGTGTCTGTTTGCTGTAAAATAGCTTCATGGAGTCGGGCTTGTACCTAAGGGTCAGCAAATGGTCCTTTTCCTAACATCTTATCAGCTGTGACGACTCGTTGCAGATCTCAAAAAGTTCCACTTAAATATAAGAAAAAACTATTTCACTGTGAGGGTGACAGAGCAGTGGAACAGGCTGCCCAGAGGGGTTGTGGAGTCTCCTTCCTTGGAGGTTTTCAACACTCACCTGAATATGTTCCTATGCGACCTGATCTAGGTGAACCTACTTCTGCAGGGGGGTTGGAATAGATGATCTATAAAGGTCTCTTCCAACCCCTACCATTCTATGATTCTGTGATCCCCCTGCTGTAAATCCATATTTTCTACTATTGCCACACTCTTTTCTCACATTCAGATTCCCATAGTAATACCTGAGTGGGCTTCAAGAATGTTTCTGCTAGCTTCCGGCAGTCAAATGGAGTCATTAATCCACTGATGAAAATGTGATCTAATAGTGTTTCAACGTATGGGTTGGTCAAACCATATTGCATCACGGCATTCTTTCCTTACCAACTTCCAATCCAAAGGTACTCATTGTCATCATGCAGGATTATTACGTACTGTTATTACTGGAAAAGCTTTCAGAATGAATTCTCCTTCAATTACTGCATCATGTATAAGGCCTTTCCATTTCTTAGCTGGATCATAGTCATCCGGCCGGGGGTCTCTGACCACCTTTAGGGGTGAAACTTTAATCTCTGGTTTGGTTAATTCATTAAGCCGTCTCAACAATTGATTAGCTGTTGCTTTTGGTTTTTCTATCAGTTCCTCCAAGGGAGTCAAAGTCCATTTCATATCTTCTCTGTGCCTTATTAGTTCTTCCTGTAACAACTTTCTTTGTTGATCTTCCCCTTCACTAGATGTTGAAGATGATGATGGAAGAGGAATACGCTCAGGGTTATATGAACTAAGGGGCAATGGCAGATCCATAGTGTCATTTGTAAAGCGTAACTTTTGTTCTCTGCCAGGTACTCCCTCAGATATGACAGCAGGATGGTACAGGGCAGGGTGGATGGAAGGGTGTCCTGGTTTGGGCTAGGATAGAGTTAACTTTGATGAGGAAGTAGGAAGGGGCACAACATGGGCAGCTGACCTGGGCTGGCCAACAGGTATTCCATACCATACTGACATCATGCCCAGTACCTAGAGGCAGGGAGCTAGTCGGGGGCGGGGCTTCGGGAGCACAGGCGGGGCTGCCGGTCGGAGGAGGGGGGTCGCGCCGGGTCCCGAGTGGTGAGCAGCCGCGGCACGCGCCATTCCTTTTGTATATTCCCCTCGTTTACTGTTAAAACTGTTCCTTTTCCCCCCTGAACCTGTTTCTTCTTATTGTTGTTCTATTAAACCGCTCTTATTTCAACCTACGCGGGTTTTTCCCCTTTTTCTCTGGTTCCCCTTCCCACTCCACCGGGAGGGGAGGAGTGAGCGAGCACCCTCTTCGGCTCTTTGTTCCCGGCTGGGCAAAACCACGACATTTTTTGGCGCCCAATGTGGGGCCTCGAGCTGCTGGAGATTGGGATTTGTGATAAGGATGGTGAATTGGGAGTGGTAAAGGACAAAACAGACGACTGGGTGAGGCTACCTTGTGTCTAGGGGTGGATTTTTATTTTTGTGTATTTATTGTGTTATGTGTATATCATTTATTTTCACGGGGAAGTGTTTGATTCTGTTTGATCTTAGTTACTGTGTGTTGATTTGTGAAGGTGGTTCAGATTCCCTTATGTTTTCTTGAATAAGTGATTAGCAGAGGCGAGGGGTGGAATGTTCTGGTTTAGCAAGGAGCAGCTTTTGGCTTAGTAACAGGGGGATCAGGTTGCAGTGAAGACCCGGTAAAGAGTTTGCGGACCCTCCCCCGGCTTCTGGGTTCAGACCCACCTCCGGCCCAGCTGGGCCAATCTGGCGCCTCTGCGATCACTATTTAGGGGACGGGAATTCGGAATGCGAGTCAGGAGGTGTAAGAGTGATACAAGATGGAGGCGACCACGTGGACCCGTCAGCCAGAGGAGGAGGAAGGAAGGAGAAGCAATAGACCAGAGACTCCTCTGCAAGCTGTGGCGAGAATGCAAGCTGTGCCCCTGCAACCTATGGAGATCCATGGCAGGACCGAGAGTTACCAGCAGCTCCATGTGAGTGAGCCCGGACGGGCGAGGGACTGTGTGGGGAGATGGCCATGGCCCAGGCCGTGCTGGAGAGCCTGCACGTCGCAGAGCAGCCCCACACGAGAGGCAAAGAGGAGCTGCAGCCTTTGGAATAATTGTGCGTCGGAGCAGCCCGTGCAGGGCTGCCGTGCGTGTGAGTTACCCCACGGACTTGTAGGGAGGACTGGTGTTGAGTTCACCCGTCCTGAGGAGGGACAAACGGCAGAAGCTATCGGGAACAGACTAAGTGAAATCCCAATTCCTGTGCCCCCGAACCGTTCAGGCGGGGGCAGGGTAAAAACTCCGGGATCAGGGCTCTGAGCCCGGGAAGAGGGGAGGTGTGGCAAGAAGGTGTTCTTAAAAAGGCTGGTTGGACTCTTCATTGATGTATTACTCTGTGTTGTTTCATTTTGGTTATGTTTTGGGTTTCTGGGGTATGTTTTAGTTGATGTTGCATTAAATTGTTTCTCTGTTTTCTTCCCCAAACCGAGTGGCCTGGTCTGTTTTGTCCTGAACCTTAAGCGGCAATTAAGCTCTCCCTGCCCTTGAGCAATTCTCAGCCACTTCGGTACTCGAGGCTAATCGTGGTCTTTGTTTCCCTGATGGGCCTAAACCAGGACAGAGGGGAGGAGAAACAACACGCGCATCTGGCTCCTGGGACAGTGACCTAGGGGGTTGGGGGCTCTAGAAGTGGAGCCAATAGTACTATGACAATGTCACCTCAAAAGAATCTCTTGGTATTTTCTTCTAAATGTGGAGCCAATGGTACTATAAAGTCACCACCTCCAAAGAACCTCTTAGTGTCTACTGGGAATGCAGATAGCACAGCAGCCACAGTCCGCTCAGCTTGTAGCTGTTGTAGAATGGATTATATCAGTTTACACAGGCCAATTGCATCATTCAACGTGTCACCTAGATTTTCCCAATGTCCCATTTCAAAATTTCCTGTGGGGAGGCAAAGAAGCCTACATCCTGTCTCCATCTTACAAGTCTTAGCAAAATCTCTCTTTCGTAGTTTAATCTTTTCTCAGAAAGGATATGCCAGAGGGTGTCAATAGGGTTTTCTTCTTTGCTTGTTGCCTTTCCCATTATACCAGTTTAGACTGCTCACTTGCCTTTTCAGATGTCTTTCAGGCAGGAATCCAGACAATTTTCTGCTGAGAGTTCTTAATCTAACAAATTTGCCTGATCGCGTCAGGGTCACCATGTGTTGTAACAGTGCAAGCAATATTCATTCAAAGACATAGAAATGCTAGGTAATATATGTACAGAGACATACACAGGCAATGTAGCACAACCAACAGAGTTGACTCAAAGCCCCCTTTGTTTGCTAGCTGCTTCCTTATATGCTGCTTCCGCCCATGTGATCACCCAGGGCCCAATTGATTAACTTGCAGCACCTGTTTCTGATAATTGGAAGAAGCTTGCCAGCTGCATTAACTTGTCCCTACCATCTTTATTCAACCTGGCTGGTCCAAGTCATATTTGTACCTATAACAGCATTGAGTTCTCCTGGACACCAATGAGGAGGGTTTCATGTCAGATTCCTCATCTTCCTTAATACTACCATTTGGATGGGACTGGGACCCTTCCCTTGAACCAGCATCCTGGGATGTATTCCCTGCCAGGTCCCTGTTCAGGTTCATGCTGGGGAGCGGGTCCTGGAGGTGATGGAACTGGGAGAAAGGGTGTTGCCGCTACTGGAAACATCACCAGGCCGCCCGCACGGATCACTCAGCCCACCCCCGCTGAGGGGACAAGATCACTACATACACAGTATGGATGATGGTTTATTCCAACTAATTGTTTACAGTATGTGCTTTTATCTGCTAACACAAGCACCTCCTTTCACTCCACCCCGTGCCTGCCTCTTCTGTATCCTCCACCTCTTGCGTTACAACCTGAGATCTTCCGGACACCTACAACAGAGGGTGTATATGGGAACAGCAGGAAATGTTGGGACACTCAGGAACACGTTTAATTTGGGACCCATATCAGCTCACCCTTCCCCTTAAAGGCCAAATGTTTAAGACACATTTTGGCTGTAGTACATGCAGAGCAATGGTTTTGAACCTTTTGTTCTGCTGCTGTGAGTGATATCACCCGATTTGTTAATTCAGATTTTTTCCGCCATTCGGGTTTTTCTCTTAAATAAAAGAACAAATCCACATGTGGGACTTCATCCCACTTTCCCTCTCTCTTATAAAACAACATCAAATGCAAAATAGTATTATAATTTAACGTTCCATTCAGGGCCCACACTTGCTCATATCCAGAACATACATCGGCCACACGTGATTGCAATATTCAATAAGCTGCTTTTTACACAATTCATTATGTATTTCTTTCCAGTGAGTCAAAAGGCATCCTAGAGGAGAGGCTTTTGGCACATTATTAGAATTTCTTCTTCTATACAGGTTTCACAACTTAGATGCCATAGCAAAATAACGGTGCCTTTCAAACACAGAGACTTAAAGGCACAGTTCAATACTTCCACACGTTTTGTCCTTTTGCTTTGCTTATCTCTGGCTGCACCCCTCGTGGTATAACAGAACTGTGGATCAAAGCTCCCTCTCACTTCACATGCAATTGTGCATCTCAAACACACTCAGTCACACTTCACAACTTTGCAAATATAACTTTCAAATGCAATATACTACTATATATGTGTGCATAACAAATTCTTCAGAGTACTCGAATTCCTCAAACACAAGTTCCACGATTTCCACAATTTCCACCCTGCTCCACTTTCATGTGCATCTTACCAAGTGGAGGCATAGGCTTATACACACAGAGATCCCCTAGCCCAACCATGCGAGGCTTTTGCCCCATCTGACTGGCAGGCTTACCACAACCTCATCCATGCAGGCCGTTCACCTAGACTCAAAGACAGGCTTATCAAAAATTGCACTTACTTACGAGTTTTATGGAAAAACAACTATTCGATAAAATTACTTGAATTTTTATACCTTCTATAAGAGAGGAAGAATCCTAAGGTCTATACTCCCTCAAAATTGGAAAGGCACCTGTGACCTTTTTCAATTGGCCATTCATTCCATTCACTCTGGCATCTGAAAAAGGATCACATATCCCAGAAAAAAGAACAAAAAGGAGTCTGGGGGTGTCATTTGATGACAGAATCTATATTGATTTGAGTTCCCAGAGGAGTTGCTGATGAACACAATGCAAAAAATCAAATAGCAGCAGGGTTTGAATCCTTTTTATTTTGGTGTGTGACAATAAACAAAAATGTGGATTGAATAAATTATATTTATTATAATTAGTAGCAATTTATAAATTATACAAGGGATGCAATCAAACGAATCGCAGAACAACTAGATGCCACTAGTAGAATGATGTGGGAAAACAATATCTCTAGATATGATGTTAACAGAATGATAGTGTTATGATAGTGTTACAGAAGATATAAAAATTCAAGTGATTTTATCGAATAGTTATTTTTTTAATTAAAATTTATAAGTAAGTTAGCATAACTAAGCAAAACTAGGCCTTCTTGATGAAGCTGCAGAGAGAAGAACATGCATGAGAAATCAGGCACAATGAAAATAAGAGTGATAACAAGGGGAATTGTTAAAATCCATGCACCTGCAAGCCATAAAACATCTAAGAACAATGGGGAGAGTGATTGCTTAAGAGGAAGAAAGAAGTTTGTTACATTAACCATTAAGCTGTTCACTGTCCTGAACCCCCATAACTTTCTGGTCCAGGGCGACAGATAATTAGTACCATTCTGGTTCAGAACACCAAATAATCAATAGCCTAAGTCAACTAGTTGGGCAAGTGATTTTGAAATATATATGAATATGTATAACTTGTGTAATAAGGGACCAGTTGATAAGAGTGATGTAATGTGTAAAAGTAACAACCAATCAAGGTAAAGGGTAAATTTAATGAAGGTAAACCAATCGAGGTAAAGGGTAAATTTAAGTGGGCTTTTATGCAAAGTAAAAAAGAACAAAAGAATGTTTGGTATAAATATCTGTTAATTTTGATGCTTCGTGGGACATTCTTTGGGAATGATCCCAGTGTCCCCGGTGCACATTGTCAAATAAAGGATGTCTCTGCTTATCTAACTTTATGTAGATAAGTATTCTTCCCAGGAGATTTGTAACAATAGGAGACAGATGTACCTTTATACCAAACAACACAGCACCAGATGGAACCATAACCAGAGCATTACAAGGATTGAGACTTCAGGAACAGATAGCTCTGTTACAGGGTGATTGGAATCATGGTTTTGGAAATGGAAAGAAATGGTAATATCTGTGGTTACATCTCTGATAGTAGTTGCGGGAATATTAACAGCAGTTGGATGCTGTATAATTCCATTTGTTAGGGGGCTTGTACAACAATTAATAGAAACTACATTATCTAAACAAATGCCTTTGGACCACCACCTTACCATGAGAAAATGCTCCTCCTCAAGGAACAAGAAGAAAATCAAGAAGAGCTATTGTTAAAAAATAACTGGGGAATAATGTTGTCTAACCTGGAAGCATCATTTTAAATTGCAAAAAGCAACAAATGTGTAAAAAATTTTAAAAGTGGCATTTGTAGAAAATGTTAATGTTGTTTTAGCAGTCTGGAGTCAAAGGGAAATAAGACAAAATATTTTCTACTGAAATTGGTTTATTTGTATTGCTAACTACCAGATAAGTTTTGAAATCTTAAAATAAAAGGCAAAAAACAGGCAAAGGGAGATGGGTGAATACGAACATCCCCTGAGGGGATTCTATGCGCCTTGCATAAGTTGTAAACCTTGGAATACCTAATCAATGGGGAAACAAGGGAGAGACCTTGTGGACAGCATAGGGAATAAAAAGCTAAATGTTGTATCCATCAGGTGTGCCTACTAACTAGGACACCTGCTCTTGCAAGAATGCTTAATAAAAGTGCTTCACCGCAGAGTCTGACCTGAGTCTTTCACGAGAGAACTTGTTTGTTTCTTGCAATTACATCTGACTTTTTTGGTATTCAAGGACCCTAAACCTTCAGATAAGCTTACACAAACGGTTTCACTCTACAAGCAGTCACAGTTTAAAACCATTTCATATTAGAGTTTGGTTAATGCTTTCTTTCACAAGTAGAATCATAGAATCATAGACCGGTAGGGGTTGGAAAGGATCTTTAGAGATCATCTAGTCCAATCCCTCTGCCAAAGCAGGTCCACCTAGATCAGGTCACTCAGGAACGCATCCATGCTCCAGAGAAGGAGACTCCACAATCTCCCTGGGCAGCCTGTTCCAGTAATCTGTCACACTCACAGTGAAAATGTTTTTTCTTATGTTTAAATGATGCTGAGAAAATGCCAGTCAGGACTCATAGCCAATGTGACTATTAAGCAGGTATTCTTTATTGTGGCGCTAGGTTCACAGGGGATTTCTCTGCCAAACATGCTGTCATGGTTTGACATGACAGCCATTTCTGGTAATGGGGAAGGAGCTTTAAAGATGGCTCCTGTAAGAAGTTACTCAAAACTCTCCCCAGCTCTGAGCCAGACCCACTTCTGGGACTGAGCCAATTAGATGCCTCCATGATCACTTTTTAAGAAGAAGAAGCCAGAAGAGGAGGATTCTTCCTGTTTCTTCTTTCTTTTGTCCCCTTCTTCTTTTCCAGCTGGTGGTGGTGCAAGGAGTGGGAAGAAAGAAGCAACCATGCAGATTCCAAGGGAAGAGAGGAGGAGGTGTGCTGCAGCAGAGACTCCCCTGCATTCTACAGAGAAAAGTGGTGAAGCAGTGATTTGTTTGCACTTCATTAAAGGCCTCGCATCAGGTCTCTTCCCTCACTGACCATCTTCTTAAAAAGTGATCATGGAGGCGTCTAATTGGCTCAGTCCCAGAAGTGGATCTAGCTCAGAGCTGGGGAGAGTTTCGAGCAACTTCTTACAGGAATCATCTTTACAGCCCCTTCCCCATTACCAGAAACGTCTGTCATGTCAAACCATGACACATGTACACCCCAGTCATTAGGTTTTCGCCTTATATAGACAGTAAACATGTATATTCATTACAGTTCTTAAAAAAAGGTTAGGTTATGTTAATCACTTTTAAGAACTCATTATCATCAGTTCCACCTATTGTCCCGCCTTAGTCCACCCAGATTATGCCTCCATCATGCCTCCTTCAGTGGTCCTCGGGGGTCATTGAGGATGAAGATCTAAGTCTTCCTCACAGTGCACCTTTGAGTTCTTCAAACCACAGAACAGGATGAAACTGGCCTTGTTTTATCAGCACTAAACAGTAGTTCTGTCAGTGCTAGATAACAATAGTAGTTAGTAGTTCCTAAGAAAAGTTCCTAAAAAAAATGTTCCACCAGTCTTGTGGCTTTACAAGGTTATCAATTTTGCAATGCTAATATTTCAAATAACTAAGAGTTATAAATGTATACTTGAATTTTCTAGCTAATATATAATGCCCTGTAAGTTCTTTCATTCATAAATGGAACTTTTTGTGTTCCAGCTTCTTTCCATTACTCCTTGTCCTGTCACTAGAACATCCTTGTTTAGATAATACAGGTTTGTGATGGACTCAGAGGCACCTATCAGACAATTCTCAATATTCCTGCCTTGCTGTGGGAAAAATCAAAGCACTGTGGAAAATTACACCTAAAAACCAATCTCCCATTCACAGGCAAAAATAAGCAGGTTCTAAATCTTTGCTTTTGTGCTCCACTGCTAGCAGGACTGATCTCCATAGTGCTGCATCTCCATTTGCATGTCTCTGCCCTGGTGGAGTTTCAGAGAGTCCCTGTATCATGAGGTAACGAGAACAGATTTGCTCTTGGCATTTTATCCGTGGTTCTGACTTGCGGAATCAAACTCTATAACTCAAAGAGTTATAAAGAAGGTATGTTTATTCGGCGCCGGGCGCACAGGGGATCGCTCCACCACAAACGTGCGCACCCGACTCGGCAACTTGCTTGACTTATATTTGTTACAAAGTTACAAAATCATATGATGACATTATCCGCCCCCAATTTCGCATGTAAATTAGGTCTTTCCTTCCTTTCATTTGCGTGATGTCTCCCGGTGATGGCCGGTGATGGCCAGTGATGGTCTTTGGGGCCTTGGGAGATGAAGGCTGATAAGTCCTGAGGCTTTCTCACCCCTGATCTTCAGATATCGCTTGGTCCCTCGCAGAACCAGTTTCTGCCCTCAAGGAAGTTGGAGGACCCTGGAGGTATTGTGTGAGGAGATAAGCGTGACCTTTTACAGCTTGTGTGAATTTTGTCCTGTCTGAAAAATAAGCTTTATACTATTGCGATAAGTTAGTATAAGGTTTATTAGTACATGTTAGTATAAAGCTCTACATCAATCCCCCCTTTTTCTATAAAATTAGTAAATTCTTTTACTATTGATACAGTGATTCCTTATTAAGGATTTTACTAAAGTACTTATTTGAGTCAAGCTTGTCTTAGCTGGTGTTCTTTCCACTTAAGAGCATGCATCTTCGGTGCTCTGACAACAAAAGAAACATCTGATACAGATGACAAATAGCACAATGATAACAATTATCAGAATTATTACCACAAAAGTTCTTTCAACCCAGCAAAGTTAGGTAACCATGAAGTTAATTTACTCCATAACTCTTGTCACTTCTCACGCTTTTGCTGTTCTTGTGGGAAATGCCTTTGGCCAACCTGAAAAGGTGTCAGTTAGCACTAACAGGTCCCTTCTCTCTGCCAATTTGACCCATCTCTGGTTTAGGAGCGTTCTTTGGATTAGTTTGGAGGCAAAGATCGCATTGGCAAGTTACTTGTTTTACAGTACTATATAAATTCCTGGCTATAATTTGCCTGATTGGATGTCTGTGCAAAGCCTCAGCCCCCCAGTGTCCCTTTTTGTTCTTCGCTCACTAAAGACCATAGTAAGTAAGTGGGAATGACTAATTTTCCTTGTGGGGTAACAGCCCACAATCCTTCCTCATTATATGTGCCCTCTAGATCTGTGATCAATTTCTTATCCTTTTTAGTATAATTAGGCTTACCTTCCAGGGAGATTTGTCCATCTGGAATCAAGGCTCCCTCAAACCTTACCTCTCCTTTTGCAGCCTGTTTTGCCTCTCTGTCCGCCAGCTCATTTCCTCTTTCCAACTCCGAGCTTACTTTTTGGTGCGCCCTCATGCATAATAGCCACTTTCTCAGGGAGTTGTATGGCATCAAGTAGTTCCATCTGTAAACCAGCTTTCCATATTGTCCAGAGGGGTCTCCTTCAGGTCCAGGTGACTTGAATATACTGCTTCGATGGTCTCTAAGCAATCATGCTGCACTGGTTCTCCTGAGTTTCTGCTAAGAAATGACGCTGGACTGATAATGTTAGTGACCACAATTTCCACATCATCCTGTTCCACTATTATGGCTTGATATTTTAGGAACCTTTGGGGAGAGAGAGCAAGTGTCCCCCTTTTCTCTTCTGAAACTGACGATACTGTGTGAGACACCAGCACTGTCGTCTTCCGGCCTAGAGTAAATTTCTGGGCTTCTTGAATGTTTATTACAATGGCTGCAACTGCCCCAAACATTCAGGCCAGCCTTTTGCTGCTGCATCCAGCTGTTTGGAAAAATAAGCAACCAAGTTAAGTCAGGTGTTAGCACAGTTAACAGTGTGTAAAAATTTGCTACCATGGGGTAGAGGTCCTCAGTTATTCTATTGACTGTCTGCAAACCTTGGACTATCTGATAAGACCCATGCAGCTTGCGGACTGGTAATATGGGAGTGTTAAAGCTGGACTCACACTCTCTTAAAAGTCCTAACTCTAAGAATTTTTCTATTATTGGTTTAATCCCCTCCCTGTCCTCCCTCCTCAAGGGATACTGTTTAGTCCTTACCGGCTGTTGTCCTTTAAGTTTTACCTCCACTGGTAGGACATTCTTTGCCCTTCTGGGTACATCTGTGGCCCATACTCCTGGATGTACTTGGTTCATGATGTCTTCGTTAATGTTTCCTTCTGTATCGATATTAGTTAGTAACAGGCTCATAATTTGTATATAATTTTGATCATTCACCTCCAAGCTAATGTGACCATTTTCAAATTTAATCGTGGCCTGCAACTGCTCCAGCAAATCTCTTCTCAAAAGAGCTTTTGGGGCATTGGACATATACAAAACCTGTGATTTTTACTTGCTTTCCCCAATTTGTACTTTAAGGACTCAAAAGTATGACTTTTCACATTGACCAGTGGCTCCCATCACCATAACATAATCATTACTTTGCGGTAACAGTTTAAGGCCGAAACATTTAAGACCGAAAATGTCGTCCCTGTATCTATTAGAAATTCTACTTGTTTTTCATTTTTCCCCAGCTTTAGTGTAACCAGCGGATTTGCTAGGGTAGACTCCCCAGGTCCCCATCAATCGTCCTCCTTTAAGTGGGCTATCGCAGGTGGGCTATCGCAGGTCTCCCTCTTCGTCCGTCGTAGCTCCCCTCGAACCCCTTAGGGCATTCTTTTTTCCAGTGTCCCTTTTTTTTACAATATGCACACTGATCCCTATCCAGTCTCAGTGGCTCTCTTCTTTGTGGTCTCTGTTCCAGAGCTGCCACAGTTGCTATTATTCTTTGTTCCATTCTCCTGTCCTTGTCACTTTCCCTACTCCCAAAGACCTTCCATGCTTCTTCGATTAACCTTTCTATATCCCGCACGTCTGCCCCTCTTAATTTTTGCAGTTTTCTTTGGATATCATCACATGACTGGCCTATGAACAAGGATATTAGCTGTTGCTGGCCTACTTCGGCCGACGGGTCCAGAGGAGTATATTTACGCATAGCAAGTCTTATTCTATCTAGAAATTCTGAAGGGGTTTCAGAAGGGCCTTGTCTTATGGCATATAACATTGACCAATTTTCCAACCCATATTTTATCCACTGTTGATATTGTTGCAACTGCTGATAATCGTCACGATCATTTGGATCCCACCCTGGGTCTGTCAAAGGTATACGCTGATCAACTGTCCGTTCCACTAATGTCCCTTCCGTAATTTGGGCCTGTACTTGTGTTTTCAATATCAACAGCCTTTCTGTTTCGGTTAGTGCATCCAACATAGCATCTATGTCTCCCCAGTCTGGATCTAAAGTTTTAAGAATCATATCAAACCTTTTAGCAATGCCTATAGGGTCCTCTCGGTAATCTCTTACTGTTTCCTTCCAGGAATGTAAGTCATTAATGGTAAAAGGAACCTTTATTTTTGCAGGCCCCTTTGGGCTCATCTCCTATCTCAGCGGGGCTTGAATTATTGGATCCACTTTACTCAGAGTCCTTGATGTAATGGGACTGAATCCAGGGCCCTGTGGCTCATTTTTCACTGTTCCTTTATCTGGTATCGGTGGTGTTCCCATATTTACAGTCCTGTCTGGTCCCACAGAAGGACCAGGACCCATTGCAGGGCCAGGTGAAGTTCCTCTGTCATTCATATTTATACTCATTGTTGGAGGAGGGCCCTGGTTGCCAGTAGGCACGCCCATATTCACTGTCCCCTGAGGACCCATATATTCCATTCTCATTTTCTCTTTTATTACTTCTGTCCCCCTTTCATTAGGAGAGGGCATGGAGGGAGGTATATAGCCTTCTAGGCTTTCTAAATCATTTGCCTGATACACCTTATCTCTATTGGTGCAGCGTTGTCCAACACTACAGGACAAACAGCACCTTTTTAGTCTTCCCCTGTTTTCTTGTTCTAGGGCTGGTATCAGGGGATCTTGGGGAGGAGTTAGCCCACAAGCCTGCTGCCACTCTGGGTAATTTCTCAGAGTGAAAAACATGTCCACATAAGAAGCCTCATCCCATTTTCTTTCCCTCCTTATAAACAACATTAACTGTAGGAGGGTATTATAATCCAGAGTTCCATTTTGAGGCCACTTCTCCCCATCGTCTAATTTATAGAGCGGCCACCATTGGTTGCAGTATTTTATAAGTGGTTTTTTTACTTTCTGTACCCCTAGTCCCCACAAGATCTTTCCAATGTGCCAATACGCATCCTAATGGACTTTTCTCGGCTCTCACACTCTGAGAGTTTCCCATTATTTTCCTATATTCTCAAATGACTCTTTGTAACTCTTTCTCTGAAATGTTTCTCAAAATAGGTAATCCCAACCCCCAACCACAAAACACGGCTGTAATCTCAGCTATGTGTTCTTCACACTCAGGGCATCACCACCAATGCTTATCGTAGTCACCACCCCTTCCAATGCTATTACAGTTATATATTCTAGCAAAAGTACGCTTCAGTTTTACCCACCCAGTATGTTCCAAAAGGGGCGTTTCAAACAGGGAATTTCTAATGGGGGCAGTGGATGGAGTTCTTTCTTCTCCGCTGTATAATTTACACACAAAAGTTAAGTATATTCCCTGATATTTATATACTCCGGATCCTCCCGTTTGGGGCGGGATCCTCTCCCCACCCCCCCCAGGGCACTATAGAGTTTTCGTTAATGCATTAACACCGGGGAGCTGAAACCACCGGCAAACTCGTTCACGTTCCTTATCTTCTACCTTGATAGTGTAAAACAGTACTATTAAAATATTTCTTGGCTCCCTTAGTTCACATAAAACATATGTAGACAAGTTAACAAACACTACAATTACTTGACACGCTTCATCCGTCTCCGGACGGTCTCCTGGCGGAGATACGGAACCGCGGATAAGGACTCCGCACTCGCTTCGCAGTCAGACTGCGTCTCATTCATTTAACACTCAATACACACACACATCACAACTTTACAATATCTGTTTATCTTAAATACAAATAAGCCCGGGTACTTCCAACGCCACAATACTATTATTATTATTATACCAGTTGTTATCCCTTCCGCAGCTGCAAACTAAAACCAAGATGTCATGCGAATTCGCCCTGTAACCATATGAATCTCAACTGGGGCCTCTGAGTTACAAATACCAAGTAACCCCCACCCAATGTTGGCTGGGGCCTCTGAGTTACAAATACCAAGTAACCCCCACCCAATGTTGGCTGGGGCCTCTGAGTTACAAATACCAAGTAACCCCCACCCAATGTCGGCTGGGGCCTCTGAGTTACAAATACCAAGTAACCCCCCCCCAATGTCGGCTGGGGCCTCTGAGTTACAAATACCAAGTAACCCGCCCCCAATGTCGGCTGGGGCCTCTGAGTTACGAATACCAAGTAACCCCCCCCAATGTCGGCTGGGGCCTCTGAGTTACGAATACCAAGTAACCCCCCCCCAATGTCGGCTGGGGCCTCTGAGTTACAAATACCAAGTAACCCCCCCCCAATGCCAGTTGGGGCCTCTGAGTTACGAATACCAAGTAACCCCCCTCCAATGCCGACTGGGGCCTCTGAGTTACGAAAAACCATGTAACCCCCCCCCAATGCCAGTTGGGGCCTCTGAGTTACGAATACCAAGTAACCCCCCCCCAATGCCAGTTGGGGCCTCTGAGTTACGAAAAACCAGGTAACCCTCCCCCAATGCCGACTGGGGCCTCTGAGTTACGAAAAACCAGGTAACTCCCCCCCCCAATGCCGACTGGGACCTCTGAGTTACGAAAACCAGGTAACTCCCCCCCAATGCCAGTTGGGGCCTCTGAGTTACAAATACCAAGTAACCCCCCCCCCAATGCTGACTGGGGCCTCTGAGTTACAAATACCAAGTAATCCCCCCCGAATGCCAGTTGGGGCCTCTGAGTTACGAAAACCAGGTAACTCCCCCCCAATGCCAGTTGGGGCCTCTGAGTTACAAATACCAAGTAACCCCCCCCCCCCAATGTCGGCTGGGGCCTCTGAGTTACAAATACCAAGTAACCCCCCCCCAATGCCAGTTGGGGCCTCTGAGTTACGAAAAAACAGGTAACTCCCCCCCAATGCCGACTGGGGCCTCTGAGTTACGAAAAACCAGGTAACCTCCCCCCAATGCCGAGATTCTTCCCAACTTACGCGTACATGGGGACTCTGTCGTGCGCCAGATGTCTCTGCGCGACTTACCGATCGCCCCGACCGCGGTCCCTTTCTCTCTTTCACATACCTTGTCCGCAGGATAGATGGTCGTTGTCTGCTCCCGCAGTGAGCGGCTGAGAGCGGAGTTCCTCCGAAGAAAAAGACTCGGGCCGCGGCTAGGACGCCTGTTCCTCAGTCGCTCCTGCAGCCGAGCAGAGCGCGTCCCATCTGGGGTGCCAAAATGACTTGCGGAATCAAACTCTATAACTCAAAGAGTTATAAAGAAGGTATGTTTATTCGGCGCCGGGCGCACGGGGGATCGCTCCACCACAAACGTGCGCACCCGACTCGGCAACTTGCTTGACTTATATTTGTTACAAAGTTACAAAATCATATGATGACATTATCCGCCTAGACAAAGACACAACCTGTCCCCGATTTCGCATGTAAATTAGGTCTTTCCTTCCTTTCATTTGCGTGATGTCTCCCGGTGATGGCCGGTGATGGTCTTTGGGGCCTTGGGAGATGAAGGCTGATAAGTCCTGAGGCTTTCTCACCCCTGATCTTCAGATATCGCTTGGTCCCTCGCAGAACCAGTTTCTGCCCTCAAGGAAGTTGGAGGACCCTGGAGGTATTGTGTGAGGAGATAAGCGTGACCTTTTACAGCTTGTGTGAATTTTGTCCTGTCTGAAAAATAAGCTTTATACTATTGCGATAAGTTAGTATAAGGTTTATTAGCACATGTTAGTATAAAGCTCTACATCAGTTCTGTGGTTGTTCCTGCCTTTGGCCCAGGTCTTGCTTCCATGGGGCTCTTTGATGGTCTCTGGTGGTCTCTATTGGTTGTTGAAGAGGTGTCTCTTAGTGTCCTTTCCATGAAATGAGCTTTTCTTTCATACATGGTTTGGTCTTGGCTCATCACTCTGCTTGCAGACTTCTTAAATCCTTTATCTTGAGGCCCCTTACAACATTATCAACACCATTCTAGCTACAAATGCAAAGCACAGCACTATGAGGGCTGCTATGGGGAAAGTTAACTTTATCCCAGACAGACCAAATACAGTATTGTTGCAAACCTGCTGGGAAAGAAAAACTTATCTACACAAAAGTTAGATAAGCAGAGACGTCCTCTATTTGAGGATGAACTGGGGGCACAGGATCATTCCCAAAGAATGTCCGACAAGGCATTAGAATTGACAAATATTCATACCAAACATTCTTTTGTTCTTTATTATTCTGCATAAAAGCCCACTTAGAATTTTTCATTAAATTTACCCTTTACCTTGATTGGTTATTTATTACTTTTACACATTACATCACTCTTATCGATTGATCCCTTATTACACAAGTTATACATATTCATATATATTTCAAAATCAGTTGACCAACTAGCTGATTTAAGCTATGGATTATTTGGTGCTCTGGGCCAGAATGGTACTCATTATCTGTCGCTCTGGACCAGAATGTTACCCAGTGCTCAGGATCAGAAAGTTATGGGGTTCAGGACAGGGAGCAGCCTAATGGTTAATGTAACAAACTTTTCTTCCTCTGAAGCAGTCACTTCCAACATTGTTCTTAGATGTTTTATGGTTTGCAGGTGCATGGATCTAAATAATCCCCCTTGTTATCACTCTTATTTTCATTGTGACATGCAGAATGGACTCCACAACTCGAAGAGTTACAAAGAAGGTATATTTATTCAGCAACAGGCACATGGGGGATCAGTCCACAACAAACATGCCCACCAGACTCGGCAACTTGCTTGACATATTTGTTACAGAATTACAAAATCATGTGATGACATTATCCACCTATACAAAGACACAACCTGTCCCCATGTAAATTAGGTCTCCTTTTCCTTTCATTTGTGTGATGTCTCTCAGTGATGGTCTTGGGGGGGGGAGGGGGAGGTTCTTGGTGGATGAAGGCTGATAGTCCTGAGTCTATCAAAAACTATCTGCACACACAAACTGTAAAGAGGTCATGCTTATCTGCTTATACAATATCTCCAACTTCCTTGGAGGCAAAAAAGTGAGTGAAACCAGTTCAGGGAGGGGCCAAGTGATATCTGAAGTTGTGCAAAGATCAGGGGTGAGAAAGACTCAAGACTTATCAGCCTTCATCCCCCAAGGCCCCAAAGACCATCATCAACAATCATGACGCAAATGAAAGGAAGAGAAGATCTAATTTACATGCGAAAAGACAGGTTATGTCTTTGTATAGACAGATAATGTAATCATAATGACTTGTGGAAACAGACTCTATAACTCCAAGAGTTATAAAGAAGGTATGTTTATTCAGCGCTAGGCACAAGGGGGATCGCTCCACCACAAACGTGCGCCCCCGACTCAGCAACTTGCTTGACTTATATTTGTTACAAAGTTACAAAATCATATGATGACATTATCCGTCTAGACAAAGACACAACCTGTCCCCGATTTGGCATGTAAATTAGGTCTTTTCTTCCTTTCATTTGCGTGGTGTCTCCCGGTGATGGCCGGTGATGGTCTTTGGGGCCTTGGGAGATGAAGGCTGATAAGTCCTGAGGCTTTCTCACCCCTGATCTTTGCACAACTTTAGATATCACTTGGTCCCTTGCAGAACCAATTTCTGCCCTCAAGGAAGTTGGAGGACCCCGGAGGTATTGTGTGAGGAGATAAGCATGACCTTTTTACAGCTTGTGTGAATTTTGTCCCATCTGAAAAATAAGCTTTATACTATTGTGATAAGTTAGTATAAGGTTTATTAGTACATGTTAGTATAAAGCTCTACATCAATGCCACTCCCAAAGAGAAGAACATGCATGAGAAATCAGGCACAATTGATGTGGAGCTTTATACTAACCTGTACTAATAAACTTTATACTAACTTATTGCAGTAGTATAAAGCTTAACTGTTAAAGCTTCTATCTCATACAGACAAAACTATCTGCACACATGAGCTGTAAAAAGGTCATGCTTATCTGCTTATACAATACCTCTGGGGTCCTCCAACTTCCTTGGAGGCCGAAAAGCGAGTGAAACCGGTTCGGTGAGGGGCCAAGTGATATCTGAAGTTGTGCAAAGATTGGGGTGAGAGACTCACAACTATGTAAGAAACAAAACAAGTTTTCTCCAGAAAGACTCAGATCAGACTCTGCAGTGAAGCACTTTTATTAAGCCTTCTTGCAAGAGCAGGTGTCCTAGCTAGTAGGCACACCTGATAGGTACAATATTCGGATTTTTATCCCCTATCCTGACCACAAGGTCCCTCCCTTGTTTCCCCATTGATTAGGTACTCCAAGACTTACAAATTCCCTACAATCCCCTCAGGGGATGCCTGGTTCTTGTATCTCATCCCATTCCCCCACAGTCTTAAGATTTAAGACTCATCAGTCATCTGGTTAACACTGCAAAGAAACAGATCATGGTAGAAATTCTTTGTCTTAATATCTTTGACTCTATTCCTGCAAAAACAACATTAACATTTCTTACAACTATCAGCCTTCATCAACCACAACCCCCCCTCCTCCCTATGACCATCACTGAGAGACATCAGACAAATGAAAGGAAAAGGAGACCTAATTTACATGCACAAGCAGGGACAGGTTGTGTCTTTGTATAGGCGGATAATGTCATCACATGATTTTGTAATTCTATAACAAATATGTCTAGCAAGTTGCCGAGTCCTGTGGGCACGTTTGTGGTGGACTGATCCCTCCTGTGCCTGGTGCTGAATAAACATACCTTTTTATAACTCTTGGAGTTATAGAATCTGTTTCCCCAAGTGTCATGGTTTGACATGACAGCCATTTCTGGTAAGGTGGAAGGGGCTGTAAAGATGGCTCCTGTAAGAAGTTGCTTGCAACTCTCCCCAGCTCTGAGCCAGACCCACGTCTGGGGCTGAGCCAATTAGACGTCTCCACAATCACTTTTTAAGAAGAAGCCAGAAGGGGAGATTTCTTTCCTCCATCTTCTTTCCTTCTTCTGCCCCTTCTTTTTCTTCTGGCTGGTGGTGGTGCAAGGAGTAGGAACAGTGAGAGAAACAACCATGCGGACTCCAAGGTCAGTGATGAAAGAGAGGAGGAGGTGTGCTGCATTCTATGGAGAGAACTGGTGAAGCTGAGATTTATTTTCATTTCTTTAAAGACCTCGCATCGGCGGTAGAGACTCATTTTGATAATGAGCCTGCATCAGGGGCAGAGACTCATTTTGCTAAAGCTGGCCCCAGACCAGGGGCAGCGATTAACTTCATTAAAGGCCTCGTGCCAGGGACAGTGACTATGGCCAGAGGAGGCCATGTCCTGTGGGAGGGACCCAACCAATTCACTGCAGACCCCGAGACAGGGGCAGGGATTTTCTTCTTTAAAACTATGGCCGGAAGAGGCTGTGTCCCAAAGAAGGGACCCAATATCCACAACTGTAACTGTGGGGAGGAACCCATGACAAAGCAGCTCATTAAACTTATGCCCATAAGAGGCCTTGTCCCGAGAGAGGCACCCTGCAACTGCAGAAACTGCAACCGCGGTGAAGAATCCACGCCAGAGATATTCACCAAGGACTGCCTCCCATGTGAGGGACCCTGTATCGGCAGAAGCTGCAGCTGTTGGGAACAATCCACACCAGAGAAGTTTGTTAAGGACTGTGTTCCGGGGGAAGAACCCTGTGTTGGAGCAGGGGAAGAATGCAAGCAGTCGTCCTCATCTGAGAAGAAAAAGAAGCGGCACAGCCTATCTGTGAGAGACTGACCACGTTCCCCATTCCCTGCCCCCCTGAGCCGTTGAGGGAGGAGGAGGTAGAGATATTGGGAGCAGTGAGCTGGGCCCAGGAAGAAAGGAGGGATGGGGGAGGAAGATCTTAAAGTGCTGTTTGTAATTTTCTCATCATCCTACTCCCTTTTTGCTTTTATTGCGTTCTGTTTCTTGTAGAATAAACTTTCCTACTTTCCTCTCTAAGTCGAATACTGGAGTCTGTTTTGCCCGGAACCGTAATTGGCAGCGAGCCCTCCCTGCCCTTGTCTTAATCCACAACAACCTTGCTTATCTTTTTACTCCCATTTTGCTGGGTCCTCCGCCATCCTAACGAGGATGGGGGTGAATGGGGGCACCGAGCGAGAGACTGTCACGGTGCTGCTGTGCTAGCTGGGCCAAACCACGAAACCAAGTCAGTTGGAGGCCACCTCAGCTACAGCGACCACGAGATGGTCGATTTCAAGATCCTTTGTGGAAGAGGCAGGACACAAAGTAGGACTGTGACCCTGGATTTCAGGCAAGCTGACTTTGGCCTCTTCAAAGACCTACTTGGAGGGATCTCATGGGATAAGATCCTAGGATGGTAGAAGTACTCAAGAGAGCTGGTCAATCTTCAAGCACCACTTCCTCCAAACCCAGGATCCATGTATCCCAACACGCAAGAAAGGAGGAAAAGTAGGCCTCCGTGGATGAGCAAGGATCTACTGGGACAACTCATGGAGAAAGCAGACATTTATGAGAGGTGGAAACAGGGGCTGACTTCTTGGGAAGAGTATAGGAACATTGCCAGAGCATGCAGAGGTGCAACTAGGAAGATTGGAGCACTTCTAGAACTAAAATTAGCCAGGGATGTTAAAGACAGTAATAAGGCATTTTTCAAGTACATCAGCAGCAAAAGGAAGTTTAGGGGAAATGTAGGCCCACTGCTAAACACAGAGAATGCCCTGGTGACTAAGGATGCAGAGGAGGCCGAAGTACTGATTTCCTTCTTTGCTTCAGTCTTTATGGCTAAGGTCAACCCTCAGGAAGCGCAGTCCAGCAAGGATAATATGATGACCAGGACAGCAGAGGACTTGCCTTGGGTGGAAGAGGAAGAGATTAAAGACTTGTTGGCCAAGCTTAAGGCTCATAAGTCAATGGGTCCTGATGGGATGCATCCTAGAGTGCTGAGGGAGCTGGCTGATATGATTGCTAAGCCTCTCTCCATCGTTTTTGAACAATCATGGAGGACAGGTGAGTTGCCTGAGGACTGGAGAAAGGCCAATGTCACGCCAGTCTTCAAAAAGGGCAGGAAGGACAACCTGGAAAACTACAGGCTGGTCAGTCTCACCTCCATCCCTGGAAAGGTGATGGAACAACTCATCCTGAATGTTATCACTAAACATAGGAAAGAAAAGATGGTTATCAGGGGGAGTCAACATGGATTCACCAAGGGGAAATCCTCCTTGAGCAACCTGATAGCCTTCTACGAGGGCATAAGTGGCTGGCTAGATGAGAGCAGAGCAGCGGATGTCATCTACCTTGACTTCAGCAAGGCTTTTGACACTGTCTCCCATAACATCCTCATCAGAAAGCTCAAGCAATGTGGCTTGGATGAGTGGACAGTGAGGTGAATCGAGAGCTGGCTGAATGACAGAACTCAGAGGGTGGTGATCAACGGCACAGAATCGAGTGGGAGGCCTGTGGCCAGTGGAGTTCCTCAGGGATCTGTTCTGAGGCCAGTCTTGTTCAACATCTTCATCAATGACCTGGATAAGGGGACTGAGGGTACCCTCAGCAAGTTCACTGATGACACCAAACTGGGAGGACTGGCTGATTCCCCAGAAGGCTGTGCTGCCATTCAGCGGGATCTTGATCGGCTTGAGAATTGGGCAAAGAGGAACCTCATGAGGTTCAACAAGGACAAGTGCAGAGTCCTGCATCTGCGAAGGAACAGCTCCATGCACCACTACAGGCTGAGGATCGAACTGCTGAAGAGCAGCTCTGCAGAGAGATCTGTGAGTCCTGATTGATAATAAACTAAACATGAGCCAGCAATGTTGCCTCGTGGCCAAGAAGGCCAATGGCATCCTGGGATGCATCAAGAAGAGTGTAGCCAGCAGATCAAGGGAGGTTCTCCCCTTCTACTGTGCCCTGGTGAGGCCTTATCTGCAGTACTGTGTCCAGTTCTGGGCTCCTCAGCTCAAGAGGGACAGAGAACTTGTAGAGAGAGTCCAGCACAGGGCCACCAAGATGATCAGGGGACTGGAACATCTTTCATATAAGGAAAGGCTGCAGTAACTGGGACTGTTTAGCCTAGAAAAGAGAAGAGTGAGGGGAGATCTTATTAATATTTACAAATATATAAAGGGTGGGTGTCAGGAGGTTGGGACATCCCTTTTTTGTATTGTAGCTAGCAACAGGACAAGGGGTAATGGGATGAAGCTGGAACACAAAAAGTTCCATTTAGATATAAGAAAAAACTATTTTACTGTGAGGGTGACGGAGCAGTGGAACAGGCTGCCCAGAGGGGTTGTGTAGGCTCCTTCCCTGGAGGTCTTCCAGACCCATCTGGACATGTTCCTATGTGACCTGATCTAGATTGACCTGCTTCTGCAGCGGGGTTGGACTAGATGATCTCTAAAGGTCCCTTCCAACCTTACCATTCTATGATTCTATCAAAAAAAAGAGATGAACAAGGTAGCTTAGCAAGCCTCAGCTGAGCTTTACACAGAAGTGGCTGGGTGGGCTTCAGCTGAGGTTTGCAGAGAAGTAGGTTAGCAGACTTCACTTGGGCTTTGTAATGAGGTGATTTAGCAGAGGCCTCATTTGGGCTTCGCAGAACCATACAATGCCAGGAAGTGGCAGAAATTTGTAAAACAATACAATGTGGCAGACTGGTTTGAAGACCTATTCACCAACTGGAGCCAGGTGAGACAAACATTAATCAAGTAGATTCTTTTGACCTCTGTGTGTTCTTGAAGTTGAGTGTAATAGGCATGCTTGATAGGTTTATACATATTACCTTCTCCCCCTGGGCATAAAGTTGGAGATAATAACAGAATCAGAGACTCATTATGGTTAGAAAAGACCTTTAAGATCATCGAGTCCAACCAGAGTGAGACATACAATGTGTGATGGGAAGGGGGGGGGGAGTACATATTAGAGCATACGTGATTCAAAGTCAGAGCTTCCAAACCCCCTTGCTTTCTAATATTCCTCACTGATAGTGGGAAGTTAGGTGCGACTAGGTAAGGATTCTGAAATAAAGACTCAATAAGTTCTTATTAAGCAGGTGTTTTTTAATGTGGCTGGATGTATGGGAGATCATTCCGCCAAATGTGCATGCCACAAGACAAAAGTGTACTCATTTTATACATTACAACAGGAATATTCAATGCCTTTTGTGGGGTTATTTACCATAAACAGGCCTATTCCAGGAAAAAATTACCCAATTCCACAATTTATTATCTCCTCCAGTGGTCCTTCATTGCTTGTCCTCTAGATTTGCTTAAGTGATTTGCTGTCACTGATTTGGACACTCTGCTAACTCAGTTAACTTACATTTTGAACATCTGCTTATCTTATCTTGGTCATTCTCTTTCTAGACAATGCTTTGTCTGACAGTTATAAGGCCTCCAGAAACATTAACAGTCTTAAGAAACTTTAACTATACTGATGCCAGTAAAGTTAAAAATGCCAGTCAGGACTCAATAGCCAATGTGACTATTAAGCAGTGTTTAGGCCCATCAGGGAACAAAAGACCACGATTAGCCTCAAGTACCAAAAACCTGAGGATTGCCAAAGGGCAGGGAGAACTTAATTGCTGCTTAAGGTTCAGGACAAAACAGACCAGGCTACTCAGCTTGGGGAAGAAAACAAAAAATAATTTAATGCAACATCAACTAAAACATAACCATAAACCCCCAAAACATAACCAAAATAAAACAACACAGAGTGGTACAACAATGAAGAGTCCGATCAGCCCTTTAAGATCACTTTCTCCCCACTCCTCCCCTCTTCGTGGGCTCAGAGCCCTGATCCTGGTGTTTTTACCTACTCTCCCCCTGAACGGCTCAGGGGGACAGGGAGTGGGAGTTTCAGTCAGTCTATTCCTGACAGCTTCTGCTGTTTGTCCCTCCTCAGGGCAGGTGGACTCCGCACCAGTCCTCCCTGCAAGTCCATGGGGTACCTCACACAGAGGGCAGCCCTGCACAGGCTGCTCCGACGTGCATTTATCTCAAGGGCTGCAGCTCCTCTCTGCCTCTCGTGTGGGGCTGCTCTGTGGCGCGCAGACTCTCCAGCACGGCCTGCACCATGGCCGCCTCCTCACACAGTCTCTAACCCTGTCCAGGTGCACTCACATGGAGCTGCTGGTGGCTCTCAGTCCTGCCATGGCCCTGCATGGGTTGCAGGGGTACAGCCTGCATTCTCACCACAGCTTGCAGAGGGGTCTCTGGTCTAGTGTTCTTCCTTCCTCCTTCTCTGACTGTGGGGTCCGCATGGTCGCCTTCATCTTGTATCACTCTTACACTTCCTGCCAGTACTTCAAATTCCTGTCCCTAAATAGTGATTGCAGAGGCGTCAGATTGGCCCAGCCGGGCTGGAGGTGGATGTGAACCCAGTGACTTGCGGAATCAAAGGGGGGGGGGAACGCTCCACCACAAACATGGGCACCCGACTCAGCAACTTGCTTGACTTATATTTGTTACAAAGTTACAAAATCATATGATGACATTATCCGCCTAGACAAAGACATGTAAATTAGGTTTTTTCTTCCTTTCCTTTGCGTGGTGTCTCCTGGTGATGGCCAGTGATGGTCTTTGGGGCCTTGGGAGATGAAGGCTGATAAGTCCTGAGGCTTTCTCACCCCTGATCTTCAGATATCACTTGACCCCTTGCAGAACTGGTTTCTGCCCTCAAGGAAGTTGGAGGACCCAGGAGGTATTGTGTGAGGAGATAAGCGTGACCTTTTTACAGCTTGTGTGAATTTTGTCCCATCTGAAAAATAAGCTTTTATACTATTGCGATATGTTAGTATAAGGTTTATTAGTACATGTTAGTATAAAGCTCTACATCAATCCCCCCTTTTTTATAAAATTAGTAAATTATTTTACTATTAGTGCAGAGCTTCCTTATCGGGCACTCTATCAAAGTACTTGTTCGACTCAAGCTTATGTCTTAGCTGGTGTTTCTTCCAGCTTGAGTAAGCATCTCCAGTGCTCTGACAGCACTGGAGAAAACATTTGATACTGATGGTGAATAGTAAAATTGTAATTATTATCAGAATTGTTGCCACGAAAAGTTGTTTCAACCAAGCAAAGTTAGGTAACCATGAAGTTAATTTATTCCATAACTCTTGAAATCCCCATGATGTATCATCTTGAGTTACCTGGTGAAAAATTCTTATTTGTTTCCACATATCTTCTAAATCTGTTTCAATTTCCCTTTCTTGATTAATATATGCACAGCAGCTCTGGTTTATTACCATGCACACTCCTCCTTCTTTAGCCAGTATTAGGTCTAGTGCCATGCGGTTCTGTCGGACCACATTGCATAAGGAAGAGACTTCTGTCTGTATCCTTTGAATGGCATCCCTGGTATCATTTTGAAATGCCTCTATGCTAGCTGATATATTGCTTATAGCCTTTTCTAATTCACTTACCCCTAATCATGGGAGGAGCCATAGTGCAAAACTGTGAAAGGTCTTTCAACCAAGGGATTTAGTTCCTTTGTATGTCTCCTCCAGGAAGTTCTCAATATGCCTGGGGGTGGGTTTGAGTATTTGAATACCTGGCTTTGGGGTATTAAATATCCCAGAGTGCATTCTCCAGTCCACCTTCTTGGTAGCGTCTTTCTAGCTTTCCCATCTCCACACAACCACCATAGTCCCTTTGGGATGCAATCAAATGTATAGTTTTCTACTAATCTTGCGATTACTGGTGGTGGACATCCTCGTGGAATTGTATAATTCTTGCAGTGGTTTCCCTTACAAGTGTTAAAACATAGACTCCAATTTGAAGCTGTGTAATTTACATTGAAGTTTCCTAAGTCTGGGGCACCCGCATCACTTCTGGAGATAATTATGGCCTTTCCCAGACTCTATATTTCAAACTTAAGATTGCTATTATCATCAATTATCTTATCTTTGCAGCTATGTAATTGAGTTGGAATGTTTGACATCATAATAGCTGTACCCCAACATAGAGTCTGTCCATTAGGGAGTTTTGCTGGGGTTTGACCAGGTAAACATGCTTTTGCCCCTTTCCATTGAATATTTTCTGTTTTATTGCTTCTGCCCCTCTTTCATTAGGAGGGGGCATGGAGGGAGGTATATAGCCTTCCAGGCTTTCTAAATCATTTGCCTGATACACCTTATCTCTATTGGTGCAGCGTTGTCTGACACTCCAGGATGAACAGCACCTTTTTAGTTTTCCCTTGTTTTCTCGTTCTAGGGCCAGTCTCAGGGGATCTTGGGGAGGAGTTAACCCACAATCCTGCTGCCATTCTGGGTGATTTCTCAGACCGAAAAACATGTCCACATAAGAAGCCTCATCCCATTTTCTTTCCCTCCTTATAAACAACATTAACTGTAGGAGGGTATTATAATTCAGAGTTCCATTTTGAGGCCACTTCATATTTATCATATTTCTTAGAAAAAGTTAGGTTATACTTATCAGTTCCATCCATTGTCCCGCTTTAGTCTATCTTTATTCGGTGGTTGTTAATTATGAAGATTTAAATCTTCCTCACAGTGTACATTTTTCACTAGCATTTTTCTAAACCTTGGAAGAAGATAAAATCAGTCTTCCTCCAGGCTCCAGTGGCTGGAATTTATGGGTCTCTCATGGATTCAAGATTAGTGCTATCAGCTTGCTAGATAAGAAAAGGATTTAGTTTCACTGTTTCTGCTGCTTCCATAATAAGATTTTTCTCAAAGTTAGCAACTTTTCCTCTGTTTTCACAATAAAAAGTTTCTCAGGGTTAGTAACTTTATAAAGCGAATATTTTAAATATCCAAGAGTTATACATATTTACTTGAATTTCTAGCTAATATAAATAATGCTCTATTATGCTCTATATCAATATAAAGGTCCTGAGGCCTTGAGAAACCTTAGCAATCTCAAAAAAATTATATTCAAAAATTCAGTAGTATCAGTCTTAAGAAACTAAATTGAAATATTTAAATAATTCAATGGCTCCATTTCACATGTAATAAGCAGATCGGGAAGTCTGTACCCTCGGAGTACCTCAGCCAATGGGGAAAAGAGGAGGATTTCAAGTGGCTGGGAAGTTAGGACAAAAAGAGTCTGCGCCCTCCAACAAGTTGAGACACTCTTCCTTTATTCAAATAAAGTTTACAGGACTCCTCTGTCTCCCTTGTGAAAAATCAACCTCTGGTCACAAGATTTTTCTGAACAAGTCAGTGGAGAGGTTTCCCCTTTTTGGTTTTGTGATTATAGGATTTTCTTACAAGAAAATCAACTGTAATAATAATTTCTACTGTCAAACAGTAAGGATGTTCCCATGAGAACTTGTTGCTGCACTTTTAGATAAAGGCAAGGCCATGCAGGTGGCGGTAATTGCCAGTCAAAGTGGGAGCTGCCTTCAGGTTCCTCTTTTTACAATGAGCTGGCTGGGTTTATCCTTCAGCAAAGGGATTTGTGCAACACAACACAGGTCTGAAGTCCATGCAGTAGTTGCACCACAGTACAGTACAGTGCAGCACAGTACAATCCTGGGCCTCCTCAGGTTAACTGTATTGCAGATCACGAACTTCTGGATGTATAGTGCTCTTCCTATCAGGATCATTACAGGAAGTTGTACCCAAGAAAAGAAAGTCTCAACTCTTAGACAGAAAAGAGACTTTGTGCTCTCTTGCAGAACCAAAGTTGGACCATGTTTGGCAATGAATAAATGGTTGTATTATATTCCAAATGTAGAGTGCTGATAACGACTTTTTTGATAGGATCTTTTTCTTACTGCTTCTGGCAACCTATAGTTCACAAATAGTATTTACATATGGCATAACAATTATAATTTAACAGTTTAGTCTATGTCCTCACTAAATTGGGTTTGAGTGGCTATCACCAATGCTGTGCAGTCTAAATTGACTGGAAGAATAACCATGATACATCAAACGTTGCTGTTTCTTATTAAGCTTACTTTGTAGTTATGGTTAGACATCATTACACACATAGAATCATAGAATGATTTGGGTTGCTATGTTGGGTTTGTGTGGAGACATTTCTGGTAACAGGGGAGGGGGCTGCAATGGTGGCTCCTATAAGAAGTTGCTTGAAATTTCCCGGTTCTAAGTCCTCTAAGTCAGACTCCCTTCTGGAGCTGAGCCAATTAGGCAACTCTGCAATCACTTTTTAAGGAGAAGAAGCTGGAAGAAGAGGGGTTGGAGGTGGTCGAAGGAATGGGATGAGAGAGAAGTGACCATGTAGACCCCAAGTTCATTGAGGAAGGAGAGGAGGAGGTGTGCTGGAGCAGAAAACCCCCTGCATCCCGTGATGAGATAGCAGGCTGTCACCCTGCAACCTACAGAGGGTAACGGTGGAGATGAGATCTGCTGGCAGCTCATGGAGGACCCCCCACCATAGAGGGTGACTGTGTCCAGAGGGGCTGTGACTGTGGGGAGGCAGGATTGCAGCAGAATGTGCCTGGAGTTCTGCTGGTTACAAAGGAGACCCATGCTGGAGGAATGTAGTGGTTTTGCCTGGGCCAGGTTTTTTGGTATCAGGGGGGCTGCAGGGGTGGCTTCTTTAAACAAAAAGCATTGCCAAAAGCTTCCCATGTAGCTCACAGGGTTAGGGTGAGTCAATTCTAAGCTGGACCCTGCACCTGACCCAGGTCTAGCCAATTAGTGATGGAGGTAACACCTCTGTGAATAACGTATTTGAGAAGGAGAAGTTGCACAGTTGCAAAACTGCAGCAGCAACAGGGAGGGAGAATGTGAAAACATCTCTGCAGACACCAAGGTCAGTGGAGAAGGAGGGGGAGGAGGGTGCTTAGGCACTGAAAAGACTCCCCTGTGATATGTGGTGAGGACCATGGTGAAGCAGGTTGATCCCCTACATTCCATGGAGGACCACCGAAAAGCAGAGACCCACTCACAGCACATGGAGGACCCCATGCTGATGCCTGAAGGAGGCTGTGACTCCGTAAGAAATTCATCCTGGAGCAAGTTCCTGGCAGGACCTAGGAGTTCGTGGGGGAGGCCGGAGCAGGTTTGCTGTCAGGACTTGTGATCCCGTGAGGAATCCAGGCTGGAGCAATCTATCCCTGTGTAGTGGGTCTGGGATGGTAGTGATTTTCATTGGCACAGAAGCTTATCTCCTCTTGGCACCATATCTGCCTGTGCTACACTTGATGTTCAAAGGGAAAACCCCTTCTATACATCATGCAACCAGCGCTACATGGAGTAAGTGGATGACGTTGATTACACAACGATCTCGGCTGGGGAAATCTAATCGCCCAGGAATCCTGGAAGAGATCATGGACTGGCCAGAAGGCAGAGATTTTGGAGCACTGCGTGAGGAATTGATATAATGAACTATCAGAAAATGAGAGGCATTATGCTTTGTTTACTGATGGATCCTGCCGCGTGGTAGGAAATCATCAAAAGTGGAAAGCTGCTGTGTGGAGTCCCACACGACGAGTTGTTGAGGCCACCGAAGGAGAAGGTGAGTCGAGTCAGTTTGTTGAAGTGAAAGCCATCCAACTAGCTCTAGAGATTGCAGAACGAGAGAAGTGGCCAGTACTCTATCTTTATACTGACTCCTGGATGGTGGCTAAAGCCCTATGGGGATAGCTACAGCAATGGAAGAAGACCAACTGGCAGCGCAGGGGTAAACTGTTATACTCATATCTTCTATGCCCCATGCTCTCCCCCTCCCTAAGACGGTTGAGCTGTACTTTTAGAGTAGTGTGAGCGCATTCAACGATCGCCTGTCCCTGACTAGTGTGAGGGATACCGTGGCTCAATGCATGGGCTGCTGCATTATGGCAAGACATTGCCGCTCGGGTGGAAAACATGACTCTGAAAGTACATCATGTAGATGCTCATGTGCCCAAAAGCCGTGCCACTGAATGGTGGAACAACCAATAGGTAGACAAAGCTGCAAAAATTGAAGTAGCTCAGGTAGACCTAGACTGGGAGCATAAAGGTGAGCTATTTATAGTTCGATGGGCCCATGAAACATCAGGACATCTGGGAAGAGACACAACATATAGGTGGGCTCATGATCAAGGGGTGGACTTGACCATGGAAGCCATCTCACAGGTCACCCACAAATGTGAAACGTGCTGCAATCAAGCGAGCCACACAAATCAAGTCTCCCTGGAACAGAGGCCGATGGCTGGGTTTTCAATATGGTGAGGCCTGGCAAATTGACTATGTTGGACCGCTACCACGAACACACCAAGGCATGTGTTATATACTCACCATGGTGTGTTACCGCTACCGACAACACCACCAGGCCACCTGCACAGATTACTCAGCCCCCCCTGCTGAGGGGACAAAGATCCCCACACACTCAGCATTGATGATACTTTATTCCAACCCCTTGTTTACACCATGTGCTTATATCTGCTACCACCAGCACCTCCTCTCATTCCACCCTGTGCCCACCTCTTCTGTACCACATCTTCCCCTCCCTATGCTCGATGACTTCAGTGTCCTGTGGCACGGGCTGATACATAACGTGTCTGCCCAACACATGTGATAGCTGAGCCAATTGCGGGAAGATATGAACAGGTACTGGTCGTGTTCCACTTCACTGTTCAATCTTGCCAGTAGTTGAGTGACTCCATCTTGATCTACGTCACGACGAGCACTCCGAGAAACACGTCAATCTGCGAGACTCAGTAGACCATTATATCTTCTATGCCCCATGCTCTCCCCCTCCCTAAGACGGTTGAGCTGTACTTTTAGAGTAGTGTGAGCGCATTCAACGATCGCCTGTCCCTGGCTAGTGTGAGGGATACCGTGGCTCAATGCATGGGGATAGCTGGTATGTCCATGACCCCTCCGGGCAGCCTGCTCCACTGGTTTTCTTGGGGGTTTTTTTTGGGTTTTTTTTTTATAACTCCAATTTTACTAACAAGCATCAGACTTTTATAATCAGCAGCAAAGCTAGCGTGTTTATAGTACTTCTAATTGGTCCTTTCTCTAAAAGCCAGCTGTAGTTTTCTGCGATAAGCCTTGCGGTTTCACACGCTGCCTCAGCCTCCTCCTTGCTCAAAGTTGTTATCTTGTATGTATTTTTGCTTCTTCGTTTCTCACAGTCGAGAGCAGCTCAAGGAGAATCTGCACATTAGTTTAGCAACTCATGCCTGGTAAGCTTTTTCTTATCCACTGAAAAAAAAGAACAACTGACAAACAAAGTTATTATACTTGTGCTAAAAGTAAAATCTATAGCAGGTCTATGTTGTATGGCTAATACTACTTTCATTACTAATCAAGTCAATACAAATCTTTTTTTTTTTTTTTTCTCCGCGTACCCGCACCACCCCCCGTCTCTGCACCAGACTCCGTCTTCTAGGTCTCATTTCTGCCGCTCCTCCACGTAGATCACATCTTCGGTGGCCAATGAGGCGACTGACTTTTCCCCTTTGTCCCGCCTCCATTTCCGTCAGGCGCCAACTTTGGCAGATCGTGGGGTGGCTGACTTTTCTCTTTTCTCAGTATCACCCACCTCAGCGCCGCTCGCGGCCCTGCTCTCGGCACTACTCTCAGTGCCTCTCCCGGCGCTACTCTCGGCGCTGCTTTCAGCACCTCTCCCGGTCCTGCTCTCTGCGCTACTCTCGGTGCCTCTCCCGTGCTACTCTCAGTGCCTCTCCTGGCACCACTCTCGATGCCTCTCCCGGCGCTGCTGCCGGCTCAGTCGGTATCACCCTCTCCTGCGTTTTCTCCCTTTCCCCTCGCGTACCCAGTGGTACCCAGTCTAATATGGGGTCGCGCTTCCCCACTCTCCCCTGATCCTCCTGCACCGTACTCCCGTCTGACTCCACCCGCTCAGCATTCCCTGTCTGCTCGACATTCTCCATCTGCTCTCCCAGATTCTCTACCTCCATGCTCGTCTGAGTCTCCTGATCACTATGAAATCTCTCCTCTGTCCACGCTCTCCACTCCTTCCCCTGGAGAGCTTCCTGCACCGATAACTGAAACTGTTTTTTCTCTGCTGTTTTTATCAGAACCCTTTTAATACTTCCCCATGCATCAAAAAACTGACCCATTCCCATGGCCCCCTCTACGAAAGCCTGATACAACTCCCTGTCCACCACCGTCCACTTCTGCGCATTTAATAATTCTATGGGTGCCCATATCACACCTTGCCCCTGCAACCATGTGATGCAAGCGACTGTGGGCACGTACTGAATCTGTTCACCCACCTCAGACACCATCGTCTTAAGTCCCCCAATCATTTGCTCCAACTGTGCCATGGCTGCGAATATCCTGTGTTCTGCCGATCACATCAGGGTCACCATATGTTGCCGCTACCGACAACACCACCAGGCCACCTGCACAGATTACTCAGCCCTCCCTGCTGAGGGGACAAGGATCACCACACACTCAGCATTGATGATACTTTATTCCAACCCATTGTTTACACCATGTGCTTATATCTGCTACCACCAGCACCTCCTCTCACTCCACCCCGTGCCCATGTCTTCTGTACCTTCCACCTCTCACGTTACAACCCGAGATCTTCCAGACGCCTACCACAATGGTGGAAGTAACTACGGGTTGGTTGGAAACATACCGTGTAAACCATGTCACTGCCCGAAATACTGTCTTGGGTCTTGAAAGGCAAGTTTTGTGGCAACACGGTACTCCAGAAAGAACTGAATCAGACAATGGGATTCATTTTCGAAATAATCTCATAAACTCCTGGGCAAAGAAACATGGCATTGAGTGGATATATCACATCCCCTATCGCCCACAAGCCTCTTGAAAGACTGAAAGATATAATGGATTACTAAAGACCATGTTGAGAGCACTGGGCAATGGGACATGGAAGCAGTGGGATAAAAATTTAGCAGAAGTCACTTGGCTAGTTAACAGCAGAGGTTCAATTAACCATCCTGGTCCTGCCCAAACAAAACCCCTACATACTGTGGGAGGAGGTAAGGTCCCTGTAGTGCACCCAGGGAAATGGCTGGGGAAGGCAGTCTGGGTTGCACCTCCCATGGGAAAGAGCAAACCCATTTGTGGGATTGTCTTTGCTCAAGGGCCTGGATGTACTTGGTGGGTGATGAGAAAGGATGGGGAAACTCGATGTGTACTTCAAGGAGATGTGTACTCAATGTGTACCTTGGGGGAAAAATAACCTGTTATGTGAGTTGTCTGTTGTAGGCAATGAGGTATGAACTTCGCAAGAAACCGGACAAGTGGACAAACCAAGCCGGTGCTGGTTCCCAACACTGAACACACTGTTTCCCCTGGCCTGGATATCCATCTTGACAGATGAGACATAAGTTATGGCCTGCTCCGGTGAACATCTACAGAGGATGAAAGATACAAGAATGTTGGTTGGTTGTTTGATGCAAGATGCAAGAGGGAATACAAGAATGATGTTTGTCTGTTGAAGAGTGGGGGTACTGGCTAATGAGAGTATATAAGAATGTATATGAGTTGTTTAGATGGTTTGTCTGAGCATGACATAAATGGTATGGAATAAGGGGTGGAGACTGTAGTGGGTCTGGGATGGTAATGATTTTCCACAGCAGCTCTTGCAGTGCTGTGCTTACTGTTGATATCAATGTTATGACTACTGCTCGCACAGCATCAGGGCTGTCCCTCCAGTGTTCCTTCCTGTAGGCACAAATGTGGTTTGGACCAGCCAGCTTGAATAAAGATGGTAGAGATAAGTTAATGCAGCTGACAAGCTACTTCCAATTATCAGAAAAAGGTGCTGCAAGTTAATCAATTGGGCCCTGGATGATCACATGGGCAGAAGCAGCATATAAGGAAGTGGCTAGCAAAGGAAGAGTGGCTTTGAGTCAACTCTGTTGTTTGTACTGTGTTGCCTGTATATATCTCTGCACGTGCATTAACTGGTTTAATGAATATTTCTTGCACCACTACAACATTTGGTAACCCCGACGTCATCAGCTGAATTGGTTGGATTAAGAACCCTCAGCAGAAAATCACCTGAATTCCAGTTTGAAAAGCCAAGTGACCCCAGTAAACTGATATAATGGGAAAAATGATGAGCAAAGAGGAGAATTCTATTGACACTCTCTAGCACATCCTTGCTGAGAAAAAATTCAATTATGAAAGAGAGGATTTGTTAAGACTTGTAAGATGGGGACAGGAAGTAGGTCTATTTATCTCCCCCTCAAGAAGTATATGAAAAGGGACATTGGGAAAATCTAGGAGACATGTTGAATAATGCTATTGGCGTATGTAAATTGGTATCATCCATTATACAACAGCTAGAAGCTGAGTGTGTACAGCTGCTGCCATGAAAGCAGAAAATGCTATACCATCTGTGTTCCCAGTAGATGCTAAAAGGTTCTTTGGAGATAGTGACTTTATTGTGCCATTGACTCCACCTCTAGAAAAAGAAGAGCATGGATGTGAGCCCACCTCCCCCAGAACCCCCTTAGAGAACCATTTCAGGAGCCGAATGCACGTATTGTTTCTCCTCCCCTCCCACCCACCCTTCACCGTCCTGCCCCATCCCATCCTACTGCTATGCCTGAAGAAGTACCTGGCAGCGAACAAAAGGTACGCTTTACAAATGACACTGTGGATCTGCCATTGTCCCTGAGCTCATCAACCCCTGAGTGTATTCCTCTTCCATCATCACCCCCAACATCTAGTGAAGTTGAAGATCAACAAAGAGAATTGTTAAAGGAAGAATTAATAAGACACGGAGAAGATATGAAACGGACTTTGGCCCATTTGGAGGAACTGATGGAAAAGCCAAAAGCAACAGTTAATCAACTGTTGGAACAAATTAATAAATTAACTAAACCAGAGAATAAAATTTCACCCCCATAGGTGCTCAGAGACTCCTGGCCAGATGACTATGATTCGGCTAAGAAATGGAGAGGTCTCATATATGACGCAGTAATTGAAGGAGAATTTATTCCACAAGCCTTTCCAATAATAACAGCACATAAAAAACGACAATGGACACCTTTGGATTGGAAGTTGGTAAGGGAAGGCCAGAAAGCTGTGATACAATATGGCTTGACCAACACATATCTTCAAACATTATTAGATCATGTTTTCGCCAGTGGATTAATGACTCCATTTGACTGCCGGAAGCTAGCAGAAACTTTCCTGAAGCCCACTCAGGTATTACTATGGGAGTCTGAATGGGAAAAAAGAGTCAATGTGACAGTAGTAGAAAATATGGATTTACAGCAGGGAGATCCACGGCGAGTCGTCACAGAGGATATGATGTTAGGAAAAGGGCCGTTCGCAGACCCTCAGGTACAAGTCCAACTCCATGAAGCTATTTTGCAGCAAACACAGACACTGGCTCGTCAAGCATTTAAGATCATCCCTGACATGGGAGTGCCAGTTCCCTCATACACAACCAATATACAAAAACCCAATGAGCCTTTTATGACCTTTTTAGACTGTCTAAGAGCAACTCTGGATCATATACCAAACATGTCAGCTGAAGTAAAAGCTGAAATAGGGTTACACTTAGCAGTTGCTAACCGTGACTGCAAAAAGATCCTGCAGACTCTCCTGTGAATGGCAACTTTGGTCAACATGATAGAAGCCCGCTCTCGGGTAGGATCATCAGCACATTTAGCTGAATCTATGGCAACAGCATTGAAACCATTAGTTCAACCTCACAAAGGAAATCAGAGGCCAAAATGCTTTAACTGTGGAAAAATAGGACACGTGAAAAATCAATGTCGGTCCAGACTATTGGTATGGACAGACAGCTCCACCAGACCATCTGGGTCCAACGGCAGATTTAATGGTAATTGTTACACATGTGACAAGTTTGGACATAGAGCCACTGAGTGCCATTCTCAAGTGGCCAGACATACAACGCCTAAGGGAAATGGGTTAACGAGCACAAAAAGGGCGAGTGTGATAACACAAAAGCGCCTTTCAACACCAGTGGCTGCCTGGATGGCCTCAGATCAGCCACTGCAGGAAGCGCAGCAGTGGATGTGGAAACAGCATTAGATGTAACCATCCACAACACAGAGGTAATGGTTATCTCATCCAATGCTATTGGACCCCTTGACTATGGTTTAAGTACTCTGCTTTTAGGACGGTCATCGGCCTCTCAACAGGGTATTTTTGTGCTCCCCGGTGTTAATGATGCAGATTATGAAGGAAACATTGGAATAATGGTTAAATTTTGGCAGCCACCAGTTTATATACCTAAAGGAACTAAAATATCTCAATTAGTTCCTTTCAGGGCTAAAGTTCCATTTGCACGCAGTCGTAAGCGTCGAGATGATGGGTTTGGATCCACTGGAGTACCTGAGGTAAGACTGGCAATGCCACTTTCACAGGGAAAGCCCACTCAGATGGTTGTATTCCAACATCCAAATGGTGAACACATGGTAGGGTACAATACGTTACTGGATATGGGAGCAGATGTTACCATTGTTCCATTATCCTATTGGCCAAAAAGCTGGCCTTTAGAGAATTTAGACACCCCTGTTGTTGGAGTAGGAGGAACACAGATGAAAAAATTAGCAGAGACCTGATTTCGGTATGCATACAGGATGAAGAGAATAGATGTGTGCAAATTAGATCCTATGTAATGAACACTTCAGTTTGGCTTTTAGGTAGAGACGCCTTAAGCCAAATAGGCTTTCGTTTGTCAAATGAAAATTTTTAATGGCGGCCATTGATGGGCGACCAATCCTGAAGTTAACCTGGCTGACAGATAAACCAGTTTGGATTGATCAATGGCTGCTAAGCAAAGAAAAGCTTGCCCAGTTTCATGAATTATTAAATGAACAATTAGAAAAAGGTCATATTAAGCCATCCACTAGTCCATGGAATACACCAATTTTTACTATCCCTAAAAAAATCAGGGAAATGGAGGCTGTTACACGATCTAAGAGCTGTTAATGCAGTGATGCAGGACATGGGTGCTTTACAGTCAGGATTATCCTCTCCTGCAATGCTTCCAAAAGAATGGCCCCTGTTGGTGATTGACCTGAAGGACTGTTTTTTCACAATTCCCCTACATGAGGGTGACAGTGAGAAGTTTGCTTTTACAGTACCATCTATTAACAAACAAGAGCCAGCAAAAAGATATCAATGGACTGTTTTACCTCAGGGAATGAAGAACTCACCGACTATTTGTCTAACTTATGTTGCCTGGACGCTAGCACCTCTGCACAAAAAATACCTTCATGTTTTGTTTTACCATTATATGGATGATATCTTGATTGCAAGAAAAGACCTGGACCAGCATCGCATTCTACAATAAATGAAGTGACAGTTGAGCATCTCCGGGTTAGTGATCGCACCAGAGAAGGTACAAATGTACGCCTCTTAGAAATATTTAGGTAATATTATCACCGGTGTGCGCATTTATCCTCAGAAGGTGGCAATTAAAACAGAAATTGCTAATTTAACAGACATTCAAAAGCTAATAGGTGATATCCAATGGGTACGATCCATATGTGGTATCACGAATGAGAATCTTGCGCCACTAATGCCTTTGTTAAAGGGCTCAGTAGAGGCTGATAGTGCGCGAAAACTGTCCCAGCAGCAAATCCAAGCAATAGAAAAAATAGGAAACAAGATAGTCAATAACTACAGTCACCGATATGATCCTGACTTGTCTATTAACATTGCTGTGATAAGTCAAAACCAGCATGTAATGGCAGTCTTGATGCAATGGAATTTGGTAGCGGAAGACCCATTGAGGATCCTGGAGTGGATATTTTTGCCATATAATTTGCAAAAAACAATTACCATGAGGCTAGAGGCAATTGCGAAAATAATAGTTAAGGCCAGGAAACGTCTGCTGGAAATAGCGGGGATTGAGGCAGATGTCATTTTTCGTTCCTCTCACAGATGAGTTCTTGAACTAGGCACTGCAACAGTCTGGTGAATTACAGTGGGCCTTATTGTCATATCCAGGGACTATAAATAATCATTATCCGGCCCATAAATTGTTTTCTGTTAAATTTCAAATGGAAGAGCGGCCGTTGAGATCAGCAGTACCCGTTAAAGGCCTGACTGTTTTTACCGACGCAAGTAAGATTCAAGCCAAAGCAGGAGTGGTTTGGTGGAAGAATGGAAAACGACAAAACCTAACTGTTCACTCCCCAGGCAGTTCAGTTCAACTGCTGGAGCTGATGGCTGTAGTTAAAACTTTCAAGAAATGGCCAGATGTCCCATTAAACATCATCTCTGATTCCCTCTATGAGGTCGATGCCGTCACTCGATTAGAGTGAGTGTTGTTGAAAGAAATCTCTAATTAGAATCTGTATAAATTATTTCTGCGGCTCTGGCATCAGATAAATGAATGTCAATCTGCTTATTATACTGGACATATTCAAAGCCATTCAGACTTAAAAGATGGCCTATCAGTTGGCAACGAAATTGTTGACAAGATAGTGGCAGCTCCTTTATTGATACCTACAGGGCCAATAATTGACAAATTTTCACAAGCTCGAAGATCGTTCGATTTTTTTCACAAAAGTGCAAAAATGCTGGCAAAGCAGTTTGACCTGACCATATTGGATGCTCGGGGTATTGTTTCCACATGCTCTGCATGCCAGAATCAAATCAGCCTAGGAGTAGGAGTCAATCCCAGGGGTCTGGCACCATATGGCAATCGGATATCACTGTCTGTGTTCCCTTTGGATGATTTAAACGAATACATGTCAGCATTGATACTTATTTGGCCATGGTTTGGGCCACAGCCTTAACTAGTGACAGTTCACGAGATGTCATAAGGCATTGGAGGAGTTGCTTTG
Source organism: Colius striatus (assembly GCF_028858725.1). Lineage (NCBI taxonomy): Eukaryota > Metazoa > Chordata > Aves > Coliiformes > Coliidae > Colius > Colius striatus. The sequence continues at coordinate 15,446,416 of NC_084789.1, read as the reverse complement.
CAGTCCTTGCTGTTCCACGAGAGATAAAAACTGATAATGGCTCGGGATATATAGCCAGTAAAACACGTAAGTTTCTGAACTTATGGGATGTTAAACATACTACTGGAATCCCAGGAAATTCTACTGGTCAAGCCCTTATTGAACGTACACATCAAACCTTAAAAGGAGTGCTAGAAAAACAAAAAACGGGGGAAGAGGAGGTGAGCCCTCAAGATAGACTAATGAAAGCCCTTTATACATTGAATCATCTCAGAATTGTGGCAAACTGGAATGAACCACTGGCATTAAGAGACTTTGCCCAAATGAGTCAGGATTTGGATTTTACTGACAAACCTAAAATTTGGTATAAGAATCCCACTACTGGAGAGTGGCAAGGACCTGCAGATGTGGGGAAGAGGCGATGCTTGTGTCATTACAGATCAAGGTCCCCCGTGGATTCTGGCAAAATGGATCAAGCCACATCAACAGAAAGGACTTAATGACTGTAAGACCAATGGAAAAAACAATCTTGAGGAAAGAACCAAGTGATCCACCCTCAATCCATCACCCTATTAAAATGTAAACCCTCTCAATTGTGGCACCACGTATGCTGCTGTAAATTCCTCTAGCAATCTGTATTGCATTAAAAGAATTGAAGAACTTAACAAGATGGCCAATGGAAACTTGAAAGCAAAAATGGTGTGTTTTCTATGGATGAAGAGATACTTCCGTCTTACAGATAATGCTCACAGATCAGCATGCTAAAGAAGCTGAACAAAAGTCCAAAACTACATTCAGGAAACAGAAATATCAGTGGAGTTACAGAGAACTCATCCCTTCTTGCCACTATGCGTCCCTCCTAGCAATACATATCAGATTATGTTTATTTTGAGTTTATGGATTTCTGTATTATATTGTTCAGCGATGTAGCTGTTATTGACCTTTTGTTGTAAACTCATGGCCATGGGTAAAAATATTTATGTTTTCTTCATGTACCTTTAATTTTGAAACGTGTTGCTAAAGGCTGGCTGGTCCAAAAAAGAAAAAGGGGGGAATTGTAGGAACAGATGTGGCTTGGACCAGCCAGCTTGAATAAAGATGGTAGGGACAAGTTAATGCAGCTGGCAAGCTACTTCCAGTTATCAGAAACAGGTGCTGCAAGTTAATTAATTGGGCCCTGGGTGATCACATGGGCCAAAGCAGCATATAAGGAAGTAGCTAGCAAAGGAAGGGTGGTTTTGAGTCAACTGTGTTGTTTGTACAATGTTGTCTGTGTATGTCTCTGCATGTGCATTAACTAGATTCTCTACATCTTTGAATGAATATTGCTTGCACCACTACATCTTCCCTCACTTTCACCAATAGCTGTGGGTGAGCACAATCTTGGTAGGGACCACGGCCAGAACAGCTGACTAAGGAGATATTCCATACCATATGACATCAGCTCAGTAATATAAACTGGGGGAGAGGAGCAGGAAGAGGAGGCAAGATGCATTTCTGGCCTTCCAAAAGCAACTGCTCTGCGTACTGAAGCCCTGCTTCTCGGGAGGTGCCCGGACGTCGCTGCTGATGGGAAGTAGAGAGTAACAGCTTTATCTGCTTTTGCTTCGCTTCCCACGCCTGCAGCTTTGCTGTTACTTTATTAAACTGCTTTTATCTCAACCCACGAGACTCCCATGTTATTTTCTCCCCTTCCCTGGCTTGCTGAGGAGGTGGGGGATAGAGCGGTGTGGTGGGCACGTGATATCCAGCCAGGGTCAAACTACCACACCCTGAAGGACTGTTCTCCCAGTGGATGACCCACACTGGGGCAGTGTGTGAGGAACTGCCTCCATGGGAGGCCCAATGCCAGAGCAGTTCGTGAGGAGTTGCAGCCCATGGGAAGAACTCACGCTAGAGAAGTTTGTGAGGGACTGTATCCTGTGGGAGGGACCCCATAGTGTAGCAGTGAGAAGTGGGAGGAGGCCTCCCCCTGAGAAGAAGCAGCAGCAAAATCCATCTGTAATGAATTGACCATAACCCCTGTCACCTGTGCTGCTGGGGGGAGGGGGGGAAGGAAAGGGAGTCCTGGGAAGAGGAGGGGAAGTGTTTTAAGACAATTTTATTTCTCATCTCCCTGCTCTTATTTTTTCCTTAATAAATCAAACCTTTTTCTCTCTGAGTCTGTTTTGTCAGTGATGCTAAATACCAAGTGATCACTCTCAACTCACCAGCCGTTTGTTATATTTCTCTCTCTCTCTTCTGTCAAGTTTAGGAGGGGGAGTAGTTTTATGATTTGGTGGACATCGGGCTAAACCACCAGTCATTTTGGTGCCCAACATGGGGCTCAAACTCACGACTGAGATTGAGAGTCTCATGCTCTACCGACTGAACTAGCCAACACTGTGAGCTACGTGGGAAGTTTCTGGCAACTCTGTTTAAAGAAGCCACCTCTGTAGCCCGCCTGCTACCAAAAAAACTGGCCCAGGCAAAACCACTACAAGTAGTTTGTGAGGAGCTGCAGTCCTTGGGAAGGATTCACACCAGAGAGGTTCGTTAAGGACTGTACATTGGAGCAGGGGAAGAATGTGAGTAGTCCTCCTCTGAGGAGAAAGGATCGACATCTGTGGTGGACTGACCACAAGCCCCATTCCATGCTCCCCTACACCACTGAGGGGAAGTAGAGATATCAGGAGCAGGTAGCTGAGCCCAGGAAGAGGGGAGGAGTGGGGGAAAGGGGATCTTAAGGGGCTAGCTCTATTTTTCTCATCATCCTGCTCTGTTTTTGCTTTCTGTCTGTTCTGTTTCTGGTTGGTAGTGGATTAAATTGATCTTGTTTTCTTCCCTAATGTAGTGGTTTTGCCTGGGCCAAGTTTTTGGTAGTGGGGGTTGTGGTAGTTTGAGCCTGGCTGGATGCCAGGTGCCCACCACACCGCTTTACCCCCCACCTCCTCAGCAAGCCAGGGAAGGGGAGAAAATAAGATGGGAATCTCGTGGGTTGAGATAAAAGCAGTTTAATAAATAAGCAGCAAAGCCGCGCGCGCGGGAAGCAAAGCAGAAGCAGATAAGCTGTTACTCTCTACTTCCCATCAGCAGCGATGTCCGGCCACCTCCCGAGAAGCAGGGCTTCAGTACGCGTAGCGGTTGCTTTGGGAAGGCCAGAAATGAATCTCGCCTCCCCTTCCTGCTCCTTTCCCCCAGTTTATATTACTGAGCTGACGTCATATGGTATGGAATATCTCCTTGGTCAGCCTGGGTCAGCTGTCCTGGCCATAGTCCCTCCCAAGATCATGCCCACTCACAGCTATTGGTGAAGGTGGGGAAAGGAATGCTGGAGGGACAGCCCCGATGTTGTGCAAGCGGTAGTCATAATATTGATATCAACAGTAAGCACAGCACTGCAGGAGCTGCTGTGGAAAATCACTACCGTCCCAGACCCACTACAGTCTCCACCCCTTATTCCATACCATTTATGTCATGCTCAGACAAACCATCTTAACAATCCATATACATTCTTATATACTCTCATTAACCAGTACCCCCACTCTTCAACAGACAAACATCATTCTTGTATTCCCTCTTGCATCTTGCATCAAACAAACAAACAACATTCTTATATCTTTCATCCTCTGTAGATGTTCACTGGAGCAGACCATAACTTCTGTCTCATCCATCAAGATGAATATCCAGGTCAGGGGAAACAGTATGTTCAGTGTTGGGCACCAGCACCGGCTTGGTTTGTCCACTTGTCCGGTTTTTCTTGCAAAGTTCATCTACAACAGATAACTCACATAACAGGTTATTTTTCCCCCAAGGTTAAGTCTCCTTGAGGTACACATCGAGTTTCCCCATCCTTTCTCATCACCCACCAAGTACAGCCAGGCCCTTGAGCAAAGACAATCCCACGAATGGGTTTGCCTTTTCCCATGGGAGGTGCAACCCATACTGCCTTCCCCAGCCATTTCCCTGGGTGCACTACAGGGACCTTATCTCCTCCCACAGTATGTAGTGGTTTTGTTTGGGCAGGACCAGGGCAGTTAGTTGAACCTCTGCTATTGACCAGCCAAGTGGCTTCTGCTAAATTTTTATCCCACTGCTTCCATGCCCCATTGCCCAGTGCTCTCAACATGTTCTTTAGTAACCCATTATATCTCTCAATCTTTCCAGAGGCTTGAGGGTGATAGGGGATGTGGTATATCCACTCAATGCCATGTTTCTTTGCCCAGGAGTTTATGAGATTATTTCGAAAATGAGTTCCATTATCTGATTCAATTCTTTCTGGAGTGCCGTGTCGCCACAAAACTTGCCTTTCAAGACCCAAGACAGTATTTCGGGCAGTGGCGTGGTTTACAGAGTATGTTTCCAACCAACCAGTAGTTGCTTCCACCATGGTGAGTATATACCGCTTGCCTTGATGTGTTCGTGGTAGTGGTCCAACATAGTCAATTTGCCAGGCCTCACCATACTGAAAACCCAGCCATCGGCCTCTGTTCCAGGGAGACTTGATTCGTGTGGCTCGCTTGATTGCGGCACATGTTTCACATTCATGGGTGACCTGTGTGATGGCTTCCATGGTCAAGTCCACCCCTCGATCACGAGCCCATCTATATGTTGCATCTCTTCCCAGATGTCCTGATGTTTCATGGGCCCATCGAGCTATAAATAGCTCACCTTTACGCTCCCAGTCTAGATCTACCTGAGCTAGTTCAATTTTAGCAGCTTTATCTACCTGTTGGTTATTCCATTGTTCTTCATTGGCACGGCTTTTTGGCACATGAGCATCTACATGACGTACCTTCAGAGTCATATTTTCCACCCGAGCAGCAATGTCTTGACATAATGCAGCAGCCCAGATGGGTTTACCCTTGCACTGCCAGTTGGTCTTCTTCCATTGCTGTAGCCATCCCCATAGAGCATTAGCCACCATCCAGGAGTCAGTGTAAAGATAGAGTACTGGCCACTTCTCTCGTTCTGCAATCTTTAGAGCTAGTTGGATAGCTTTCACTTCAGCAAACTGACTTGACTCACCTTCTCCTTCAGTGGCCTCAACAACTCGTCGTGTGGGACTCCACACAGCAGCTTTCCACTTACGATGATTTCCTACCACGCAGCAGGATCCGTCAGTAAACAAAGCATAATGCCTCTCATCTTCTGATAGTTCATTATATGGTGGTGCCTCTTGGGCACGAGCTACTTCCTCAGGCAATGCTCCAAAATCTCTGCCTTCTGGCCAGTCCATGATTTCTTCCAGGATTCCTGGGCGATTAGATTTCCCCAGCCGAGATCGTTGTGTAATCAACGCCATCCACTTACTCCATGTAGCGCTGGTTGCATGATGTATAGAAGGGGTTTTCCCTTTGAACATCCAGTGTAACACAGGCAGACGTGGTGCCAAGAGGAGATGAGCTTCTGTGCCAATGACTTCTGAAGCAGCTCGAAGTCCCTCATATGCTGCTAGTATTTCTTTTTCAGTTGGGGTATAGTGGGCTTCCGATCCTCGATATCCTCGGCTCCAAAACCCTAATGGTCGACCTCGGGTTTCTCCAGATGTTTTCTGCCAGAGGCTCCAGGTGAGACCATGCTCTCCAGCAGCAGTGTAGAGGATATTCTGCACATCTGGTCCTTGCAATTGCAGACCTGAAGTCTCCTCATTGGCTTCGAAGGAAGTAGTTGCAGTTCTTCTATGTCTTGGAGATTGTTGATTGTCCTCTTTTGGTTTGGCAGCCACTCTGCTGACAGCTCTCCTGGGCGGTCCTTTTCTAACAGCTGTCTTCCCCCTTAGTTCACGTACACGCGCTTCTAGCTTAAAAGTGGGTTCACCATCCCACTTCCTCATATCCTCTCCTTGGCCACGCAAAAAGAGCCAGAGTTCATTTTGCGGTGTACTCCTGCGTCTGGGACTTCCCTTTCCCCTGGTCGGGACAGTGGATGACTGAGTTCTTGAGGCAGATCTAACAATCAGGCCATCATCCCACACTGATGAGGAGGTGCAGAGGCTCTCTTCATAGTTCTGTAACCAAGAAGATACCCTCTCCACTGTTGGTATGTCCATGTCTGGATGATACACCATTGCCAGGATATTAGAATATGTAGCTGGGGCACTCTGAATCACTTTTCTCAACATGGCCCGTGTACACTGGACATCATCTGGATCTGTGGAGGCCTCGACATTATCCAGATCACCATAGATGACTTCCAACACAGCTAATTCCCTTAGATATTGGATCCCTTCATCAGCTCTAGTCCACTTTCCTCGGGCATTTACAAGGTCTTCCTTGAATGGGTATCTTGCCCGTACACTTGAGAGGAGTCGTTTCCAGAGACTACAAACTGAGGTTTTCTTTCCAATGCCTTTATCAATTCCCCGGTCCCTAGCAAGAGATCCTAGCTGTTGGGCTTCTCTGCCTTCCAATTGTTGACTGTCAGCCCCGTTATCCCAGCATCGGAGCAGCCAGGCACCAATTCGCTCACCTGGCTGGCGACTGTAATCTTTTCGCATATCTCTAAGTTCTGTTGAGGTGAGGGACCGAGTAGTTTCCATTTCCTTTTCGATTTCTTTCACTTCTCCTGATCTCCTTACTGAAGGACCAGTTTCTTCTTCTAGCCTTTCCTCTTCCTCCTCTTCTGCCCTTACTAATCGATGATATGGACTTGACCTCCTTATCCACTGCTTCTTTTTCACTACTGGGCCAACCACTGTTGTTGTTGTTTGGTTCCCTGACTCAACCATGGTAGTCTCAGGTACAGTTTGAATTTCCACCTCGGCCATAGTTCTCTGAGAGGACTGGACTGCGACTGACTCAACTATGTTGGTCTCAGGTACCGTTTGAGTTTCCATTTCAATCACAGTTCTCTGAGAGGACTGGAATGCAGCTCGGTAGGCAGAGGCTAGGCCCCAGTATAGTGCCTGAACCTGATGGGCCTCATTAGGGTAGGTAAGACACCCTTCTATCAGGTAGCGTGTCAGTAAAGCAGGGTTTTTTATCTGTTCAGATGTAAAATCCCAGGTTACAGGAGGTAATAACCGTCCTAGGAATTTGTCCAAATTCATCCACATACCCTGCCACCCAGGGACTGGCCGCTTCAGGGGGCATTTTAACATGTTTCCATCACAAATTTGTACTCTCTGATACCCAGATGAGTCCAGATTCCACAAGATATATAATATACCAACCATGTTAATTAGTAATATTAAAACTCTCGTATAAGGGTGACTAAGGACCTGGGAAGTCTGTGTAACAGAATTGTCTAGATCAGTCCGAGCTGAGGAGAAAGAGGTGCTTTGCCCCATGGCCTCCACAAGATAGCTCCCACAGCACACTAAATTCATCAGTAACAGAATGAGACTTGCTATTATTATTTGGGCCATCATGTTCCCAGGCCCTTTCATCCTCTTCACAAAATTATATAGCCAGCTTAGCAAAGCTATTAAGGTTAAAGCACAGCCGAGAGTCAATGTTAGGAGCATCGTGTTCCCAAACATTAGAAAGTGTAAGATAAGCTGCATAGCAGCAAGGCTCCGTGACCAGCACAGGAACTTTGCTCTCATTGGTTTACTGTAATTGCAATGCAGTTAATGTAAATCTGCTATTATCTCGCCCCACGTTGGGCGCCAAAAGGGCTGTGGTAGTTTGAGCCTGGCTGGATGCCAGGTGCCCACCACACCGCTTTACCCCCCACCTCCTCAGCAAGCCAGGGAAGGGGAGAAAATAAGATGGGAATCTCGTGGGTTGAGATAAAAGCAGTTTAATAAATAAGCAGCAAAGCCGCGCGCACGGGAAGCAAAGCAGAAGCAGATAAGCTGTTACTCTCTACTTCCCATCAGCAGCGATGTTCGGCCACCTCCCGAGAAGCAGGGCTTCAGTACGCGTAGCGGTTGCTTTGGGAAGGCCAGAAATGAATCTCGCCTCCCCTTCCTGCTCCTTTCCCCCAGTTTATATTACTGAGCTGACGTCATATGGTATGGAATATCTCCTTGGTCAGCCTGGGTCAGCTGTCCTGGCCATAGTCCCTCCCAAGATCATGCCCACTCACAGCTATTGGTGAAGGTGGGGGAAGGAATGCTGGAGGGACAGCCCCGATGTTGTGCAAGCGGTAGTCATAATATTGATATCAACAGTAAGCACAGCACTGCAGGAGCTGCTGTGGAAAATCACTACCGTCCCAGACCCACTACAGGGGTCTACAGGGGTGGCTTCTTTAAAGAGAGCTGTCAGAAGCTTCTCCTGTAGCTGATAGGGCTAATACCAAACAATTCTAAGCAGGACCCTGCACCTGACCCAGGCCTAGCCAATTAGTGATGGAGGTAACACCTCTGTGAATAATGTATTTGAGAAGGGGATGAAGTTGCTGAGCAGTTGCAAAACTGCGGCAGTAACGGAGTGAGAATGTGAAAACATCTCTGCAGACACCAAGGTCAGTGGAGAAAGAGGGGGAGGAGGGTGCTCAGGCCCTGGAAGAAAGACTCCCCTGTGACCTGTGATGAAGACCATGATGAGGCAGGCTGTTCCCCATGCAGTCCATGGAGGACCATGAGGGAGCAGAGATCCTCTCGCAGCCTGTGGAGGACCCCACTCTGGAGAGGGTGGATGCCCAAAGGAGGCTGTGACTCCACGGGCAGCCTCTATTAGAACAAGTTCCGGGCAGGACCTCGCAGCCTGTGTGGAGAGAGGAGCCACGCCAGAGAGTAGGTTTTCTGTCAGGACTTGTGAACCTGTAAGGGTCTCACGCTGGAGCAGTCTGTTCCTGAAGAACTGTTCTCCCAGTGGATGACTCACGTTGGGGCAGTGTGTGAGGAGCTGCCCCCATGAGAGGCCCCATGCAAGAGCAGTTTGTAAAGAACTGTAGCCCATGGGAAGGACCCATGCTGGAGAAGTTTGTGAGGGACTGTCTCCCGTGGGAGGGACCTCACACTGTAGCAGTGGGAAGTGTGAGGAGGCCTCCTCCTGAGAAGAAGCAGTGGCAAAATCCATCTGTAATGAACTGATCATAACCCCCATCCCCAATCCTCTGCATTGCTGTGGGGGGAAGGAAGGAGAGTCCTGGGAAGAGGGAAGGATGGGGGGAGATGTTTTAAGACTTGGGTTTATTTCTCATCTCCCGGCTCCTAATGGGTTATTTAATATAGCCAACCTTTTGCTCCCCAAGTTGAGTTTGTTTTGCCTGTGATGCTAATTGCTGAGCAATCTCCCTGTCTTTATCTTGACTCACAAACCTCTTGTTATATTTCTCTCTCCCCTGTCCAATTTAGGAAGGGAAGTGATAGAATGACTTGGTGGGCATCTGACACCCAGCCAGGGCTAAACCACCTGTCCTGGTTTAGGCCCATCAGGGAACAAAGACCACTATTAACCAAAGAGGCTGAGAATTGCTCAAGGGCAGGGAGAGCTTAATTGCCGCTTAAGGTTCAGGACAAAACAGACCAGGCTACTCGGCTTGGGGAAGAAAACAGAAAAATAATTTAATGCAACATCAACTAAAACATACCCCCAAAAACCCAAAACATAACCAAAATGAAACAGCACAGAGTAATACATCAATGAAGAGTCCAACCAGCCTTTTTAAGAACACCTTCTTGCCACACCTCCCCTCTTCCCAGGCTCAGAGCCCTGATCCTGGTGTTTTTACCCTGTCCCCCCTGAACGGTTTGGGGGGGCGGGCAGTGGGGGTTTCAGTCTGTTCCCGATAGCTTCTGCTGTTTGTTCCTCCTCAGGACGGGTGAACTCCACACCAGTCCTCCCTGCAAGTCCGTGGGGTAACTCACATACACAACAGACCTGCACGGGCTGCTCCGACGTGCACTTATTCCAAAGGCTGCAGCTCCTCTTTGCCTCTCGTGTGGGACTGCTCTGCGACGTGCAGGCTCTCCAACACGGCCTGGGCCATGGCCGTCTCCCCACACAGTCCCTTGCCCGTCCGGGCTCACTCACATGGAGTTGCTGGTAACTCTCGGTCCTGCCATGGATCTCCATAGGTTGCATGGGCACAGCTTGCATTCTCGCCACGGCTTGCAGAGGAGTCTCTGGTCTATTGCTTCTCCTTCCTTCCTCCTTCTCTGGCTGAAGGGTCCGCATGGTCACCTCCATCTTGTATCACTCATACACCTCCCGCCAGAGGTGGGTGTGAACCCAGGAGCTGGGGGAGAGTCCACAAACTCTTTACCGGGTCTTCACTGCAACCCCCTCCCCCTGTTACTAAGCCAAAAGCTGCTCCTTGCTAAACCAGACCACCACCACACCCAAGTTAAGTAGTCAAGTCTGTTTTGCCTGGAACCATAATTGGCAAGTGAGCCCTCCCTGTCCTTTTCTTGAGCCACGAGGCCCTTGGTTATCTTTTCTGCTCCCATCTCACTGGGGCCTCTACCATCCTCCCGGAGGTGGATGTGCATGTGAGGCGAGCAAGTGGCTGTGTGATGCTTCATTGCTGACTGGGCTTAAATCATGGCAGTTGGAAGAGACCTTTAAAGATCATCTAGTCCAACATCTTTCACTAGACCAAGTAGATCAAAGCCCCATCCAACCTGTCCTTGAACACCTCCAATGATGGGGCATGCACAGCTTCTCTGGGCAACTTGTTCCAGTGTCTCACCACCCTCATCATAAATAATTTCTTCATTATATCCAATGTAAACCTACCCTCTTTCATCTTAAATCCATTGCTCCTTGTCCTGTCATTACAGGCCCTGGTAAAAAGTCTCTCTCCATTGTTCTTATAAGCCCCCTTTTATATATTGAAAGGCCACAATAAGGTCTCCTCAGAGCCTTCTCTTCTCTAGGCTAAATAACCCCAACTATCTCAGCCTGTCTTTATAGGAAAGATGTTCCAGCCCTCGGATCATTTTTGTGGCCCTTCTCTGGACCCTCTCTAACAGGTCTATGTCTTTCTTGAACTGGGATCCCCAGTGGGGTCTCCCAAGAGTGGAGGGGGAGAATCACCTCCCTCGACTCACCGGCCAAGCTTTTTTCTTTTAATGCAGTCCAGGATTCACACTGTGGTGCAAGAGGACTATAATTTTTTAGGTATTGATAAATTCTGGGATCTTGGTTAGCTAATATGCTGATGACACAAAACTGAGAGGAGTAGCTGATATGCCAGAGGGTTATGCTGCCATTCAGAGGGATATTGACAGACTGGAGAAATGAGCTGGTGGACACCAGACTGAACATGAGCCAGCAATGTGCCCTTGCAGCAAAGAATGGTATCCTGGGCTGCATTAGGAGGAGTGTTGCCAGCAGGTCGAGGTGATTCTTCCCCTCTACTCAGCACTGGTGAGGCCATACCTGGAGTCCCTGTGTCCAATTCTGGGCTCTTCCATACAAGCAAGACATGGACATACTGGAGGGAGTCTAACAAAGGGCCACAAAGATAATGAAAGGACTGGAGCATCTCACATATGAAGAAAGGCTGAGAGAGTTGGGACTGTTTAGCCTGGAGAAGGCTCAGGGGAGATCTCATCAATGTAGATAAATACCTGAAGGAGGGAGAGTGCAAAGAAGATGGTGACAGGCTCTTGTCAGTGGCACAAATTGAAACAGGAGGTTCTTGTCTGATCATAAGGAAAGACTTTTTTACTGTGAAGGTGACTGAGCACTGGAACAGGTTGCCCAGGGAGATATTAGAGTCTCCTTCCTTGGATATGTTCAAAAGCCATCTCTACATGTCCACAGGCAACTGGCCTAGGTGTCCCGGCTTGAGCAGGGGTGTTGGACCAGATGAACTCCACAGGTCCCTTCCGACCTCAACCAGTCTGTGATTTTGTGATGACTTCATCCCAGCCAGACCCAGTACAATTCTTATTAAAGACTGATCTTTCATTAATGGTTGGAAGTTCATCTAAGCCAGTATGTCATGTATGGAATCCTCCCCTTGAGAGGAAGAAGCAGCAGAGACAATGTGTGATGAACTGACTGTAACCCCCATTCCCCTATGTCACTGAGGGAGAGGAGGTGGAGATCTGGGAAGAAGGAAGGGGTGGGAGGAAGGTTTTTTAAAATTTAGTTTTTATGTCTCATTGCCATACTCCATTCTGATTGGTAATAAATTAAACTCATTTTCTCCAAGTTGAGTCTGTTTTGCCTGTGATGGTAATTACTGAGTGATCTCCCTGTCCATATGTCAACCCACGAGACTTTTGTTATATTTTTTTCTGTCATCTGGAGCATCTCCCCCCTCTCCTTTGACCTTGATGTCTGCAGGGTGATTTCTTTCACATTTTTTCTCATTCTTCCCTCTCACAGATGCTGCACAGCTTTTTTTTTTTTTTTTTTTTTTTTTTAACCCTTTCTTAAATGCCATTACAGAGGCACCACCAACTTCAGCATTGGGCTCAGCTTTGGCCAGCAGCAGGTCCATCTTGTAGTCATCTGAAACTGGTTTTGTCCAACATGTTCTCTTCCCACAGAAGCCACTCCTACATCCAATATCAAAACTTTGCCCTGTAAACCCAATAGATCCCTATTTCTCTGCATCTCTTGTCCCCCAAAGCTTTCTTTAGTCTGGCTTCACACCGTGGTTGTTGCATGTATGTATCAGGTAATCATACCTTAGTGGAGTGTGGGTTAATTTACTGAGAAATGTAGAATGGAACATGATCCATTGTTTCTTGTGACATGCCTGCCCAAGGTCACTGCCCAGTTCCAGAAACTTTAAAAAATCAAGTATACATTAACTGCCTAATTACAAAGTTTAATTATTAGCACTGATTAAATAGCAGACATTGACATTGGCTCATCTAGCTGATAACACTAATTACAACAAGTTCTCATTTCCTTGTGAACCAAAAAGTGAGAAATGTGTCATGATTTTTTTAATAGGTCTATACCTAATTTTAATTTGACTACAGACATTTCAGTCATCAATTTACAATGACAACTAATTCTGGATTGGCTTTTTGGTGTAACACACACATCCACAGTTTAACGTTTTATTTATTTTTTTGGGAAAACTTGATGGTAAAAAAAAAAATTAAAAATGCACAGTCCCACAGGCCATAACTTTAACTACATCCAATACCTTGCATAACTCAAAGGGAGCACATGTGTAGTATTGCCACTGCATAGGGTTACAGCACACATAACAAACATGACATTTAACATTACAGTTGGAGCATCTTTCTTATGAGGAAAGGCTGCGGGATCTGGAGCTGTTCAGCCTAGAGAAGAGGAGACTGAGAGGGGACCTCATTAATACTTACAAGTATTTAAAAAGTGTATGTCAAGAGGATAGGGTGACACTTTTTTCTGTAGTGCCCAGTGATAGGACTAGGGGTAATGGACAAATGCTGGAACACAAAAAGTTCCACTTAAACACAAGGAAAAATTTCTTTACTGTAAGGGTGACGAAGAACTGAAACAGGCTTCCCGGGGAGGTTGTGGAATCTCCTTCTCTGGAGGATTTCAAAACCTACCTGGACCCATTCCTGAGTGACCTGAGTGGACCTGCTTCAGCAGAGGGGGTGGACTAGATGATCTTTATAGGTACCCTTCCAACCAAATATAATGAGAGGTTTGTGAGTCGAGATAAGGACAGGGAGATCACTCAGCAATTACCATCATAGGCAAAACAGACTCAACTTGGGGAGAAAATGTTTGATTTATTAATGAACAATCAGAACAGAGCAGAGAAATGAGAAATAAACCCAAATCTTAAAAACACCTCCCCCCACTCCTCCTTCTTCTCAGAACTCTTCTTCATTCTCCCCCAGTGATGCAGGGTATGGGGGTTATGGTCAGTTCATTATAGATGGACTTTGCCACTGCTTCTTCTCAGGGGGAGGCCTCCTCACACTTCCCACTGCTACACTGTGGGGTCCTTCCCACAGGAGATAGTCCTCCACAAGCCTCTCCAACATGAGTCACTAATTGGCTTGGCCTTGGTCAGATGAGGGTCCATCTCAGAATTGATTTGCAATAGTCCTATCAGCTAGAGGGGAAACTTCTAGCAGCTCTTTGTTTAAAGAAGTGACCCCTGTAGCCCCCCACTACCAAAAGCTGGTCCAGGCAAAACCACCACAGTAAGATTCTACAAATCAGATCTAAATAGAATCATCCCCATATACAGTTGTACATGGATAATTATTTTTAACGTTGCCATGCAAATTTAGCCACTATGAAAATTAGAGAAGTGATCTCCCCTTGTGGTACCTTTGCTTTTAATGAATTCTTCGTAACTTTACAAGCAAAGAGCTTTTCTAATATATCCACTGATCAAATGCAGACTTATGCTTTTTTCAGACACAATAAAACTAAATAATTCATGAAAATACACAGTGATAGGAAAGCAGCTTTGTGAGATACTGCCAAGCAGTAATATTAAATTTCAAACCCTTATAACTAAAACCAAATTGGACATTTGCAAAAGTGAGTGCTTAAAAGGTTAGACACTCAGTGGTGAGGGTATGCAAATATTCTATTATGCCATTAAGTAAAACAAGTGTGATGTATATTTTATTATTAAAGACAATAAATTTTTACCCCTACTACAAACCTTGTTCCACCTACTGCTACTTTTAACAATTTAGATCTTCTCCAACAAAACCTAAATTCCTCCTGCACTAAAGGTGTCTCGGTGTTTTACCACTAAGTCACTAATTGTTATTGCTAATTGACAATAGTTACGTAGTTAAAATTAAATTGTACCTCAAGTAGTAAACTTAGCTCAACTATTTGTTGTATAGCTTAGGTTAAATTCTACTTTTTCTTAAATTCTAATAGAATTTGACTTCAAATATCGCATGTTTTTTTTTTACTTACATAGGTGAACTGGATCTTGACTCAAAAGAACATCAATAGAATTCGGATTCAGTGCTTTAGTATCTTAGCAATAACCATTGGCAAAAAATCATTCCCTTGCCTACTTCAGCTTTACCTTTTTGTCTCATTTAGACTCACCCAGGGTCAAAAGACCACGATCAGACTTAAGTACCCCAGACTTCGGAACTCCGGAAGGACAGGGAGGGGTTAATTGCCACTTATGGTCCCAGACAAAACTGTGAGGCTTTCTTGGGGAAGAAAACAAAACTTAATTTAATCCACCTCCAACCAAAACATAACAGAAAATATCCAATGGAAAAACAATAGAGTAGGGCGAATGATGGAAGTGTAACCAGCCCTTTAAGATCCCCTTTTTCCCCCACTGTCAACGTCCGGGAGACAGAAGAGGCAGGAATCAGACAGCAAATCAACATGATTTGTAACTTAGACGTTTATTCTCTCTATTTGATCACTTATATACTTTGCCAAGTGAAAGCACGCGGTTTACAAATGCAGGGGATTGGTTGAGCCTTGCATGCGTTCCAGCAAGTAATGATTGGTTAACAAAAATAGTATAGCATATTCTTGTAATCAGGACATCGACCTTCCAGATGTTCAAAGCCCTTGTTCTTGTGCATCCTTTTGAGATGTTTTATGGCTTTGTTTATGTTTCTTAAGCCCTCAAGGTTAGAGCGTCCGTCCTTGGGTCGCTGCACGTACTCCTAAGAGATTCTTTTGTACACTGGCTTTAACTCAAAGGCTCCTACTAAAGTCCCAACACCTCCCCCTCTTTTTTCAAAAACTGCTTCAGCTAAGCTAGTCATTCGTGATGATATAATACGTACAAAGCAGGGTCCTAATAGCAATATAACAAGAAGAATCAACAAGATTATCGCTGCAGTTTTGATTAACTCCTTAGCCCAAGCAGTAATTCCGCAAGACATCAGCCAGTCATCAAAAGGGTTGTGATTTTGTTATTTTAGAAGTGTGGTCTCGCAGCCATTTTAACTGCTGATGGATGGAAGGACTGTGGTCTGATAGATTGAAGCAACACATGCCCTCAACTTCTTCGCATCCCTTTCCCTGTGCTAAGAGCAGATAATCAACAGCAGCTTGGTTTTGTAACACTGCCTGACGAAGACCATCTGTATCTTGTGCTATCTGTGTTAATACTGCAGTAGTGACATTAGCTTGTTTAGCCGTCCAACACGTCTCTCGATAGTGGATAATGCATGAGCTGTTCCAAGCATAGGTATAAGAGAGCCAAAAAATCGAGCAGTATGACTCCATAAGGGTACTTCACCATTACACTCGGGGCCTAAGATGGATACATCTCTCCTTGATCGGGTATAATTAGCCTGTAATCCTTTTATAATCTGCATGCTTGGAGCTAGCATTGTTAAAGACCCTAAATAACAAGGTCCCCCTTGTGCATGTTTCGGGACACCTGGCCAGGCCCTGTCTCCACAAATGAGGTATACACCTGGCTTTTGCTATTGCTAAGCAAATGCTATTTATTAACATACAGCAGAATGCTTTTTTTGCTACTTTCACTTTATCTAAATAGTCTTCAGTATCATGTGACCCTTTCTCTCTGTCCCCTACATTATTGCTTGCTAATCTTAGCCCAAAGTCTGTAAATAGACCTAGAGTTAACACTGAAAGATCAGTTGTCTTGGATGCTGGATAATCACCAATTGCAAACACACCAAAACAAGATGCTTAAATACTTTTAATTCATTTATTATCTGTGCACAAGACATAACTACTAATAAAAACTTAAGAGATATGCAGAATTTTTTTTACACGGTGGTTAAAAGTAATTTAGAATATCACATGACAATGGTTGAAAGCAATATTTTCAATTACAAATCATAATATATGTTAGAATCTCAATGGAACAAGCCAAAACGCCTCAGAAACACTTTCAGAGCATAAGACAGTGCTCCTCTAATTTGCAAAAAGGTAATTTACACTTAATCTATAACAATGTTGCAATGAGACAATGTTACAGTGCAATTTTCTTTATGGCTAGCTATGAAGATATAACTAGAACAGCAATTCTAGTATATTTAAATGAATTTGCATAAGCATTTTTTCTGAGACGTTTACCAAAGATGTTGGAAGATTCTACACTAAAAAAAATGTCTTACTACTTATTTTTTTCCCTGGCCTTTTTTGGTTACTTAGAATGTAATTCTATTGCAATGTGTAAATTTATAGAAATAAACTGTCTCCATTGTATATGTTGTGTTTCTATTTCATACAAATAAAAGCAAAAATGGTAAATTACTCAAGTGGTATAGATTTTACAGAATTTTGCTAGCAAAAAAATACATGCCAAAATCACCATAAGCAGTATTGGTACCTACAAATTATAGCCTTCAATTGTTTTGGTTTTAATCTGTATCACAGAATCATAGAATCATAGAATGGTAGGGTTGGAAGAGACCTTTAGTGATCATCTAGTCCAACCTCCCTGCAGAAGCAGGTCAACCTAGATCAGGTCACATAGGAACATATCCAGGCGGGTCTTGAAGACCTTCAAGGAAGGAGACTCCACAACCCCTCTGGGCAGCCTGTTCCACTGCTCCGTCACTCTCACAGCAAAATAGTTTTTTCTTATATTTAAATGGAACTTTTTGTGTTCCAGCTTCATCCCATTACCCCTTGTCCTGTTGCTAGCTACACCAGAAAAAAGGGATGCCCCAACCTCCTGACATCTACCATTTAGATATTTGTAAATATTAATGAGATCCTCCCTCAATCTCCTCTTCTCTAGACTAAACAGCCCCAGTTCCCGTAGCCTTTCCTCATAAGGAAGATGCTCCAGTCCCCTGATCATCTTTGTGGCCCTGTGCTGGACTCCAGAAATTCCCTGTCTATCTTGAGCTGAGGAGCCCAGAACTGGACACAGTACTCCAGATGAGGCCTCACCAGGGCAGAGTAGAGGAGGAGGAGAACCTCCCTTGACCTGCAGGTCACACTCTTCTTGAGGCATCCCAGGATGCCATTGGCCCTCTTGGTCAAGAGGGCACATTGCTGGTTCATGTTTGGT
This sequence comes from Colius striatus, assembly GCF_028858725.1. Lineage (NCBI taxonomy): Eukaryota > Metazoa > Chordata > Aves > Coliiformes > Coliidae > Colius > Colius striatus. Next base: position 15,428,650 of record NC_084789.1, on the reverse strand, counting down.
TTATTATCAATCAGGAACGCCCAGGTCTCTCTCTGCAGAGCTGCTCTCCAGCAGGTCGATCCCCAGCCTGTACCATATCCTACATACATTACTACTGAAGGCTAATGGTTTAGTAGAAAATAAATTGGACAGTTTTAAGTCAGACAAAGTCTGCTCAACCAACTGTGAAAGTTGATATCATTTCCAAAAAATTAAGAAATAATGAAGAACAAAAGTGATGTGCATGCAACAACTGAGTGAAAATACATCAATTCCCCATTTGAAGAAAACAACTGCACTTGACCTTAAAACACGACTGATTTTAGTTATAATAAGACAATCCCAAGAGCCAGAATGAAATAAACTATTTTAACAATTTAAGAGCTGTTTTCAAAAAATAAATTACATTTTCAAGTTAAAGAAACACTGCTATGAAGGCTGAGCACCAAGCAGCCTTTCAATAGCTGCACTGATATCTCCTCCTGTTGCTATGAGAGCTTGTAAGTTTGCTTCATGGTTCAAAAAGCCCATTGCAGTCAGCTGCTCCAGTTGTTGCTGAAATCTAACTTCTGGATTTTGTAACTGCTAAGAAAAAAAATCTCAAGCTATAAAAGCATAATAAACATTTGTCTCTGAACCACTTCTTGTTTTTATCAATTTCCAAATAAAGCATTTTCAAATTTCATTCACATATGAATTATTGATCAAACAATTCAGATTAGCCTCAAATTTTAAGAGCATCTTCACTTACATGATGTTTTTGAACTACAAGAGTACCTGCATGTTTGATAAAAAAGGAACAGTTAAATCTAATAAGTGTCCCAAGAACAGTTTCTTGAAGATGTGCATGCAGATATTTTTCTTTTTTTTTTCTTTTTCCTTTTTTTTTTAAAAGAAAAGACTCTAATATAGTAATGTGGGACAGTAGAATTTTGAGAATTTCATTGTTGGCAACAGTGAATGTGGTAGGTTATTTTTTCCTTAACCTAAAAGTTGTCTGTTTAATGCTCCAAGTATTTGTTGACTAAATTTACCAAAATTCTAGTTACAAAAACTTCAGCCTAAGGCAAAGTGAAAGCTATACTTTATGAGCTCATCTTGCTTAAATGAATTGCTCATAAACTCATGGCAAAATTATCAATAATTTCAGTTGTATGATCTTCAACTCAGAGGAATTTTTGAAACAAAACAATCATATGAAAATAATACACTTCAGGTATATAGAGTCAGAGTAATATTGAGAAGTCACTTTTTGAAATGAGACAGTTTACATATCAACATATGATTTTTGCAGCTACTGCAATTTTTTTTTCCTAGTTAAAGTTTCAACCATTAAAAAAATCCTACCAGTATTTAAAAACTGTATATACTTCCAATCCAATAAAATGCAAATATACTGCCTGAAATGGAAACATTCTCCCCTCCCCCCGTTTTCTTCCTCTAAGTAAAACCAAACAGAATACTGAATTGGTAGCCTAAGACCTAGCAGGATAAAAATATCTATGGGTTTCTTATAGCTATGTATACAACCACTTTCTCATGGTCACATAAAATAATTTTTTTCTGTCAGATCAGCAAGCTGAACTACCTTAATCTGTGGCAAAAGAGGTGGCAAGAGCAGGACTTTCCCTTTTACCAGCAGTCTGCCATTACACTGGATATGTACCACAGTGTAATGGTGCTGTTTCATACAGCACTCCTGAGATACCTCTCCATTGTTCTATATGTGCCTCCTTTAAAGTCAGTCTTGCTCACCACCCTACATTTACCCGCAAAGCTACAATCTTTGCTTGACTTCTGGAGCTCTCCAGAAAGCCTCAATATCACTTTGTATGTTAATAAAATGTACACTGTGCAGTCTGGACCTGCAGGATGTCAAGGAACCATGCCACAAATTCAGGTAAAAATAACCTGAGCTGTCACAGCTACAGAGTAACAACCAGCAACACAAAGTACAGAGATAATGATGTTCAGTACACTTAAGTTGTTTTCTTGTCTGAACTCACATTTCACTTGCCAGGGATCCAGTCTTCTTCTACAGTGTTAAAAACACTGTAATCTGTTTCTTTCCAGGCATTTCAGAAACTCCAGGGTATGAAGATATGTGTACAACAACCAATTAGAGGATGCTTTTACTCAAATGTGATGTTTTTCCAGCACAGCTAGAACATCACTTTTAAGCTTCCTCTACTCTCCTTTGACAAAAAGCATTCTGGTGGTTTACACTGGGGTGGAGAGGCTGGATATTTAAAAATCCAAACAAACAAACTCCCCAACAACAATTTCCCCCCCGGAATACAGTGAACTACTTTACCTGAGCATTTGCACCAGCAAGTGCCTGTAACATTTGTTGAACAAACTGCTGGTGATCAGATTCAACACTCCCTGATGTTGGACTTGTATTTTCACTGAGAACAGAACTAGGTACAGTAGACCCTGTAAGAGCTCCAGTGCTTCCCAGTCCACCTAAATCAGGATTGAATCTGCACAAATGACAGAGGAATACATTGCTAACATAGAAAATGTCTTACTTGCAATGTCTCTTCCCATTATATATAATTGCTAACTAAAATTCTGTCAAGTAAAAAATGGATAACAACTTCAATAAAGCATCAAAACAAAGACCAGAGTCATCATTGCTTAAAAGTGTGTTGTAGACAAAAGTGCGACAGATTCTAAAACCATGTCTAGTGAAACTAAAAAATGCAAGAGGATCAGGTAGTAAAAACTGGATAAACCTCTATATCTTAAAAAGAAAGAGAAAAAGATAAAAAAAATATCCAAACACGATAAAAATTCTTGTATAAATTTGTATGACCAATTCTTACCCTGGTATAAGTCCCGGTGCTTCTGTTGCTAGTGTCTGCAAGCCCTGCTGAATCTGTAGCAAAGCCTGCATTGCTCTAGGGTTTGACATTGCTGATAATGTATCAGGATTCTGCATCTAAAAACAGGAGAGAAACTCATAGTTGAATAATATACAGACATTCAAAGTTGATCTTTATCACTAGATGTTTTATAGAATCTGATATCCTATCAGAACTTGTCATTTCTCAACTTCATATTTGAATGTTTACACAAAATCCTTCAGATTTATCTCAAAACTAAATTTTGAGAAAATTTCAAAGGAGGTCATCAATGAGCTCTCTAGATTCCTTTTAAAAAAGGAGAACCAAGGAAAAGTATTTCTCATTACTTCTTCTAGTAGACTTCATCATCTTCCAAAGCCATAGGAGGATATTAGTTCAACGCAATTCTAAATTAGTCGGAACAGCAACTGGTTCTGGCACAGCTGAGTTGACTGCAACATCCACTGCTGGAGTGAGAACAGCAAGTGGTTCTGAGTCCAGCAGTGGATGTAACAATAATGTCGTGGTTTGGCCCAGCTAGCACAGCAGCACCACGATGAGTCTCTCGCTCAGTGCCCCCATTCACCCCCCACTCTCGTTAGGATGGCGGAGGACCCAGCGAAATGGGAGTAAAAAGATAAGCAAGGTTGTTGTGGATTAAGACAAGGGCAGGGAGGGCTCACTGCCAATTACGGTTCCAGGCAAAACAGACTCCACTACTCGACTTAGAGAGGAAAGTAGAAAAGTTTATTCTACAAGAAACAGAATGCAATAAAAGCAAAAGGGGAGTAGGATGATGAGAAAATTACAACCAGCACTTTAAGATCTCCCTCCCTCATCCCTCCTTTCTTCCTGGGCCCAGCTCACTGCTCCCAATATCTCTACCTCCTCCCCTCTCAACGGCTCAGGGGTGCAGGGATTGGGGAACGTGGTCAGTCTCTCACAGATGGGCTCTGCCGCTTCTGTCTTCTCAGATGAGGACGACTCCTGGCATTCTCCCGTTGCTCCAACACGGGGTTCCTCCCCGGGGACACAGTCCTTAAGGAACTTCTCTGCTGTGGGTTGTTCCCAACAGCTGCAGCTTCTGCCAATACAGGGTCCCTCACACGGGACGCAGTTCTTGGTGAATATCTCTCGCGTGGATTCTTTGCCATGGTTGCAGTTTCTGCAGACAGAGGGTCCCTCCCTTGGGACAAGGCCTCTTCTGGGCATAAGTTTAATGAGCTGCTTTGTCATGGGTTCCTCCCCACAGTTACAGCTGTGGATATTGGGTCCCTTCCTCGGGACATGGCCTCTTCCAGCCATAGTCACTGTCCCTGGCTTGGGGGCTTTAATGAAGTGAATCGCTGCCCCTGGTCCGGAGCCAGCTTTATCAAAATGAGTCTCTACTGCTGATGCAGGGTCTTTAAAGAAATGAAAATAAATCTCAGCTTCACCAGTTCTCTCCACAGAATGCAGGGGAGTCTCTGCTACAGCACACCTCCTCCTCTCTTTCATCACTGACCTTGGAGTCCGCATGGCTGTTTCTCTCACTGTTCCTACTCCTTGCACCACCTCCAGTGAGAAGAAAAAGAAAAGGGCAGAAGAAGAAAGAAGATGGAGGAAGATGGAGGAAGAAACCTCCTCTTCCTGCTTCTTAAAAAGTGATCGTGGAGGCGTCTAATTGGCTCAGCCCCAGAAGTGGGTCTGGCTCAGAGCTGGGGAGAGTTGCAAGCAACTTCTTACAGGAGCCATCTTTACAGCCCCTTCCCCCTTACCAGAAAAGGCTGTCATGTCAAACCATGACAGTCTCCTATATCATACTACTGGTAAGCAACAAGGCTAAATACATTGAAACTTGACTAGTAGGTATCTAATATAGAAAGTTATAAAACATCTTTTTCTAGTTAAATGCAGAGTACAGCTATTCAGTCATGATAATTTGTGCATGTGTTCATATCTGTAGTGCCATCAACACCTATAAACATTCAAATACTCTACAAAACATACTAGCAAACATAACATTCAGGGATCCTCATTCTACTGCACCCACAGATAAAATATACTTTTGATTTCCAAAATTAAATGTCTAAAAAATGGACTATTTTAGATACAAAACCAAAACTAAATGACTTATGCTCACCTCTGCTTATAGATGGCACATATAAGTGAGAAGTTATTTGTTTCAGTTAGGAGTCTTGGTAGCCAGACCTACTTCAAATAGCAGACAGGCTGATTAATCTCAACAGCCTTCCCTTGGCAACTAGACCAAAGTCCTTCTAGTGCAAAAACATTTTTTGATTCAAAGAACTGCACAAATTAAAGTTAAGCTTCCTCTGGTGCAAAACAGAAGAAGAGAACAGGGCACAAAGATCAAGTGTTGATTCTGTCCTGAAATATGAGTGTGTAATGAGACTTGAGCACAGAAAATTTTTAAACACTCCCTTGTCATGAAGATTTGTATCTTCATGATAGCTGAAAGTCAGAGAATAACTAAATCTATAGCTGGTGAAGTTAATCCAAGTGATTAAAGGAGGAAGCTGCTGTGATTACTTTGTTTAAGAAAAGGACCTTTAAGCTATGACTTACTGTCTGATATATAGAGTTCTTTTAGAGAAAATTGACCCAATGTTCCTCTGAGCACTTAGGTGACTTGGATCTCTATTAATGTTTTTCATTCCAGCTGTAGAGTAGCAGCAATTCTGGGTAAATCTTATATAAAAGGAGTGGAAAGAATAGCTCGCAGATCTGATTTCCTAAATGTGCTGAGAAACTGGCCATTTATTCCAAGTGCTTTCCATTACAGAGTGGAACATTTCATAGTTTATGTCACTCAGTCCCATAATATAATGGCAACATATGAGTGAGGAAGTATGGTCTGTAATACTGTCAAAAGAATATCTAGATATTCCTCTAGTTTACTTTATCTGCTAATGTCATTGATCATTGCCCTGGTTTTGGTTGGGATACAGTTAAGTTTCTTCTGAGTAGCTGGCACAGGGCTAAGTGTTGGGTTTACCCTGAAGAGAATGTTGATAACATAAGAGTGTTTTAGTTATTGCTCAGCAGTGCTTGTGCAACATCAAGGCCTTTTCTGCTTCTCACTCTGCCCTGCCAGCAAGGAGGCTGGGGGGCGCAAGAAGCTGGGAAGAAGTATGGCCAGGTCAGCTGACCCGAACTAGCCAAAGGACTATTCCATACCATAGAACATCATACCCAGTATATAAATGGGGGAGCTGGTAAGGAGGGGCAGATCGTTGCTCAGGCATGGGTCAGTGGGTGATGAGCAATTGCATTATCTATCACTGGTCTTTTCTTGGATTTTGTTTCACTCTATTATTATTATATTTTATTGTTCTTATTATATTTTATTTATTACATTATTCTTATCTCAACCTACAAGATTTGTTTTCTTTTCCGATTCTCCTCCCCATTCTAGGGGATGTGGGGAGAGGAAAGAGTGAGCGAGTGGCTAGGTAGTTCTTAGTTACTGGCTGGGGTTAAACCACAACAATTATCTGATCTAACATGGAGAAGACAGCAGACAACCAGATGTGCAGATAAACCCCAAGGTGATGCTGATGGAAACAGATACATCTGGGTAAGGATTAGGGGGATGGATGTTATAGTGGGTGTCTACTATCGAATGTCCAGCCAGGATGCAAGCACTGATGAATTATTCTGTAGGCAATTCGAAGAAATCTCTGGATCAGTAGTCCTGGTCTTTAAGGGAGATTTCAACTTCCCAGGCATCAACCAGGAATACCATACTGCTGAGATAAGTCTGGGAAATTCTGAAAGTTTGTGGAAGATAATTTATCACAAGTATTCAGTGAGACAACTAGGAAAGATGTCCTCTGAGACTTCTTGTTTGTGAAAAGAGAAGGACTCATGGGAGATTTGATGGTAGGAGGAAGGACTTCCAGAGGAATTCAAATTAAAGGAGAATTTTTTTTTTTGGTTGATGAGGACTGTGTGAAGGATCAGTTGAGCAATGTGGATGAACATAAATCCAAGGGTACCGATGGGATGCACCTGCAAGTGCTGAGGGAGCTGGTGGAAGTCATTGCTAAACCACTCTCCATCATCTTCAGTAAGTCATGGAGAAGAGGAGAGGTCCCTCAGGATTGGAGGAAAGGCAAATGTCACTCCAGTCTTCAAAAAGGGCAAGAAGGAGGACCTGGGTAACTACAGACTGGTCAACCTCACCTCCATCCTTGGAAAGGTGATGGAACAACTTATCCTGGGTGCTGTCTCCAGGCATTTAAAGGACAAGAGGGTCATTAGGAGCAGCCAACATGCATTTACCAAGGGGAAGTCATGTTTGACCAACCTGATAACCTTTTATGAAGATGTAACCTGGTGGATAAATGGTGGTAGTGCAGGGGATGTGGTTTAGTTCCACTTAAGTAAAGCATTTCACACCATCTCCCATAGCATCCTTGTGGCAAAACTGAGAAAGTGCAAGCTGGATGATCAAGTAGTGAGGTGGATTGTTAACTGGGTGAAGGAAAGAAGGCAAGGTCTAGTTGGAGGCCTGTATCTAGTGGAGGCCCTCAGAGGTTGGTGCTGGGACCAGTACTGTTCAATATATTCATTCATTATCTCCATGAAGGAACACAGTTCACGGTCAGCAATTTTGCTGACAATACTAAACTGGGGGGAGTGGTTGACACACCAGAAGGCTGTGCTGCCATTCTATGCAACCTGGACAGGTTGGAGAGTTGGGCAGGGAGAAATCTAATGAAATTAAACAAGGGCAAGTGTAGAATCTTGCATCTAGATAATAATAACCCCATGTACTGGTACAGGTTGGGGAATGAACTCTTGGAGAGTAGTGTAGGGGAAAGGGACCTGAGAGTCTTGGTGGACAGCAGGATGACCATGACCCAGCATTAGCCAAGAAGGCCAATGGCATCCTGAGGTGTATTAGAAGGGCTGTGGTTAGCAGGCCGAGAGAGGTTCTCCTGCCTCCTCTACTCTGTCCTTGTAAGACCACATCTGCAATATTGTGTCCAGTTCTGGGCCCCTCAGTTCAAGGACAGGGAGCTGCTGGGAAGAGTTCAGTGCAGGGCCACCAAGATGATTAGGGGAGTGGAACATTTCCCTTATGATGAAAGGCTGAGGGAGCTGGGGCTCTTTAGCTTGGAGAAGAGGAGACTGAGGGGTGACCTCATTAATGTTTACAAATACATAAAAGGACGGGTGTCAGGAGGATGGAGCCTGTTCTCAGTGATGTCCAATGATAGGACATGGGGCAATAGGTATAAGTTGGAACATAGGGGTTCCAAAGAAACATAAGGAAGAATTTCTTCACTGTGAGGGTGACAGAGCAATGGAACAGGCTGCCCAGATGGGTTGTTGAGTCTCCTTCCCTGGAAATATTCAAAACCCACCTGGACGAATTTCTGTGTGACCTACTCTAGGTGGTCCTGCTCTGGCAGGGGGAGTTGACTAGATGATCTTTTGAGGTCCCTTCCAGTCCTTGAGATTCTGTGATTTAGGACTCAATGAATGCTGGTCAGTTTTTAAGAACCATTTTTTAAAAGCCCAGGAGCAGAAATACCATTGTGTCATAAATCAAGCAAGCAGGGCAGAAGACCAGCTTGGCTGAACAAGGAATTCCTTGTGGAACTCAGTAGAGAAAAGAAATTGTATGATCTCTTGAAGCAAGGCCAGGCTTCGCTGGAAGATTACAGAGCTGTGGTTCTTATATGCAAGGAGAAGACACAAAAGGCTCAACTAGAGTTGAAACTGCTGTGTTGTATCAGACAAGAAGAAAGGCTTTTTAAAGTACGTTAGTAGAAAGAGGAGATCTAAGGAAAACATTAGAGGAATTGTTAAAGATGGTCACCTAACAAACAGGGACCAAGAAAAAGCAGAGGCATCCAGTGGTTTGGTTTTTTTTTTGCCTCAGTCATTGATATGGATAGACCATGGGTTGCCCAGTCCTCTGAGTTGGAGGACCATGAGTGTGGGAACAGCGACTTTCCATTCGTAGACAGTGAAATTGTAAGGGACCAGCTGTATTAGCTGAATGTTCACAAGTCCATGTAGCCTGATAGGATTCATCCCAGAATACTGAAGAAAGTAGCAGATGTGTCGTGGTTTTGTATGACAGTCGTTTCTGTTAAGGGGGAAGGGGCTGTAAAGATGGCTCCTGTAAGAAGTTGCTCAAAACTCTCCCCAGCTCTGAGCCAGATCCACTTCTGGGGCTGAGCCAATTAGACGTCTCCATGATCACTTTTTAAGAAGCCAGAAGAGGAGGTTTCTTCCTGTTTCTGTTTCTTCTTTCTTCTGTAGCTGCTTCTTTTCTCGCTGGTGGTGGTGCAAGGAGTGGGAAGAGAGAGAGAAACAACCATGTGGACTCCAAGGTCATTGAGAGAAGAGAGGAGGAGGTGTGCTGGAGCAGAGACTTCCCTGCATCCTGCAGAGAGAACTAGTGAAGCAGAAATTTGTTTCCATTTTGCTAAAGACCCCGGACCAGGGGCAGTGATACTTTTCGTTAAAGACCCTGTGCCAGGGGCAGTGACTATGACCAGAGGAGGTCATGTCCCGAGGGAGGGACCCAATATTCACAGAAGCTATAACTGTGGGGAACAACCCATACCAAAGACATTCATTAAAATTATACCCAGAAGAGGTCGCGTCCCGAGGGAGTGACCCTGTATCTGCAGAAGCTGCAACTGTGGGGAACCCGTGTCAGAGATATTCATTAAGGACTGCATCCTGTGTGAGGGACCCTGTATCGGCAGAAGCCATAGCTGCTGGGAAGAACCCACACCAGAGAAGTTTGTTAAGGACTGTGTCCCATGGGAGGGACTCCATATCGGAGCAAGAGAACAATGCAAGTAGTCCTCCTGTGAGAAGAGAGAAGCGGCAGAGACCATCTGTGAGAGATTGACCACTTCTCCGATTCCCTATACCCCCCACCATTGAGGGGGGAGGAAGTAGAGATATCAGGAACCGTGAGCTGGGCCCAGGAAGAAGGGAAGTATGGGGGAGGGAGATCTTAAGTGCTGGTTGTAATTTTCTCTACTCCCTTTTTGCTTTTTGTTCTGTTCTGTTTCTTGTAGGTAGTAGAATAAACTTTCCTACTTTCCCGCACCAAGCGAAAGACTGTCGTGGTGCTTCTTTGCTAGTTGGGCCAAATCATGACAAGATGTTACACTGGTAGCCCTCTCAATTTAAAGGTGTCATGGTTTGACATGACAGCCTTTTCTGGTAAGGGGGAAGGGGCTGTAAAGATGGCTCCTGTAAGTAGTTGCTTGCAACTCTCCCAAGCTCTGAGCCAGATCCACTTCTGAGGCTGAGTCAATTAGACGCCTCCACAATCACTTTTTTAAGAAGCCAGAAGAGGAGACTTCTTCCTCCTTCTTCTGTTCCTTCTTCTTCTTCTGGCTGGTAGTGGTACAAGGAGTAGGAACAGTGAGAGAAACAACCATGTGGACTCCAAGGTCAGCAAGGAAAGAGAGGAGGAGGTTTGCTGTAGCAGAGACTCCCCTGCATTCTATGGAGAAGACTGGTGAAGCTGAGATTTATTTTCATTTCTTTAAAGACCCCACATCAGCGGTAGAGACTCATTTTGCTAAAGCTGACTCCAGACCAGGGGCAGCAATTCACTTCATTAAAGGCCCTGAGCCAGGGACAGTGACTATGGCCAGAGGAGGCTGTCCCCCATCGGAGGGACTCAATCACTTCACTACAGACCCCGAGCCAGGGGCAGTGATTTTCTTCGTTAAAACTATGGCTGCAGCAGGCCGTGCCCTGAGGGAGGGACCCAATATTCACAGAAACTGTAGCTGTGGGAAGGAACCCACAATGAAGAAGCTCATTAAACTTATGCCCAGAAGAGGCCTTGTCCCAAGGGAGGGACCCTCTGTCTGCAGAAACTGCAACCATGGCAAAGAATCCACGCGAGAGATATTCACCGTGTCCCATGTGAGGGACCCTGTATCGGCAGAAGCCGCAGCTGCTGGGAGCAACCCACACCAGAGAAGTTCGGTAAGGACTGTGTCCCAGGGGACAGACCCTGTGTTGGAGCAGGGGAAGAACGCAAGCTGTTGTCCTCCTCTGAGAGAAGTAGCAGAGACCATCTGTGAGAGACTGACCACATCCCCCATTCCCTGCTCCCTGGAGCCATTGAGGGGGAAGGAGGTAGAGATATTGGGAGCAGTGAGCTGGGCCTGGGAAGAAAAGAGGGATGGGGGAGGGAGATCTTAAAGTGCTGGTTGTAATTTTCTCATCATCCTACTCCCTTTTTGCTTTTATTGCGTTCTGTTTCTTGCAGAATAAACTTTCCTACTTTCCTCTCTAAGTTGAGTAGTGGAGTCTGTTTTGCCCGGAACCATAATTGGCAGCGAACCCTCCCTGCCCTTGTCTTAATCCACAACAACCTTACTTATCTTTTTACTCCCATTTCGCTGGGGTCTCTGCCATCCTAAGGAGGGTGTGGGTGAATGGGGGCACTGAGCGAGAGACTCAGTGGTGCTGCTGTGCTACCTGGGTCAAAGCATGACAAAAGGACAATGCAATTATCAGGCATAGTCACTGTGTGTTCACACAGGGAAAGTCCTATTTAACTGATTTGATATCTTTCTACAAGAAGGTCACCTGCCCTGTGGATGAAGGGAAGGTGGTAGATGTGGTTTTCCAGATTTTAGGAGGGCTTTTGCTACTGTCCCTCACAGTATCCTTCTGGACAATTTGTCCAACTGTGGGATGATGAGGTTCACAATGCACTGCCCTGGGTGAAGAACTGGCTGAAGGGCAGAGCTCAAAGGGTTGTAGTGAATGGGGCTACATCTGACTGGTGGCCAGTCACTAATGATGTTCTCCAGGGTTCAATTCTAGGGCCAGTTCTGTTTTTATCAATGATCTGGATGCAGGAGTTGGATGTACCGTTAGCAAGCTTGATGATATTAAACTGAGAGGTTCTGGTGACTCTCAAGGGACAAGAGGCCTTGCAGAGGGATATAGACAGATTGGAGCACTGTGCAGTCATCAATGGCACCAAATTCAACAAGAAGAGATACTGGGTTATGCACCTGGGATGGAGTAATGCCAGACACAAGCATAGATTGAGAGAGACAGGACTGGAGAGCAGCCCTGCAGAGAAGGAGTGCTGTCTGACAGGCTCGATGAGAGTCAGCAGTGTGCCCTGGCAGTCAAGAGGGCAAACTGTATCCTGGAGTGCATCAAGCACAGCAGAACCAGATGGTCAAAAGAGGGGATTATCCCACTGTATTTAGGGTTGTTGCGGCCTCACCTTAAGTACTGAGTGCAGTTCTGGGCTCCGTAATTTAAGGATATGAAGGTACTTGAATGCATCCAGAGGAAGACAACAAAGCTGGAGGGCATGTCCTATGAGGAACAGCTAAGGACTTTGGGCTTGTCTAGTTTGGAGAAAAGGAGGCTCAGGGGTGACGTCATTGCTCTCTACAGCTTCCCGCGGACGGGAAGTGGAGAGGGAGGTGCTGATCTTTTCTCCCTGGTATCCAGTGACAGAATGTGTGGGAACGGTTCAAAGCTGCACCAGGGGAAGTTCAGACTGGATATTAGGAAACACTTCTTTACTGAGAGGGTAGACAGATATTGGAACAGGCTTCCTAGAGAGGTGGTCGATGCTCCAAGCCATCAGTGCTTAAGAGGCATTTGGGCAACGCCCTTAACGATATGCTTTAACTTTTGGTCAGCCCTGAAATGGTCAGGCAGTTGGGCTAGATGATTGTTGTAGGTCCCTTCCAACTGAACTATTCTGTTCTATTGTACTGATGCCATCCAGCGTGACCACTTCCTGCTGCCCAGCTGTGTCTTTTTAGAACAGCCCAGTGGAGAAGTATGTGGACAGGGGGTCACAGCTGTAATTGAGAAGCATCTTTGAAGTTACAGTAGGGTTAGCTGTTGTTGCTCTGGCTTATCAGTTGGTGTCCCAGCATAACATTCAGCTGGCTGAAAATAGAGGCCAGTGGATAATTCACAAGGTCCACAGCCTCAGTGTCTCTGAGGTTGGGCCCATCAGCTTTTACAATCTTGCAGCAAAGGTACAGTAGGCTGTTGATCAGATTTATGTATTCTTCCCCATTCCCGGCTACAAAAAAGACCAGAGGTGAAGACTCTAGCTTGATTGGAGCATTGGGCAATCATTAATGGCAACAAATTCATGTTGTTATTTATTTTTTCCATAACACTGCCTACATGCAATTAGATGTTGGCAACACACATTTGTAGGGACTGCCTAATGATGGAACTCATGCATTGGATAAAATTTTGATTCCTAAAAATTTTTCTTAGTCCTATTTAAAGGACACATTCTTAGTATACACTGTGACAATTAAGATAAAGCAAACACAGAGGCTGCAACCACAATGGTGTAAGAGAGAAAGCTGGTGGTAAGGCAACATTTACAGGCAAATATCTTCAGAATCCACTCCACTTCTGAATTAGCTTAGGTCTTGCCTCTTTCAAGGCATGCAGTAAGGTCTCTCTACCCAAAATAATCAGGGCAGGGTGGAAGAGGTATGAGAGAAGCATTGTAAAAGCCTATCTTAGTAGCACAAAAAGTAATAAGATTTTTTTCTTTCATTTGCAAAAGAAGTCATGAAGGAAACGGGTTTTCTCTGGTTAGTGCACAGTAAGAACAAGTCATTTCTTCCAAGCAAAAACATGACAGCAAATCAAAGCAGTTGTGCTAGTCACAGACAACAACATCCACCAAAAGCCAGATTTAACTTTTAAAAGGGATGGAGAGATAAATCAAGCATTTAATTATCAAGGGATAATGTCTAAAGCTAATGAGAGTACATGTAACAGAATCTAGCTTTAAGTGAAATCAAAGAAAGGCATCAGTTTATTGCAAAAAATTGCTCACTGAATTTCAGATATTTGTTAGCAATACTTAGTATCTCATCTTACTTCTTGAAGAAAAGTAGGAAGCTGTTGTCTCGTTTGCTTCTGAAGTTGAGGATTTCCAGCAAATAAAAATTTTTGTCCTATAGATGATATTGCATAATCTTTTAACATCATAGATCAAGCTGTAGTGCCTTTAAGGTACTAGTGATATGCCTCAACATTGCTGACAGCATAATTAATCATCGAGACCACATTGCTCCAGCCATCAAGGACTCTACCCGTGGGAGACACTGTTGCTTTAGTGATATGTCCCGCTGGCCTAACGCCCCTGCGTATGCGCCTGGGTCCAAGGACTGCAATCCTCCTGGACTACTCCCAGATTTTTGGGAACTTTCCAAGGACTTTTTGAAACTTTTCAGGACCCTTCAGAGATGGCACTGGACATGCATCAACAAGAGGAGTGGGTATAAGAACGGGACTAGCAGAAGGGCTGGAGTTTCCATCCTCCTCACTGGACCAGAACGGATCATCGGACAGACAAGTGGACTGCTGGGGCTGCTGTAGACTCGTGGTGGTGACTATGGCACCTTTCTCTCTTTTCTTTCCTTCTCCCCCTTCTCTTTTCCTTGTTGATTTTTGATTGTAAAAATAAAGTAGTTTAGCACTTGACTCCATTTTGAGTCTTAATTCTGTTCCCAAGAATGCATGAAACCTAATCACGATAACCTGTTTGACTGGATATCACTCGAGTTAAGCCAAGCCATCCAGAATTGTCAGAGGTTGGTTGGAAAGCAAGGGAGTTTAACTTCTGTCAAATTAAACCCAACAGGGGATTGTGACAGTGCCCAAAAGTAAATAGTAGAGTGGATTTTAAGAGAACTATTTATCTTATTATCTAATTAATATGTGGTAACAATCTATGATAACCTCATATATATAACATAGTTCAAGATTTGGCTTTGGATATTATTGTTGTAAGTAAAATTGCAAAGCACTTCAAAATACCATTCATAAAACAGCAGTATCAGCACTTTTATTGTGAACAAGGATCACAGATGAGAAATGAAAACCAGAATAACAGCTAGATAAGGCACCAACTCCTTCCTCTCCACTTCTGTTCTCTCAAGCTACGGTATTTTTTTTAGTAGCATCTCTATCTTAATTTATAATCCAAACGTTTGCTTTGTTTAACTGGTTCTTATGCTAGGCCACAAAATTATAGGGCTGTATGAAACATACACAAGCTTACAAGTTGTTACAAGAGAATGCCTGACATGATGTCCAACTGCAAATTGAAGAAACTTACTGCAATAGATTGCTAAAGGTAGTTAGATAATAATTTCAATGTCAGGCATTAACATACTTTGAAAAATGGACCATTTACAACAGACAACTTACTATTAAGAAGCCGTCACAGTTCCTCTGTATTGAAAATATAACTTATCGTAATTTAAACTCCTTTTTTCACTTCAGCATACACAACACATCGCTACACCAAAAGCATTTACCTGTACTGCAAGATCAGGATTCTGGCTCAATGACTGCATCATGCTTCTCATATAGGGTGTAGACAGCATATTTTGCATAAGTTGTGGATTTTCTGTTATCTGCTGTAACAAGCTCTGCATTCCTGGTGTGTTGAACATACCAACTTTGAAAAAAGTAAAAGATGGCATTTGTAAAAATCTTACCTATAATCAAATTAATTAGACTGCCTAGAACTGGGATATAACTGTGTTGTTTTGGGTTTTTTTGCTTGTTTTTTTTCAATGAGCTTTAGCCTCTTAAATACACCTCAACATAGTTCTGCTTACACAGATGCATCTGCCCTAGAAACAAGTTAAGCCAGAGGTCATACCCAACAAGCAGTCCCACTAAGTATCTACACTGTTAGTTGTTTTCCTGTTTGTCTCCAAACAGAAAGAAAAATACTATCATTCATCTACAGGTTCCTTACTTTTGTTATTTTAAGGCAATATATAAGTATTAGTAGTCTTGGTTTACTTTTCATGTTTGTTTTTCTACAGGGGACTTTGATACCGGTCAAACATTCTATGGAAATAAACAGCAATAAAAACTTTTTATCAAAACATCTCTTTCTAATAACAGAATCATTTCAGCAAACTCCTGAATATTTGCAAACATATACAATTGTAATAACAGACACACCTCCTAGTCCAGGTTCCAAATTTGGTATAGTTGAGCTCTGTCCCATACTAGCAGAGGTGCTACTTCCAACATTACTGCCACCGCTCTCACCACTGGTGCTGGCACTTATGCAACTTTGAGAACTGGACTGAGGAGCCCAGGGATTTGGTAAAGGAGCTCTATTTTCTGTACGAGATGGTTGACTGTCCCCTCCCGATGATGCATTGCTTATTAAGGAAGCAAACAGGTTACCTCCAAACTACAGAAACAGAAAAAAAACATATATCATCTACTAGTCAACTATTTTTTAAGTCTGCTAGAAATGACAAGTTACCTTTCCAAAATTACACATGAAGATAAATGTTGATGGCTCTAAATTATAGTCATCGTTCTAAAATAAGCCATTGTAAATATTCTGAAAAGATACCAACACTGAAAGAGATATTATCTCAAGCAACAACAGCAAAAAAAAAAAGATAAGCTAATCACACCTCGTTTTAAACACAGTGTTTGCTACTATACTAGTACTTTGATCACAGCAAGATTACAGAACTACAGAATGGTAGGAGTTGGAAGGGATGTCTAGAGATCATCTAGTCCAACCTTTCTGCTAAAGCAGGTTCACCTCGACCAGGTTGCACACAAATGTGTCCAGGTGGGTTTTGAAAGTCTCCAGAGAAGAAGACTCCACAACCTCTCTGGGCAGCCTGTTCCAGTGCTCCCTCGCCCTCACAGAAAAGGTTTTCCTTGTGTTCAAGCAGAACTTCCTTTGTTCCAGCTTGTGTCTGTTACCCCTTGCCCTGTCACTGGGCGCTCCAAAAATAAAACACCATTGGCCTCATCCTCTTGACATCTGCCCTTTAGGTATTTAGAAACATTGATAAGGTCCCCCTCAGTCCTCTCTTCTCCAGGCTAAACAAGCCCCAGGTGTCTCAGCCTTTCCTCATCACAGAGATGTTCCAGTCTCCTGATCATCTTGGTAGCCCTCTGCTGGACTCTTTCCAGCAGCTCCCTGTCCCTCTTGAGCTGGGGAGCCCAGAACTGGACACAGTACTCCAGATGTGGCCTTACTAGGGCAGAGAAGAGGAGGATAACCTCCCTTGACATGTTGACCACGCTCTTCTTGATGCACCCCAGGATACCATTGGCCGCCTTGGCCACGAGAGCACATTGCTGGCTCATGTTTAATTTGCTGTCCACCAGAACTCCCAGGTCCTCTGTGGAGCTGCTTTCCAGCAGGTCAACCTCCAGCATTTACTGGTGCATATCTTGCATAGTGGTTTCAAACTTAGAAAAAAAATAAATCACATAATAATGGAATCTTAAGGGTTAGAAGGAACTTCAAGAGATCATCTAGTCCAACCCCTCTACCAGAGCAAGACCACCTAGAGTACGTCACACAGGAACTCGTCCAGGTGGGTTTTGAATGTCTCCAGAAAAGAAGACTCATCAACCCATCTGGACAGCCCGTTCCAGTGCTCTGTCACCCTTACAGTGAAGAAATCCTTCCTTGTATTTCTTTGGAACCTCTTCTGTTCCAGTTTGTACCCAATGCCCCTTGTCCTATCATTGGTCATCAATGAGAAGAGCCTAGTTCCATTCTCCTGTCACTCACCATTTACATATTTGTAAACATTAATTACCTCATCTCCAAGCTAAAGAGCCCCAGCTCCCTCAGCCTTTCATCATAAGGGAAATGCTCCACTCCCCTAATCATCTTGGTGGCCCTATGCTGAACTCTCTCCAGCAGCTCCCTATCCTTCTTGAACTGAGGGGCCCAGAACTGGACACAATATTCCAGATGTGGTCTCACAAAGGCAGAGTAGAGGGGCAGGAGAATCTCTCTCGACCTGCTAACCACAGTCCTTCTAATACACCTCAGGATGCCATTGGCCTTCTTGGCTAATGCTGGGTCATGGTCATCCTGCTGTCCACCAAGACCCCCAGGTCCCTTTCCCCTACACTGCTCTCTAACAGTTCATTCCCCAACCTGTACTGATACATGGGGTTATTCTTTCCCAGATGCAAGACTCTACACTTGCCCTTATTGAACTTCATTAGATTTCTCCCCACCCAATTCTCCAGCTTGTCCAGGTCTCATTGAGTGGCAGCACAGCCTTCTAGTGTGTCAGCCACTCCCCCCAGTTTAGTATTGTCAGTAAACTTGCTGACAGTGCCCTCTGTTCCCTCATCAAGGTCATTAATGAATATATTGAACAATACTGGTCCCTGAGGGACTCCAGTAGATACAGCCTCCAACTAGACACTGCCCCATTGATCACAACTCTCTGCCTTCTTCCCTTCAACCAGTTAACAATCTACCTCACTATCTGATCATCCAGCCCATACTTTCTCAGTTTTGCCATGAAGATGCTGTGGAAGACAGTGTCAAATGCTTTACTGAAATCAAAGCCTTTTTTCTTCCTATCTTGGGTTCCAATTTAATAAAGTTTTCATTTTTTCCTAGACCTGAGGAATTTTATAAGTACAAGAACTATAAATAGATTTAGAATACATACAACAAAAATTTCTTAACATTAAAATAGTTTCAGACAAAAAACAATATTTACCCTTTCAAGTTTTAAAGAGCATAGGAACAAGACACACATTGACTTCAAGAAATTTTGTTTTGTTAGGTACACATTTGAAAAATGATATTATTTATATTCTTTCATTTAAAAAAAAACCAAAACAAAAATGCCAAAAAAGCTTCCCCCCCAAAAAAACAAAAATCAAAATACAAAACAAAGAATCCCAAACATTTACTTTCAATGGCTCCTCCAGTCATTTCTCACCTGTTCCTGTGCTGCATTCAACATTGGCTCCTGAATATCTGTGTACATACGTCGCAAGGCATTGTAGCCACCTGGTATGCTTTCAAGATTGCTCAAGGCTCGGTCCTGGTTTCGCATAATTTCCTGCATCATTGCAGGGTTTCTAGCAAGTTCTAGAGTCTAATGAAATAGAACATTTAATTTGTATTGATAAAAATAATTCCATTCTAAAGTGAAAATATCAGCATTTAACAGTATCTCAGTTACTAATGTCTAACTCCAAATTAGGATTAAAGCCAAATCAAGATGTTATCTCAGTGGAAGGGGAGTCAATAGAATTTAATATTTAGTCAACATTCTAACATAACTGTTAGCATGCTGGCTGAGTCAGAAAGCATTGAATAAACAGAAGAAAAAAAAAACTTGAATGTACCATCCTGTTCTTTCTTGTCTCTTCTCAACACAATATATTTCTACCTTTTCTAACATCAGTACAGCATGTAGCTTATAACATGAACTTGAAAAATAAATACTTTAATTTTCCAAAGCCTTCATTTGTTTCTTGGGGCCTTCTGCCACATTAAGGCATACCTTACATAACACATAACTTATTTCTTTTAAAGAGGTACCCAATTACGTAAACTGGAAATCAACAGTATTTTGGAGAATTATTACTTCATAGTAAACTCACTGTTGACTAAACAACAGAAGATCTCAAGTGACATCCAACTCTAAACTCGGAAGATAAGATTATAGAGTCTTCAACATCTTTCAAAACTATGCTGCACTTTTTAAAAATTATCAGTTTATTTCAGACATCAGCAGCTAGAAATAAAAGCAACAGTTTCCTATAGCGACCTTTTAGAGATTGTCTAACAAGCCTAAATTCCTCAACAATATTTCAGCACTTATCCAAGCATGTCCAATTCGTGCTCTTTTGTTCACAGTTACAGTATAACCAAAGGTTATGAATTTAAAGATCTTTCTACATACCTGTCTCATTATATCTGGATTATTTAGCATGTGACCGATTTCTGGATTTCTCTGTATCAGTTGCTGCATTTGAGGGTTAGCCATAATTAACTGCCTCATCACGTCAGGATTTGAAAGCATGCTCTGAACAAATGGATTTTCCATTATCTGAACCATCATTTCTGGGTTGGACATAAGTTGTTGTTGCATCTGATTCTGTAACTCTGAAAAGTTTGATGCATTTAATCCCAGGCTACTCAGGCCTCCAAGGCCACCTTTAAGAGGAAAAAACAAACAAACAAACTTTCATCATTTAGTATATTTCTAAATACATCCAGGTTCTTTCTATGTACAAAATACATAAACATAACCCACTGTCGCATTAAAAGGGGACAGAGTGGTTTGGCAGAAAATAAATCTCTTTGTGTTCTAACTCTCCTCACCAAGGTGGGAGGTTAGGTGCGGCTAGTCCAGGTGCATTCATCTCTGTGAACTATCACGACTCTGGATTCACTGATAGTGGACTGCACCTTCAGTCCAGTCATGCTCATGAACTAGCATGGCCACACTCTAGGGTTTGATCACATTCAGTGAGAAACTGTGACGACTGGCTACTTAAACGGTGCAGTTTTATTCATGCAACAAATATACAGGTTCTTATGGATTGCCAGAGATAGTGACTGCAAAAGAAAGCACGTGCAAAAAAAATAGATATATAAACAATACAGTGTGTGAAGCTACAAAATACAGCCTGGTTATAAAAAGTTAAAGAGTAATTCTCTATAGAGATTTTTAAGTTTCCCACAGAAGTACTTAAAGTCTCACCCAAGGTGTCCCAAGGGGGGAGGAAGAGAGACTCAGTCTGTCAGCTGATCTCGGGAGTCAGAGACAGTTTGAGGGAGCTTCCCTGACTTGTTCGTGATGGTGTCTTCCCCCCAGTACCCCGCTTTTCTTTAACTCTTTTATAACTTTTTTTCACCTTCAAGGTGGAGTTTGAGTGACTTTAGTCATAAATACCTTTATTACGATTGGTGTAAAATTCTCTCGCCTCACATTTAAAGGTATAGCTTACAAACAATTCAGGTTGCAGATTCAAGGAGTGGTGGCACCTTGAAGGCAGGTAGCCTTTGGGATGGAGGTGTGTTTTAGTATTAAAATGACATTAAAATGAGCAAAGTTTGCTCTAGGACAGCATTTTGTCAAGATTTGACAGACCATTGGCTCAGGGTACCAAACGTGCTGCTTATCAGTTCTAGAGGACCATCTCGTTTCCATGTATCATCACAGAGTCTGGCCACTTAGCCTTCACTCTGCTCCACACTCCATGGTATTTGTAGGGAATTGCTGTGTTGTGGATTCCTCACATAGAAGCAGCAGCTGTATCCATCCTGTGAGCCTTCTTGATTTTTGTACCTTTCCTTAATTGGTGAACAATATTGGTTTTTATACCTTTCCTTAATTGGTGAACAATACTGATTTTTAATATAAGTTTTAATGCAAGTTTTAATTTCTAGGCCACTTAAGTAATAATGCCACACCCACACTTCAAAATAATGAAACCCAATAGAAATTCTATCTTTGCAAGGCTGTTAAGGAGTCATCTAATAGTTTGCTTCTTTACATAAGACACCTAGAAATGCAAATCACATCTGAAATATAACTTGTTACAATTCTAACAGCTTTTCTTCTACTTTACTATAGTTGAGGTACAAGGGATGTGTGAGTTTTGGGGTCTCAGGTTAATTCCCAACAGTTTCCAATAAATTTGTAGTAATCATTTATAGACAGACCACCACCATGATGAATCCCTAATACAATGCATAATCTCTATTGTAAACAAAAAGTAAAGCTCTTTTAGTTTTTGATGCATCAGCAAAAAGAAATGTTTTAAATTCTCCTCCTTTGCAGAGTTTAGCAAACAAAAGTTTCATATTTTTAGAAGGTACTAGTCAATCTAGATAACTGTTTACAACTAAAAACAATTGCTTAACATAGTTTTTTTCAGTTGTGTTGTTTTTTTTTTTAAAGAAAGCAAACAAGGAAAGAGTATGAATAGCAAAACCCAGTAACTAAGGAAAGAGATAATATTTTAAAATCAGTAGACTTCTGCCTCTATTCTTGAAAGACTGATAACGCAGCTTCAGAATCTGAGAAATATTGGTTTGTAGGATAGAAGTAACTTTGTTACTTCTCTTCTGAGTCATGATGTTATGGGTCCAACTTCAATACTCCCTTCAGGCCAATTCACATGTACCATTAAGGAAGAGGAGGAGACTGGAAGGAGTTTAAATACCTATAGTGCCAGAATACAAGATCAAGCAGCATCTTACTACTGAAGATGAAACAGCACAAGCCTGAAGTCCTGTACGTAAAAATTAAGGAAACAACTTACCTCCGATATCTTATTGATCAAAAGCTTATTGCAATCAATACCACAGATTTTTGTAATTAGTATTTTTTTTTAAGCCCCATTTACATTACAATAAAGCTCCACAGATACTTACCTCAAACCAAGATGCCCAATATACCCATCATGTTACTTAACAAATATTCTTACCCAAGCCAAAAGAGTTGCTATTTGTTGAAATTGGTGTTGAGATATTACTGCTTGATATTGATGTGGTATCAATACTGCCAGTGGTGTATGTTTGTTGACCTGGATGAACTTGTGACCTATAAAAAACAAGTTAAAAAAATTACTAGTTGAACAAGGTGTGGTAGGTTGACCTCAGTCAGTTAAGACCCCAGTCAGTTAAATCCTCATCCAGTTACATCATTTTCCCCAACCTCAGGCAGGACATGGGAGAGAATCAGAAGGGCAAAAGCAAAAAAACTCATGGGTTGTCATAAAGACAGTTTAATTGGTAAAGCAAAAGTAAAGAAAAAGAATCCCCCAAAACCAAACAGAAAAATGATGCAAAGTTAATTGCTCACCAACTCCCACCAGCAGACCAATGTCCAGCCAATCTCTGAGCAACAGCCACTTTGGAAAAGCTCCCCTGGTTTTACTGCTTAGCATGACATGATATGGTGTGCAATATCTTTGGTCAGCTTGATTCAGGTGTCCCAGCTGTGTCTCCTTCCCAACTCTAGCCTGGGCAGGAGGGAGGCACGGAGTGTCTTATCACACATCAGTATGTTGTCAACGCTGTTAAGTCTAAATACCACACCAAACAGGCTGTTATGAAGAACTCCATCTGAGCCAGACCCAGTACACAAGCTCTGGAATTTAATATAATCTAAGAAAAACATGGAATTGAATCTGGCCAGGGATGTCAAAGATAACAAGAAGGGCTTCTATAAGTATATAGGAGACAAAAAGAAGACTAAGGAAAATGTAGAACTGCTGCTTAACGAGACAGGAGACCTGGTTACTTGGGACATGAAAAAAGCTGAGGTACCGAATGCCACCTTTGCTTCAGTCTTTACTAGTAAAACAAGCCTTCAGGAATACCAGGCCTCTGAGACTAGGAGGAAAGGCTGGAACAAGGAAGATGTACCCTTGATGGAAGAGGGAATGCTTAAGAAAATTGGATGTATGCAAGTCCACGGGCCCTGATGGAATGCAACCACAAGTGCTGAGGAAGCCAGCAGATGTCATTGTAAGGCCACTCTCAATTATCTTTGATTGATCATGGTGACTAGGATAAGTGTCCAAAGACTGGAGGAAAGCAAGTGTTACTACTATCTTCAAGAAGGGCAAAAAGGAGGACCCAGGGAACTACAGGCCGATCAGCCTCTCCTCCATTCCTAGGAAGGTGATGGAGAAACTAATCCTGGAAATCATTTCCAGGCACAGAAAGGACAAGAAAGCCATCAGGAGTAGTCAGCATGGATTCATCATGGGGAAGTCATGTTTCATCAACACGATAACCTTATGTGATGAAATGACTGGCCACGTAGAAGAGGGGGAAGCAGTGGACTTTAGGAAGGCTTTCAACAGTGTCTCCCATTGCATTCTCATAGAGAAGCTAATGCAGTAGGGGTTGGATGAGAAAAATGGAAAACTGGCTCAGTGGCCAGATCCAGAGGGTGGTGATCAGTGGAATAAAGTCTAGTTGAAGGCCAGGAGCTAGCAGTGTACCCCAGGAGTCAATACAGGGACCAATTCTGTTTAACACCTTCATTAATGATTTGGATGATGGGGCAGAGTATACCCTCAGAAAGCTTGCTGATGACTCAGAACTAGGAAGAGTAGCTGATATGCCAGAGAGCTGTGCAGAAGGAACTTGACAGGTTGCAGAAATGGGCTGACAGGAATCTCATGAATTTCAACAAGAGAAAGTGGTGCAAAGTCCTGCACCTGGGAAGGAACAACCCCAAGCATCGATTCAGGATGGGAAAGCAGCTTGGCAGAAAAAGTCCTGGTGGTCACCAGGCTGAACATGAGCAGGGGTGTTGGACCAGATGACCTCCAGAGGTCGCTTCCAACTTCAACCATTTATAATCTCATCACTCCTTCAGAACAGCAGTTTCTACCATTAAGAAATTTGGATGGGCATCACTGCAACTGTTACCACCTTTTACATCCTATCCCTGGGATGCCTGTCAACAAATTGCTTCCTCAGTCCTAAACTTGCTTTAGTGATTCTGATGTACTATTTGAGGGAGTATGCATACTAATTCAATGTTCGGGGCTTAAAGAGAAGGATAGCAAGATCTAGAATACAGGATTTATTCCATACCTTTAGTAGGATGTCCCACTGAACATCAAATTAAGTTAAAAGTCTTATTTCATCATAAGACTAATATAATAATTTCAATATTCTTTAAGACTGTAGGAACATTATAACAATGTAGTTATACAACATTAAAGCCATCATAAACTAGAAAAAGCACTAAAGGCTGCTTGCCCAATACATATGCTTACCACACCTGTTTACTGTAGGGGCATAAGCATGAGTGCTACCATGCAGTGAAACAGATAAAAGGACTGTTCATATTGTCCTCAGACTGTTATTGTGTACCAACTGCAACTAAGAAGCTGATTCAAGTGATTTAACAGTAATGGCAAACTTTAGAAGATAACATTAACTTTTAAAAAATATATGTAAAATATATAGGGACGTAATCTTACAGAATTTGGGTTGCTTCTCTTGTTCAATAGCAGTAGTATTTGTACTGCTTTTGAATGCATTTTAGTCAAACTTAGATTTGTCCAAAAGAAAGCACTAAGAATAAAGAATAACAAAAACATTAGGAATTAAGAATATTTTTACTACTTAGAGGTAAAAAAAGATTGCTCATCAGTCAGGTTACCTGTTTTGCGTTTTGATGACCAGGTGAACAGTGAGTCCATCGTGAATCCCATGCTGAATCAAAGTATCTTGATCTTTTAAAATCTTTCCAGCAAATATCAAAACAAGCTGATCCGCACGGGACTTGAAATGCTTAGAGATTTCTTCCTTGAACTAAACAGAAGTTAATATTATATAGTTATATAATTGAATACAAAATTATTAATTTTTTTATAATTTAAGGAAGATCTATTTTGCTCACATTTATTATATTAATCCATTAGCATGATGTTTTCCTTTATATAACCTAGAAACACTTCACTCAGTTAACTTTCCAAAGGAAGATGGGAAATCAAGTAATTCTTTTTCCATACAATTAGTGTTTCATATCTAGATCACTAAGTATATAGTTGACAATAAGAAAAATTGGCTTCCACTTAAAGACTATACTGTCATTTCAGTCAGACATGTACCGATGCAATAAATTTATAGTAGTACAGTTGCCACTGAAACCATCCGTTGCTGACACGCTGAGGATGCAACAACATGTTATGTTAATTCTCAGTACACATTTGTGCAGACACTGAAAGGAGCAGTATCCTTTCTTCTTTCCTGTGAGTGAGCCCTGGAACAGGCTGCCCAAAGAAGTTGTGGAGTCTCCTTCTCTGAAGGTTTTCAAAACACGTCTAGACGTGTTCCTGGGCAACCTGACTGAGGTTAATCTGCTTTAGCAGGGGGTTGGACTAGCTATTCTCTATAGGTCCCTTCCAACTCCTACCATTCTGTGATTCTACCTTTCACATGTCAAAACTATCAATCCTTTTCATACAGTCAAAAACTATTTCTTAGGTGGCTCTGCACTGTCATCCAACTCTGACAACTACATGAAATGTTCTTCCAGTCCAGAGCATGGTGAATAGCCACATATTTCAGCTGACTGTGAAATCATACCTTTTTTAAAAAAACCGAACCTGGAAAAAACATTTTACATTTTCTTGCCTTCTTAACCAATAACAACCATATTGTGCTTTGACTGACCTGTGACTGAGATTCATTATTCTGTAGAAAAGTACTCTTGCAGAAAAAGCATTTATTTCACAAAATGTAAAAAGACAAATATCAGAAAAGCAAATCAATTTATTCAATGTGACTAGTCAGTAGACAAAACGTTTCTGAAAGGATCTTAGGCAGTTTGGAAGTCCTCCAGAAGTTTACAATATTTCCATGTTTTTTTAAGTAGGATAGTCAACTTGATTTTTAAAAGAATCCTATTCCATGCATCTTAGCAAACTCTCATACAGAAATCCCAAATACTAATCTTACAATGACTTGTTATTAAATATTTATATTTTATAAGAGGCAGAGCTAAAACCAAGAAAACTCCCCTGTATTATACCCTGAAGACAAGTTCCTAATTGTAAAGGTTTATAGTATAAATGAAGAGATAAAACACATCCCCCAAAAATGAGCCTGAGACACAACAGAGGCAAGAAAACTTTGTGCCTGGGTAGCAGGTAGCATTTGCTCAGTTAGAACTCTGCTTACACATAGTTGGTTCCAGTTCTTAGAGAAATATCTTTTAAGTCAACCTTTATACTGGTAATATTTAGACTTGCAAGCATTCTAGGAAGCCATTTAATCCATTTTTGCCAGATGTGGATTACTTACCTAAATTATTCAGACATTGTGGCGGGTTGAGCTTGGCTGGCCACCAGGTACCCACCAAGCTGCTCTATCACTCCCCTCCTCAACTGGACAGGGGAAAAGAGAAAATATGACGAAAGGCTCGTGGGTCAAGATAAGGACAGGGAGGTCACTCAGCAATTACCATCACAGGAAAAAAAAGACTTGACTTGGGCTAATTAATTTAATTTATTACAAATCAGAGTAGGATAATGAAATATAATAACAAATCTAAAAACTGTCTTCCTCTTACTCCTCCCTTCTTCCTGGGCTCAACTTCACTCATGAATTCTCTACCTATCCCCCTTGCTGGCATTGGCTCTATCAGACACGGGGGAACCTTCTAGCATCTTCTCACAGAAGTCCCCCCTGCAGCCCCCGCTCACTACCAAAACCTTGCCATGAAAACTCAACACAGACATGTTTATCCATCCTGTCCTCAGAGGTCCCCAGTGATAGAGACCCCATAGCTTGCTTAAAAAAAATCCATTTCAGTGCTTCACTATCCTATTCTTCATTGTCCTGTCCATGGATATGGCAAACAGATTGTTGTTCTCCTCATAATAAAGGATTCCAGTACAGCTAATCTTTCCTTGAGGGTTGTGTTTTTTAACCTAATCATTCCCACCACTCTCTGGATTTTCAAATCCAACAATATATTTCTGTAAGTGTAGGGTTCAAAATCAGTCATAATATTTCATATTCTTATCCATGCTTAGAACAAAAGGATAAATTCCACATCTTGCAAGCTACATTCTCATTTACAAGTTAGAAAAAACATACAGGAAAATATTCATTTAACAGTGTTGACTCATTTAATAGCTATAACCTCTAGACCCTTTTATGCAGAGGAATTATGTAGGCAGCTGCTTCTCACTCTGCATTTTTCTGATCAATTATTCTTAAGAATACTGTCATGGTTTAACACTAGCAGGCAAATAAGCACCACACAACCATTCACTCGCTCCCTCCACAATGGGATAGGAAAAGAATCAGAAGGGTAGAAGTGAGAAAATTCATGGGTTAAGATAAAGACAGTTTAATAGATAAAGCAAAAGCTGCACATGCAAGCAAAGCATAGGGAATTAATTAACTCCTTCCCATGGACAGGCAGGTGTTCAGCCATCTCCAGGAAAGTCGGGCTCCATCATGTGTAATGGTTACTTGGAAAGACAAACACCATCACTCCAAATATCCCCCCTTCCTCCCCACAGCTTTTATTACTGAACATGACATCATATGGTCTGGGATATCCCTTTGGTCAGTTGAGGTCAGCTGTCCCAGCTGTGTCCCTTCCAACTTCTTGTGAGAAGCAGAAAAAGTCTTGACACTATGTAAGCACTGCTCAGCAATAGCTAAAACATATCCCTGTGTTATCAACACTGATTTAATCACAAATCCAAAATACAGTCACATGAGTTACCCTGAAGAAATTTAACTCTATTCCAGTCAAAACCAGTACAAATACACATTCCATTGCAACAGAAAACCAGCATAAATTCTCATAATTTTGTACAAAGTAAATGCATAAGAATAAAGAACTACCATACTGTGCCAGACCAGAGTAATGTTTATCCAAACTCATTTACTGTCGTATTTTTCTACAACAGGTTGTTAGAGTGAATTCCACACCTTAGTTGTCTTCAGAACACTGATGCAACAGTACAATCAAAATTGGTTACTTTATCCTAAACCTTGCTACACATTTTTAGAAGCAGCTACTTATCCATGTGGTTAAGGAAACAAGACACTTACAGAGCTTAGTGAACCACACAGTATCTAATGTTGTCAGTATGCAGGTATCAAAGCATATACTCTTCCCTTTCTCTAGAAACATGCAGCCATGGTAATTAGATGATCTGTAAAAACAGCACTACAGTAAGAAATTGATACAACAGTCTGTGTACCAAGACCACTAAAGAACTCCTACAATAATGAATGTGGATGATCCACATATGCAAGGCATCTCTTTTCAGACAGTGTAAGACAATTCCAAGCCACATTTTGGTCCACCTGAAGCATATCTACATTAAAAGCCCAACAGAGAGACAAAAAAAGTGTCAGGTCTCTTCATCAGTATCACTTGTATTTAGTACAACCTCAAGACTTCTGAATTAGAAAGTATGAATAGAAGCAGTCCATCTGTTTGATGTTTTATTCACAACAGAAGACCATATAAAACCTAGGTTAACATCTAAGACATATAGCAAATAAAACTCCTGATTACTGTTAGCAAAAATACCATCAATAACAGACTAGACCGGCAGGTCAAGGGAGGTTCTTCTCCCCATCTACTCTGCCCTGGTGAGGCCTCATGTGGAGTACTGTGTCCAGTTCTGGGCTCCTCGGCTCAGTCAGGAGGCTGAGGCATCCCTTTTTTCTGTTGTATCAAGTGATAGGACAAGGGGCAATGGAAAAAAGTTGGAACAGAAAAAGTTCCATTCAAATATCCTTATGTAAACTATTTTACTGTGAGGGTGACAGAGCACTGGAACAGGCTACGTAGGGAGATTTTACTCAGTCAGTTTTACTCTCTGTCCTGGTTTGGGCTAGGATAGAGTTAATTCCTGTGAGGAACCAGGAAGGGGTACAGCCTGGGCAGCTGACCCATGCTGGCCAGCAGGTGTTCGAAACCATACTGACTTCATGTCCAGTATATAGGTGGGGAACTAGCCAGAAGGAGTGCTCTTCCAGGGTTGCAGTTTTCGGCTGCCAGTCTGGAGCAGTCGGTTAGGTTGGGTCCCAACCTTCTTTATAATATTCCCTCATTATTGTTATAATTGTTCCTTTCCAACTTGTTTTGAACTTTATTCTATTAAACTGTTCTTATTTCAACTTATATGGGCTCTTTTCCCTTCTCTCCGATCCCTTCTGCTGGGAGAGGGAGGAGTCATGATTTTTTTTTTTTCCTTGGTGAATCCATGTTGACTCCCCCTGATAATCATCTTTTCCTTTGTGTGTTTATAAATGACATCCAGGATAAGCTGTTCTACCACAGGTCTTTAATTCTCCAGGCCATCTCACTATCTTCCAGGAATTGGGCTTCCTTTTTCCCCTGTCCAGTTTAGGAGGGGGAGTGATAGAGGGACTTGATGGGCACCTGGCATTCAGCAAGGGCTAAAGTACTATGCTATGGAAACCTATGTTTCTCACTGTAGAAAGTTTGACTACAAATAAAAATAGAAAAAAAATATTTTAAACTGTTTTCAATCATTATATGAACTAAACTTGGTTACACCAACTTCTCCAAACAGTCATTACACTGAAATTTTCAGATAATCATAGCAGTGACAATAATTCTCTGCAAGAACTGCAGGCTTTTAAAATTAATAGCACCCATTCATTACACTTGAACTCTGTTAGCCTAATAATTGAAAATATAAAGCAATCAATGTTCTTCTCTAAATGTTCACAAAATGTATAATTTGGTATCTTAAAATCTTTATACATGCTGGTTGATAGTAACTCTAAATCAATTATAATAATGTCTTGAACTTTGCCAATGTTTTGGTGTTGGCATTCCAAGAAGGCTTACAGGGTAAATAGACTAAATAAAGAAAGTAAAATTGATTTTAATTGAACTAGTTCCAACACTTCTTCACTAAAACAATTCAAGTCATTCACTAAGGAGAGACAGTAATGCAAGATTAGTCTGGAACATGACTGCTCACTGTATTAGCCCTAATAACTCAAATATTTTAGATAAAAGTCTTTTGGTTTTGTTTTGTCTGTATTCTGAACTGACTGTAAACAAAAGTTTACAGGACAAAGGGTAATGGAATGAAGCTGGAACACAAAAAGTTCCATTTAAATTTAAGAAAAAACTATTTTACCATGAGGGTGACAGAGCACTGGAACAGGCTGCCCAGGAAGGTTGTGGAGTCTCCTTCCTTGGAAAAGGAGACATTCCTTTATGACCTGATCTAGGTAGACCTGCTTCTGCAGGGGGGTTAGACTAGATGATCTCTAAAGGTCCCTACCATTCTATGATTCTATGAAAACCAAATCACTATGTCATAATATTAGCTATAGGAACACACAGCAAAATAAAAGCTATTCAGTTGTACAAGTTTAGGCCTTTGCCACTTCCTCCTCCCCACCGATAGGGCAGATATTGCTGGCTTGCCTATAGCAACAACCCACTTGCTGATCCCATATATTTGAACAGATACTCAATTTGTTTATTTGAGACTAACCTACTTTCAGGGCTGGTTCTAAAATTATTACATGTATTGTTATTCTGCTATATAATGCTTATTATTAACAACCTGTTTTACAGTTTAAGAAAAAAAGCCAATACTAGTCACACTAGCATCATGCATATTTTTTTGCTAGCTGCAACTTTGTCCAGGAATCAAAGCAAATGGCAGACCCACAGGGGAAGCAGCAGTCTTACTTCACAGGAAGATTTGACTGCAAATCTAATTTGTTAATATCATCTCAAAGGGATACCAAGATAATATTTAAAGTTTAAGATATCTATAGACAATGAAAATGTTTTAAAGCAATAGGTTCTATTAATCACATTTTTATTACTGTTTTCAGTAAAAATGTATGGTTTTGTTAGCTTGTATAACTATTTCAGTTTTTAAGAGAACCGTCTACTAGAAAAATCTGATATTCCCATTGGGACTCACATTTGAAATCACATTAAAGTTAGATATATTACAAGTTCATATCTTAAATGAGTTTGTTTATAACTCTTGAAGTCCCCAATATTATTGCAATCAAATTGCTTTTCAGGACAAAGGTGATCCTTAAATTAGAACCAACATGTTTTATAAAAAACAAAACGCAACTACAAAGAGTTTTAGAACAAGGTGATGCAAGAGTCTGTAAAATGTATAGAGCTGGCACCCTGTCTAGAAGATCGCTCAGAGCTTTATAATTCACATTTTGCATATATCAGTTGCGCTTTTACATACCTAACCAACTTTTTGATGAGGTTTGCAGTTACAAAAAAGAAAATTATGTCAAGTTGCATATATAAAATTTCAGAGCAATTTTATAGAAAATTAAGTAAGCTCTAAATCTCCTTCAGGGAACTGCACCTTTCTGAGTATTTTAAGCATACCAATATCTACATCCTTCACAAGTAGGAAAGACTAGTTTTATAGATATTTGCCTTATGCTTTGACCACACATTTCCTATGATTTGTAGTCTCCTAATCTAAACAAATTAAATTCTGGTAAATACTCACACGGAAGGCCTCCAAAAAAACTGAAGTGCTGCAGAAACCAGTGTCAATGATTCAGTAGATGCCACTGTTTCTCTTGAACCAAAGGCACAATGAGATACTAACTTTCATTAAAATTTAGAACAAAGACTAACAATCCAGAGTTATCAGACATTAGTACACAGAAGCACAGCAGAAGCTGTGCTTTATTTGTAATGAAAGTTCTTTTCAGTCTAAAGACATGACTGTTCCAAAATTAAGAGATCTTTTCCATAGCCTACTCAATGTTTCTAAAGACAGTTTTAGATCAAGATAATTATTGGCTCTATAGCACTGCCACTGATTGCATATTTTTTTTTCTACAGTTGTACTAGTTGGCCAGACTGAATCAGCTCGGCAGGACAAGTCAGAATTACGACCTATGTCCACCTCGCGGGCCGGCTCTCAGCATCGCAACAGAAGGTAGCCGTGGAGGAGAGAACGCAGAACTTCACCACTCCCGATAGCCTGTTAACAGCGGCTTTCCACGAGGCCGAGATAGCCCCGATACTCACCCGACAGCGCCGAGAACAGCTCGGATAAGCAGAAGCTGTTTTGTCATCGCGAAGGGCCCTCACCCGCCAGCGTGGGAGGCAAAAAACACAGTCTAAGGCTGCTCTCCCTGGCTGCGCTCCCCATCCCCCACTCCTAATCCCTCACCTGCTGGATGCTGCTGGTCTCGGGCACAGAGAACTCTTCCTTCTCCTTAGGAGTCTTAACCGTAATTTTAACGATCCGCTGCTCAGCAGCAGCAAAGCCCTGAACGGAGGACTCAGAAGAGCTATGAGCCCCCGCGGAACTCTCCGCGCTCTCCGACATGGCGGGTGAGGCCGCACCACAACCTCACTCCCAAAGCAGAGGACAGAAAAAACCCAACTCGCCCTCGGCGCACACTGATGACGCCCGAAACGGGGAAGTTACTAAAAAGAGGGAGCTGGCTCTCTGGGCGTGGATTTTCCTCCGGCGCGCTTACGCACTAGGGGCGGTAATTTAAAAATTTTAAATCTTAAAAACAGAGAGTGAAAAATAGTTCGTTAAAATTCCATATGGAAAATTAAAAATTATTTTCGTATATAGTCATGCGACTTCAGTACTCTGAAGTTCCAAGTAAATACATTAAAATGTTATTATGAGTTTTACAATAATAAAGTGTTGATGTTTTACAGATAATTACACTATTACTTGCATATAATATAATGCATAGTGATATTGTATGAAGTAACCAAGCTGTGCCCTGACCTGTATGACTTTCACATTAAAAAGAGAGGGGGAAAAAAATATATACAGCTTCTGAACCTATGTAAAGAGAGATCATGAAATTCCCTTTTGCTTCTAGGTTACTTCTTTAACATCAACTTAAAAGTTGCCGCGAAGTTTTCGGCTCTTGGCCTGAAAAACCAGACTCGAAGTCTGCAACCCAGACTCTAAGTCTGAAAAACCCAGGCTCGAAGCCTGAAACCCAGGCTCGAAGCCTGAAACCAGACTCTAAGTCTGAAACCAGGCTCAAAGCCTGAAACACCCAGGCTCGAAGCCTGAACAACCAGCTCCAAGCCTACTTCATGCGGCGATCAACCCAGGGTCCGATTCTCAGCTGGGTGGGAAGAAATCAGTCCTACTCAATGTGAGTGATAGCAGAAATCTTCTCCTTTATTGAGAGCAGGCTCTAACTTATATACACAGCAGCTTCAAAGCTAGCTCAGCAACAGCAGCTAATAGATTACATTCTTGTGTTCATCCTACTTGCGGTTTCTGCGATAAGCAAGCTCCCTCACATTTTCCCATCTTGTTTTTCTCCACAGTTGTTTTCCACCTTGAGCTGTTAGCTCGTTAGCTGAAAACAGCCCGACCTTGAAGGAAGAGAAAGCGGCCTGCTGTCTGCGTGACAGCAACTGCTTTAACCATGGCTCTGACTCTGGTCTTGATTGTGCATTAAATTCATATAACTAGAACTCAGATTGCCTTGCCCCATCAGGCCTAACATTATACCCTGGGATCCATGTCCATTCTCCCTTAACCACTCCTCCACAAATCCCCCGTTTTGTTTTTGCACAGTCAAGACTGAGTCAGTCAATGTATGTACTGCCTTCATAATACAACTATATACTATTCTAAACATTACAAGCAAAAGCAAAATAACCAAAATCCATCTTAACCCTTCTTTGATTAACATAGTCAACCAAGGTGACAACCCCCCAAAAGCTGATTGAAGCCAATTATCAAAAGGGTTATAACCCACCATAATATTCTTAGCAGGAACCTTTAAATATGCCAAAGCTTTGTGAATAGATTCACTATGATCAGAAAGATTAAAACAACACATGCCTTCAAAGTCTTGGCATCCATGCCCTTGTGCCAATAGCAAAAAAATCAATAGCTGCACGATCTTGTAATAAGGCATGTCTAAGGCTTTTTTGGTCTGCTAACAATTTTTCAATAACATCAGTAGTAACATTAGCTTGCTGTTCCGACCAACACACTAGTTTTTAACTGCCGTAAGGCCTGGGCTGCGGCCAACCCAGGTACAAATGCTGAAGCAAATACATTCGCCGTAATGGACCACAATTGTACTTTACCATCACAATCTCCTTTTAAGTTGTGGGTGTTTCTTATTTTCCGTAACTTGGTAATTTTTAACCAGTCCTGCTGTCGAGGAGCAAACAAAGTTAGTTTCCCTAAATATCATGGTTTCTAGATCTTTCTCTTGATCTACAGTAAATGCCTCCTCCTGAGCAATGAGGATATCATCCATAAAATGATACACAAGTGCATGTCTAATACTACTTACATCACTAATCAAGCCTTCTAATGTCATTGAGGTTTGGTTACTTTGTTTGCTAAGCCAGCATCCTAATTTGCATAGCTGAGTTAATAAAGCAGATACTCTTACACCTGGAGCAAATATACTAGTTGCTATTATTGCTGAGGAAGACCAAAGGTAACATGGTCATCACATTCGCCAGTAAATGCATGCACAAATTGTTTTGGACAATGATGTTTCTAAATCATTGTGTGATTAGGCATCAAGATCGTCAGTTGTCCCACACTGCGTGGTCCCCCCTGTAATCTCGAGGGTATTCCAGGCCATGTCTGGTCCCCACAGACCAGAAAAATTCCCTTTGGTAACTGTACAGGCACAAGACTAGACCTGGGTCTTTTTGGTGAAGTATAATTGCACCGAGATGTTGCGTTCTTATACACGCCCAGGATGGGATCCACATTCTGTCCCAAATGTTTTGGTATTGCTGGTAAAATTAAACATAACACAAAAATCCATCTTTATAGATCTCAATAATTCTAACTCCTGTGGCTCTGTTGTCATTATTGGCAACCATGAAATGATCAAATCCCAGCTGTCAACTTTGCCATTACCCTTAACTAAGGGATTTGTTTTTAATGCATTTGATACAGGCCATTGTGCCACATCTGATGGAACTCCCACCAAAGAGGTAGAAAAAGGATTATCTGGAGTGGCCATTGATAAACATATTGTAGACTGATTGATTGCTTTGGCCAGTGTAACCCACATGTTTTGCTTGGTTTGTTGAAATTGCCTAAAACCATTTACCACAATCATTTGAAGCATCAACAGTATGACAAAATCCTTTTTTTTTACTTCTGATAAAAAAAATCCTTCACCAATGAGTCTAAAACACAAACCACCTTTTAGCTTCTCAATGTCAAAATGTTCTGTTCCTGACACCTAAAACACCTTAGAAAGTTTCCACTGTAAGAAAACCAATATTCATCATCACATTTACAGCAAAATGCATAACATCACGACCAACAGTTTTTACACTCTTTGAGGCAAGGGATTGAGGATGGAAAGGATGAGCCCAGCGGTCCATGAGGGCTGGGGCCGGTGGTGTCGGTGCGCGGTGTGTGTGTGGGGGGGCTCCGGAGACACCGACCGGGCGCGCGAAGCGGCTGCGCGGCGGCGGCTGCGGATGGAAGGGGCGGGGGGGGTCTGGCTCACTCCGTGCCGTCCCCGGCGCCGGCGGCGCAGTCGGTATTAGTCTCTCCTGTGTTTTCTTTGTCTCCCCTCGCATGCCCGATGGTGCCCAGTCTAACACGGGGTCGCGCTCCCCCACTCTCCTCTGATCGTCCTGCGCTG
Organism: Colius striatus; assembly: GCF_028858725.1. Lineage (NCBI taxonomy): Eukaryota > Metazoa > Chordata > Aves > Coliiformes > Coliidae > Colius > Colius striatus. The sequence continues at coordinate 15,392,851 of NC_084789.1, read as the reverse complement.
CACCCCCGCCCGACTCTGCACACTTGGCATTCCCCTGCGAGTCGTCCCAGGGGTAACTCGGCGGATTGGGCTCTGAATGGGAAGCAGCTCTCCCGCGGGGGCTCTGCTCCGAAGCCCCTTCGCCTCTCTGAGTTTGCAAAAACTCTTGTGTAGAGAAGAACTTTTTTTTTTTTTCTTTTTTTTTTTTTTTTTTTTTTCTCAGCACGCCCCGCTCAGCGACGGGCCGCGCACCGGGCTGGCTTTCAGTGGCGACAGGCTGTGTTTCCATGGTCTCTTGTCGCTCCAGTTTCTTTAATATGAGGAACCTGTCCGTTCCCTTGTCTGTCTCCTTCAGCCTCGGCGCAACAGTCAGCGCCAGGGCTGCAGGTATGGCCATTCGCTGCTCTGCTTGCATTTCTTTTAAAGTATTTAGCACGTCTCTCCAAACGAGACCTAGATCTTTACTGATCCTACTATTGTCCTTATCACCACTAATAGTGGCTTCCCAGAGAAGGTTTCCAATTTCTCGCCACTCACCAGAAAAGGGAGGTGAGACATAATTAGTCCCGAAACCAAACAGTCCAGCTGTTGGCTCGGCTACAGTCTCGGGCATATCAAGCCGCTGAGTTACAGCAGCGACCAAATCCTTTTCCAACTTATACTTTTTCAAACAGTTAATTACTTCTCTCCATGGTTTCATCAGTTTCCGAGCAGTCTTATCTTCATCTATAACCAAGTCCCAAAGACAAGTCCCATATGCTCTCCACTCCTTCTCCTCAAAATATTTCTCAGAGTCTTTAAAAAAGCCTTTACAATTACTATATACAAGTAGACCAGATAAATCGGTCAGTTTTAAGTCCACTCCCCGCTTTTCTAAAAAGCGATGTAAAAGTGAGAGTGCTACCTCCTTATCCATGTTGTCAGATCCTTGTCTCACCGCAACCTGTAGTCACTCCCCCGGGTACAGCAACCTCTGCTTGGGATCCGGCAGACTTCCTCCGACGACTGCCTCTGCCTCCAGATTTTCAAGTCTCAGCTCCCCGCAGGCAGGCTCCTTACCCGGTAACACCCAGTGATGGTCCCTGTTCGGGCGCCATATGCCGCGAAGTTTTCAGCTCTTGGCCTGAAAAACCAGACTCGAAGTCTGCAACCCAGACTCTAAGTCTGAAAAACCCAGGCTCGAAGCCTGAAACCCAGACTCGAAGCCTGAAACCAGACTCTAAGTCTGAAACCAGACTCTAAGTCTGAAACACCCAGGCTCAAAGCCTGAAACACCCAGACTCGAAGCCTGAAAAACCCAGGCTCGAAGCCTGAACAACCAGCTCCAAGCCTACTTCATGCGGCGATCAACCCAGGGTCCGATTCTCAGCTGAGTGGGAAGAAATCAGTCCTACTCAATGTGAGTGATAGCAGAAATCTTCTCCTTTATTGAGAGCAGGCTCTAACTTATATACACAGCAGCTTCAAAGCTAGCTCAGCAACAGCAGCTAATAGATTACATTCTTGTGTTCATCCTACTTGCGGTTTCTGCGATAAGCAAGCTCCCTCACATTTTCCCATCTTGTTTTTCTCCGCAGTTGTTTTCCACCTTGAGCTGTTAGCTCGTTAGCTGAAAACAGCCCGACCTTGAAGGAAGAGAAAGCGGCCTGCTGTCTGCGTGACAGCAACTGCTTTAACCATGGCTCTGACTCTGGTCTTGATTGTGCATTACATTCATATAACTAGAACTCAGATTGCCTTGCCCCATCAGGCCTAACATTATACCCTGGGATCCATGTCCATTCTCCCTTAACCACTCCTCCACAAAAGTAAACTATAATATTTCAATTAAAACCTTTTACTACTTTAAAAATAGAATTACTATGTGTCATGGTTTTGTGTGGAGCTGTTTTTGGTAATGGGGAAGGGGCTGTAAAGATGGCTCCTGTAAGTAGTTGCTTGAAACTTTCCCCAGCTCTGAGTCAGACTCACTTCTGGGACTGAACCAATTAGGCGCCTCAACGGTCACTTTTTAAGAAGAAGAAGCCAGAAGAGGAGAGTTCTTCCTGTTCCTTCTTGCTTTTCTTCCTTTTTTTCTATCTGGTGGTGATGCAAGGAATCGGAAGAGAGAGAAGCAACCATGTGGACCCCAAGGTCAGTGAGGGAAGAGAGGAGGAGGTGTGCTGGAGCAGAGACTCCCCCTGCATCCTGTGGAGAGGAATGGTGAAGCTGAGATTTGTTTGCACTTCATAAAAGACCCCATGCCAGAGGTAATCACTGCCCAGAGGAGGCTATGTCCCATGGAACAGACCCCATATTTGCAGAAGCCATAGCTGTTGGGAAGTATCCCCGCCAGAGAAGTTCATTAAGGACTGTGTCCCGTGGGAGGGACCCTGTATTAGCAGAAGCCGTAGCTGTTGGGAAGAACCCATACCCGAGAAGTTCGTCAAGGATTGTGTCCCATGGAAGGGACACAGGGGGAGCAGGGGAAGAGTGCAAGGAGTCGTCCTCCTCTGAGAAGAGAGAAGTGGCAGAGCCCATCTGTGAGAGACTGACCACATCCCCCCATTCCCTACCCACCCTGTGCTGCTGAGGGGGGAGGAGGTAAATATACAGCTTTTACTGCAGCACTTTAGCTTCATAATGTACAAATGAAAAACTTATTTACAAAGTATTTCTTTGCACTTTATGTACAAAGTGCTTATTAATAATCAGATCAAGGCTCAAGCAAGACAGAAATCTTGCACAAGTCTCCCTCCAGTATGATCTCTAAACTTCATCAGCCAGGTTAGACCACTACTGTGAACTCTAATATGTGTTGTAAATATTTATTAGAAGGAAAATTCTGAGCGTTCTTCCATATAATTTAAAATACTTTATATTCCAAATAATTCCAAGTAATGTAATGTTCAAAATTATTTCCTTTAATTGTTTCTTGTTAATAAGTATTCAAGAAGAAAATCTTGCCTTCTAATAGATCTGATTTACTTTGATTCAGGCATCTTAAGTGTTGAGACCTGAGCAAGAGGCCCCTAACCAAAGTTGACCTCTAGATGAACCTCCCAACCAAACATTATATAAAAGCAGTAGCTGACCTCCCAATTTCCAGGAGAGGCTCTCCAAATCCTCACTGCAACCAGGGCTCCCCAGTGACTGTGGGTCTGGATGATGGTAAAGTATTAGGGCAATTGGTGACCTATCTTTCCTAATCACTATTGCTATTCTCATGTAGTAATGATTAGGTGCATTGCTTTGCTTATGCTCTTTGCTGCTTAGAAATAAGAGTGTCATGAGCTCGTTGTAACTGAATGCATTATCTTATTTTCTGTAATATTTTAAAGTAGACAGTAAAGTAAAATGAATCCTTTCATTGGTGTCTTTGTCCTTTCCTCTTAGAGAGTAGTGTAGGGGAAAGGGACCTGGGGGTCTTGGTGGACAGCAGGATGACCGTGACCCAGCAATGTGCCCTCCTGGCCAAGAAGGCCAATGGCATCCTGGGGTGTATTGGAAGGGCTGTGGTTAGTAGGTCGAGAGGTTCTCTTCCCCCTCTACTCTGCCCTTGAGAGACTGTATCTGGAATATTGTGTCCAGTTCTGGGCCCCTCAGTTCAAGAAGGATAGGAGCTGCTGGAAAGAGTTCAGCGCAGGGCCACCAAGATGATTAAAGGAGTGAAGCATCTCCCTTATGATGAAAGGCTGAGGGAGCTGGGGCTCTTTAGCTTGGAGGAGACTGAGGGGTGACCTCATTAATGTTTACAAATATGTAAATGGTGAGTGACAGGAAGATGGAGCCAGACTGTTCTCAGTGATATCCAATGGGTATAAGCTGGAACATAAGAGGTTCCAAAGAAACACAAGGAAGAATTTCTTCACTATGAGGGTGACGGGGCACTTGAACAGGCTGCCCAGATGGACTGTTGAGTCTCCTTCTCTGGGAACATTCAAAACCCACCTGGATGAGTTCCTGTGTGGCCTGCTCTGGCAGGGGGATTGGACTAGATGATCTTTCGAGATCCCTTCCAACCCTTAAGATTCTGTGATTTCTGCCGCCCCCCCTGTCATTTGGCAAAACAACATCTTATTAGTTTACATTTCACCTTAATTCCCAACTCTGATTAGACATCTCCTGTTTAAGATTTTTTTTTTCTACAGGTAGTTGATTTAATCAAATATAGCCACTGAAATTTGAAAAAAACCCCTCACAAACAAAAACCCCATACCCCACACCTGATGGAAAATGAATTTGCAGTGACCAGAGACTATTTTGCATCAAAATCAAATTACTGGCTCAGTCCAAGTTGAACCAAGTTGAGAATATCAGTACAAGGTTTTGAATCATTTTAACGAAATCAGTTTAAAGTTATACCTTGAGTTAAAATGATGCAGTTCTGAGTTTAGACAGGGCCTCAGACGGTATAATTACATGAAAACTTACAACCAAGATCTGCAAAGTTTTGCTATAAACTTGACGTAACATATTTCTCAGGATCGTTGGCCCTCATGAGGGACTTCAATGTACCAGATGTCTGCTGGGAATACAACACAGCAGAGAGGAGACAGTCCAGGAGGTTCCTGGAGTGTGTGTAAGATAATTTCCTCACTCAGCTGGTGAGGGAGCCAATGAGAGAAGGCACCTTGCTAGTCCTGGTCTTTCAGGGAACGTGATGCTTGAAGGCCGCCTAGGGCACACTGAATATGAAATGATCGAGTTCTCAATCCCCAGAGAAGTAAGGAAGTGTATCAACAGAACTGCCACCTTAGATTTCTGGAGGGCAGACTTAGACATGTTTAGGAAGTTGATTGGCACAGTCCCTGGGAAGGCAGTCCTGAAGGGCAAAGGAGTCCAGAAAGGCTGGCCATCCTTCAAACTGTTTCCATGTGCAAGAAGATGAGTCAGCAGGGCAGAAGACCATCCTGGCTAAACAGAGAGCTTCTGCTGGAGCTTAGGAGGAAAAGGAGAATCTATGATCTCTGGAAGAATGGTCAGGCAGCTCAAGAGGGCTGCAAGGCTGTGGTGAGGTCATGTAGAGAGAAAATAAGAAGGGCTGATGCCGTGAAGAAGCCAGTCAGGACTCAATAGCCAATGTGACTATTAAGCAGGTATTCTTTATTGCAGAGCTGGGGAACACGGGGCATTTCTCCACCAAGCGTGCCCACCTCAGCCTTTGGATTTTCAGCTTATATTTACAACAAACATGAATATTCATCACATTTCCAGGAAAGGGCCCACTCATAGTCCTGTCTTGGTCCACCCAAGTTATGCCTCTGTCATGTTTCTTTCAGTGTCCTCTTGCTTCCTTCAAGTGGTCATTAGGGATCATTGTTGGATTAAGATCCAAACTTTCCTTGCGATGTATCTTTACTCCTGGGTCCTTGGACAGGATGAAAACTGGCCTAAAACCTCTGCCATCCCAGATAACAGGTTTTTTTAGGGCTAGACAGGCCTTGTAACTATCAGTGGTGTACAATCTCCAAATGTTCAAGTGTAGAACTAACGTAATAGCTTCGCCATAATAATTTTGTTTAGGTACATACCAGTCTTGAAACTATCAGGGCTAAGCAATAATAACTTCGTTTAGGTACATACCAGCCTTGAAACTATCAGAGCTAAGCAATAGTTATGTTACAAGAAATAGCTGTGTCTTTCTAATAGCTCTGTTTGTGGGCTTAGAAGACTAGCAGTTTCATAAAACTATATGTGCGATTTTCTAACTAATATTGTAAGTTTTAATAAGCAAGCTTCCATAACCTAAACTTAGCTATCTACCTATGAAGTGATTGGATCCCTCCCAAGGGACACGGCCTCCTCCAGCCATAGTCACTGTCCCTGGCTCGGGGCCTTTAATAAAGTGAATCGCTGCCCCTGGTCCGGGACCAACTGTAGCAAAATGGGTCTCTACCGCTGATGCGGGGTCTTTAAAGAAATGAAAATAAGTCTTAGATTCACCAGTCCTCTCTGTAGAATGCAGGGTAGTCTCTGCTACAGCACACCTCCTCCTCTCTTTCATCACTGACCTTGGAGTCCGCATGGTTGTTTCTCTCACTGTTCCTACTCCTTGCACCACCACCAGCCAGAAGAAGAAGAAGGGCGGAAGAAGGAAGAAACAGGAAGAAAATGGAGGAAGAAACCTCCTCTTCCGACTTCTTAAAAAGTGATTGTGGAGGCGTCTAATTGGCTCAGTCCCAGAAGTGGGTTTGGCTCAGAGCTGGGGAGAGTTGCAAGCAACTTCTTACAGCCCCTTCCTCCTTACCAGAAATGGCTGTCATGTCAAACTATGACATGTTACAAGAAATAGCTGTGTCTTTCTAATAGCTCTGTTTGTGAGCTTACAAGACTAGCAGTTTCATAAAACTATATGTGCGATTTTCTAACTAATCATAGAATCATAGAATGGTAGGGGTTGGAAGGGACCTTTAGAGATCATCTACTCCCCCTGCAGAAGCAGGTTGAATAATATTGTAAGTTTTAATAAGCAAGCTTCCATAACCTAAACTTACCAATCTACCTATGAATCAGGGTCAAGGCTCAACTAGAACGTAAGCTGGTCACTACTGTAAAAGACAATAAGAAAAGTTTCTATAAATATATCAGCATCAAAATGATGACTAAAGGGAATCTTCATCCTTTAATGGATGAAGGGGGAAACTTAGTGACCAAGGATGAGGAAAAGACTGAGGTACTTAATGCCTTGTTTACCTCAGTCTTCAATACTAAAAACAGATAAATACAAAAATAAGAGGGATACTTTTCCAAATCCTCTCAACCTTGGTTTAATAAGACACATTTTAAAAGAAAAAACATTACATTAACAGTCCTAAACAGGCCTCAAGGAAATAAGGAGTTAAATCCATTTGGTGGCCAGTCACTAGTGGTGTTCCCCAGTACTCGATGCTGGGGCCTGTTTTGTTTAACATCTTTATCAATGATCTGGATGTGGGGATCGAGTGCACCCTCAGTAAATTTGCAGATGGCACCAAGCTGGATGCCTATGTAGACCTGCTTGAGGGTAGGAAGGCTCTTCAGAGGGACCTGGACAGGGTTGATAGATGGACTGAGGCCAATTGCATGAGGTCCAACAAGGCCAAATTCCAGGTTCTGCACTTGGGCCACAACAACCCCATGCAACACTACAGTCTTGGGACAGAGTGGCTTGTGAGCTGTCTTGCAGAAAAGGACCTGGGGATGTTAATTGACAGTCATCTGAATATGAGCAGCCCAGGTTGATAAGACCAATGGCATCCTAGCTTATATCAGAAATAATGTGGCCAGCAGGACCAAGGAAGTGATTGTCCCCTTGTACTCGGTGCTGGTGAGGCCACACCTTGAATACTGTGTCTAATTCTGGGCCCCTCACTACAAGAAGGACATTGAGGTGCTGGACTGTGTCCAGAGATGGACAACAAAACTGGTGAAGAGTCTAGAGAACAAGTCTTATGAGGAGCATCTGAGACAGTAGGGATTATTTAGCCTGGGGAAGAGGAGGCTGAGAGGAGATACGATCACTCTCTACAACTACCTGAAGGGGAGCTGTAGTGAGATCAATCTCTTCTATCCAGTATTGAATGATAGGACATGAGGAAATGGTTTCAAGTTGTGTCAGAGGAGATTTAGATTGGACAACAGGAAGAGCTTTTTCACCAAGAGGGTTATTAAGCATTGGAACGGGTTGCCCAGGGGTATGGTGGAGTCACCATCCCTGCAGATTTTTAGAAGACACATAGATGAGGTGCTGAGGGACATGGTTTGGTGATGGGCTTGGCAGTGTGAGGTTACTGGTTAAACTCAGTGATCTTAAAGGTCTTTTCCAACCGTAATGATTCTATGATTCTGCAGGGAGATCTCTGTTCCACCATGGACTTCCATAGGCTGTCTCTTCCATTCCTCATAATTTACATTGGTCCACTTACGACACCATAGAAAATACTGCATCATTACACAAGTAATCAAAACTAAAATGCTCATCATGATTATAAATGCAAAAAGTTGCTTAAGGCAGGCAAAGTTTGGGAGCCAAGAAGTAAGCTTTTCCCAGAGGCCTTTAAATTCAAAAGATGTGTCATCTTGAGACACTTGGTGTAAAATTTGCATTTGCTTCCACATCGATTCCAAATGTACTTTAATTCGTTTTTCCCAACAGTTAGAAGATTAAATTTTTGTCCTGTTCTTTGTGTCAGTTGTACATATGCATTTTGTTCCCATGCATCTATAATGCTTGCAAGACCCATTATTGAAACCAAACCACATATATCTTCCATCTTATTGCTGTTGTAGCTTGAATTTCAAAGATTCTTCAGGCTCTGAAGTCCAATATTTTCCTGGCGCTTTTTTTACTCGGGAGTAATGGATCCAAGTTGGTTACTCTTCAGTTTTGACTGCTGTAAAGGTAGTCAATAGTACTTGAAATGGTCCATTCCACTTCTCTTCCAGTGGGTCACCTGGAAAATTCTTAATATAAATCCAATCTCTAGGGTTAAAAGGGTGGATAGGGTGATCCAAACCCTTAGCTCTGGTTCCCAATACATTTTTACTGATTTGTTCAAATTGTTTTCCTAAGGAGAAATTACAATTCTGCAGATAAGAGTCTCCTAACTGATTTAAATCTTCTCCTTTATTTTCAGTTTGATATGGTCTCCCATATAATATTTCAAAAGGCCTTAGATTTTCTTTAGCCCTTGGTTTTATACGTATCCTGAGCAAAGATATGGGCAATGCTTGATACCGGTACAAATTTGCCTCTTGGCATGTTTTGGCTATCTGTTGTTTTATCAAATGGTTCATCTTTTCTACTTGTCCCCTCGCTTGTGGCCTATAGGGAGTATGTAATTGCCAATTAATTCCCAATAGCTTGCTCACCTGTTGCACTACTTGTGCACAAAAATGTGATCTTCTATCTGATGAAATGACTGTAGGCACCTCGAATCAGGGTATTATTTCATTTAATAATACCTTTGTTACTTCTCTTGCCTTATTTGTCCTGCAAGGGAAAGCCTCTGACCATCCAGAAAAAAAGTATCTGTAAGCACTATAAGTATTTATAACCTCCTTTTATTGGGAGTTCAGAAAAATAAATTTGCCAATAATCTCCAGGAATATTTTCCTTTCTTCATCCTTTAATGGATGAAGGGGGAAACTTAGTGACCAAGGATGAGGATAAGGCTGAGATACTTAATGCTTTCTTTGCCTCAGTCTTTAATACTAAAACCATCTGTTCTCTGGGCATCCATCCACCAGAGCCGGAAGACAGGGAGGGAGGACAGAATGAGACCTCCTTAGCCCAAGGGGAAATGGTGTGCCACCTGCTGCTCCACCTTGATGCATAGAAGTTGATGGGACTAGATGGAATCCATCTGAGGGTGCTGACAGAGCTGGTGGAAGTGCTCACCAAACCACTCTCCATCATCTACCAGAAGTCCTGGCTCACTGGGGAGGTCCCAGCGGACTGGAGGATGGCTAATGTGACTCCCATCTACAAGAAGGGTTGGAAGGAGGATCCTGAGAACTACAGGCCTGTCAGCCTGACCTCGGTGCTGGGGAAGGCTATGGAACAGATCGTCCTGTGCACCATCCTGAGATACATACAGGGCAACCAAGGGTTCAAGCCCAGTCAACATGGCTTTATGAAGGGCAGATCCTGTTTGACCAATCTGCCCTCCTTCTATGACAAGGTGACCTGCTTAGTGGGTGAGGGAAAGGTTGGTTAGGCCACACCTCGAATACTGTGATCAGTTTTGGGCCCCTCACTATAAGGACATTGAGGTGCTGGAGCATGTCCAGAGAAGGGCAGCAAAGCTGGTGAAGGGTCTAGAGAACAGGCCTTAGGAGGAGCAGCTGAGGGAGTTGGGGATATTTAGCCTAGGAAAGAGGAGACTGAGAAGAGACATGATCACTCTTTACAAATTCCTGAAAGGGTGCTGTAGTGAGGTGGGGATCAATCTCTTCTCTCCAGAAAAAAGAAAAAAAAAATATTACCTTTTACTTTCATACATCTAAAAGGAAAAAATAAAATAAAAATAAAAAAAAGAACATTGCCCCCAAGATGTTTAATAAGTTTCCCTTCTCTCTACCCCTACTTATTTTTGTTGTTTTATTAATATTATTATCTCAGTAAATAGAAATCTTTCTCGTCCTTCTCTCTATTCAGGATTTCTGTCACCTCACCTTTGGTCTTCAAATTCTGGTAATTTTTATTTTATTTTTTTAAAAGGCATAAGCTTTATTTGCTGAGTTTTCCCATATATATTTCTACTTACATGATTTAGAGCTTATTTCAAAGCAACTAGGACAAATACAGAATACTATTGAAGATTTGTACTGGAAATCAGAAGAATGATGAAGCTGGTTATCAGAAAGTGTAGTGATTTTGTCTAGGCCTGATTTGGGTAGCGGGGGTGCTACAGGGGTGGTTTCTTTAAACAGAGAGCTGCCAGAAGCTTCCCCTGTAGCTGATAGGGCTAATGCCAATAAATTTTAAGATGGAACCACCACTGACCAAGACCTGGCCAATTAGTGATTGAGGTAACGCCTCTGGGAATAACGTATGTGAGAAGGGGAAGAAGTTGTTGTGCAGATGCTAAACTGCAGCAGCAGAAGGGAGTGAGAATGTGAAAATATCTCTGCAGACACCAAGGTCAGTAGAGAAGGAGGGGGAAGAGGGTGCTCAGGCCCTGGAAGAAAGACTCCCCTGTGACCTGTGGTGAAGACCATGATGAGGCAGGCTGTCCCCATGCAGTCCATGGAGGTCCATGGGGGAGCAGAGATCCACCAACAGCCCATGGAGGACTTTAGATCGGAGCTGGTGGATGCCTGAAGGAGGCTGAGACTCTTTGGGAAGCCCACGCTGGAGCAAGTTCCTGGCAGGACCTAGAAACCTATGGGAAGAGAGGAGCCCATGCCAGAGAGAAGGTTTGCTGTCAGGACTTGTGGTAATTGCTGAGAGATCTCCCTGTCCTTATCTCGACTCACAAACCTCTCATTATATTTCTCTCTTCCTTGTCCAGTTTAGGAGGGGGAGTGATAGAACAACTTGGTGGGCATATGGCACTCAGCCAGTGCTAAAATAACCACAGTAAGTTATATGCACTATCTAAAATTACTCAGATTATGGGAATATTGCAAGCGAATTGCTAAATTTTCAGAAGAAAGCATTCTGAGAGTGTGTATGTGTCTCTCTCCTTCCTCCCACTCCCTCTCCCCTGAAACAGGCTACAACTATAAAATAAGCTTTTTCTTTATGAATATTCAGTTATTATAAAAGTAAAAGGAACGAGATATAAAAAATAGCATTCCTGCAATCATACACAATCATACAATCCAACAATCATACACAACTAACTTCTAATAAGGCTGACATAATGGAGAACAAATCAGCTGAATAAAGAATTTCCTTGTAATTTATATTGGACTGCTTGGCTAATATATCAAGTAGTGAACTGGGAAAGAAGGAATGACATTAATTGTTGAACAAGAGCTGTATTCAGCATTGCCTAAATTAGAAGTGTGTGTATTTCTTTAGCACTTAAAAACAATAAGCTTTTTATGAGGAGATGAACATGCACTTTTAGGATAAAATTTCTTTCTCCTTTTAATAGAATTCTTAATCAACAAGCATTATACAAGCTAATTTATGTTAAACTTAATAAGACAAGAAAAAATAGTGTTCCACAGTGCTGGGGGGGTGTTATAAGCGTCCGGAAGATCTCGGGTTGTAACGCGAGAGGTGGAGGGTACAGAAGAGGTGGGCACGGGGTGGAGTGAAAGGAGGTGCTTGTGTTAGCAGATAAAAGCACATGGTGTAAACAATTAATTGGAATAAAGCATCATCCATACTGTGTATGTAATGATCTTGTCCCCTCAGCGGGGGTGAGCTGAGTGATCCATGCGGGCAGCCTGGTGATGTTGCCGGTAGCGGAAAAATATGGTGACCCCGACGTGATCGGCGGAACGCAGGACGTCAGCAGTGCTTTTTTTTTTTTCAGTGTATAAAATGAAGCTTACCAGGCATGAGTTGCTCAAAAAGAAAAAGGGGGAATGATGGAGGAATTTCTGTGTGAAAGAGGCCATGGCCTGGTAACAGTGGACAACCCATGCTTTGAGAACTAATGTGCGGATTGTCCTTGAGCCGCTCTCTGACTGTGAGAAAAGAAAAAGAAAGAATGCCTACATGATAACAAGCTCGAGCAAGGAGGAGGCTGAAGCAGTATGTGAAACCACAAGGCTTATCGCAGAAAGCACACCTGGATTTTAGAGAAAGGACCAATTAGAAGTAGTATAAACATGGTAACTTTGCTGCTGATTATAAAACTCTGATGCTTGTTAGTAAAATTTGAGTTATGACCTAAAAAAAAAAAACCAAAAAATAATTAAAGAAAAAAGTTTTGCAGTGGGCCCACATTCCACCTAATCTTTCTTTTACTGCTGATATATTTGTAAAACCCTTTCTTATTTCCCTTTACTCTCCTGGCTAGGTTTAATTCTAAAAGGACTTTAGCCTTCCTAGTTTCACCCCTGCATGCTCTGGCAATGTTCCTATACTCTTCCCAAGAAACCAGGCCTTTTTTCCACCTCTTATAGATGTCTGCTTTTTCCCTGAGTTGTCCTAGCAGATCTTTTTTTCATACATGGAGGCCTCATGCCTCCTATTCCTGCTTTTCTACTTGTGGGGACACACTTATCCTAGGCTTGGAGGAAGTGACACTTGAAGATCGACCAGCTCTCTTGGGTACTTCTACCATCTAGGATCCTATCCCATGAGATTCCTTCAAGCAGATCTTTGAAGAGGCCAAATTCAACTCACCTAAGTCCAGGGTCCCAATCCTGCTTGGATCCACTGGTTAAAATAAAGCTAGGGAACCAGGAAGAGGAGGTGGAGGTTCCTCTTTCCATTTTGAATCAAGGACTGATTCCCATAAGTGAAGATTTTGTTCATATAGTAGGAGCCACTGGCCAACAGAAGAAAGCATTTTTCTCTGAACTTCTCAAATTTAATTTTGGAAAACAAATTTGAATGCATAAATTTCTATATTTGCCAGAATTCCCCAAGCCCTTATTGGGATGAGATCTTTTAGAACTATTAGGAGCAATAATAGAGTTTAAACAAGGGATTATGGGACTAAAAGTAAAGGAAGATCAACTAATTGACATTTTAAGTCTAGCCATGATAAAACCTGAAAAACCTTTGGAGTCAGTGCCAGAATTTGAAGAAATTATTAATCAAATATACTTGGGAGTATGGGCTTCAGGAATTCCAGGTAAGGTAAAAAATGCTGTTCCAATATTAATAGAACTTAAAGGGGCAAACCCTGTCCATCAGAAGCAGTATCCTCTGAGGTTGGAGGATTGTAAAGGAATAGAAAGCCCAATTAATAACTTTATACAACACAGGTTGTTGGTGGAGTGTGAGTCAGAATACAACACTCCTGTCTTACTAGTTATCTGATGGGATGAATTGGATAGTACAAGATCTCAGAGCAATAAATAATATTGTTAAAGATTTGCACCCAGTAGTGGCAAACCCATATACACTGCTTGCAAAGTTAAAGGACAGTCAGGTCTGGTTCACAGTCTTAGGTTTAAAGGATGCCTTTTTCTGTCTGCTGTTACCCAAAGAAAGTAAAAAATTGTTTGCATTTGAGTGTGAAAGCGCCAACACTGGGAGAAAGACCCAGCTTACCTGGACAGTGTTACCCTAAGGATTTAAAAATAGTCCATCAATCTTTGGAAATCAGCTAGCATGAGAATTAGAAACATGGGAACCCCCTTCTAAGGATGGAACCCTCTTGCAATTTGTAGATGGCTTTCTAATAGTAACTGAAACAAAATCTGAATGTATTTGATGGACTGTAAGTTTGTTGAATTTCCTTGGACTAAACGGATATCGAGTCTCTCAACAGAAAGCTCAGATAGTACAGCCGCAAGTAACCTACCTGGGATACGAGATTTCTGGAGGACAGTGAGAATTGGGAACCAAACAGAAGGAAGCTATTTGCAAGATCCCACCTCCTCAAACAGTAAAAGAACTAAGAACCTTTTTGGGAATGACAGGCTGGTGCTGATTGTAGATTTATAACTATGGAATAATACTAAAGCCCCTTTATAAACTTTTGAAAAACAATCCCATCCAACTGGTAATGGTCAAAAGAGGCTCAGAACACTCTTGAAATTCTTAAAAAGGAACTCATGAGAGCTCCAGCCTTGGGGTTCCCTTATGTAATTAAACCCTTCTGGCTTTTTTCTCATGAAAAAGAATGCGTAGCTTTAGGGGTCCTGGCTCAATAATTGGGACCTTATAAAGGACCAGTAGCCTACTTCTCTAAACAGCTGGATGAAGTAAGTAAAGGTTGCCTAGGATGCCTGTGAGCAGTAGCAGCTGCAATACTTAACATCAAAGAGGCTTGAAAATGACAGTGATAGTCTCTCATACAGTATCTGCTGTTTTGGAACAAAAGGGAAATCACTGGCTTTCCCCATCCAGGTTTTTAAAATATCAAGCTATCCTTCTTGAATCAGATGATGTCATAGTTCAAGTAACTAACGTTGTGAATCCAGCTTCTTTCCTTAGTGAAACAACTACAGAGCCATTAATACATAACTGTTTAGAGACCATGGAAGCAGGCCAGATCTGAAAGAGGAATCTTTAGAAGATGCACAGGATTACTGGTTCATGGATGGGAGTAGTTATGTTCAACAAGGTACTCACAAAGCTGGATACAGAGTAACCACCATCGATAAGGTAATTGAGTCAAACCCTTTGCCTGTTGGGACATCAGTCCAGAAATCATTGTCCTGACCAGAGCATTAGAATTGGCAAAAGGGAAAAAGGTAAAAATATGGACATATTCCAAATATGCCTTTGGAGTTGTTCATGCTCATGGGACAATCTGGAAAGAGCAAGGACTTTTAACAACTCAAGGGAGACAAGTCAACCATGCAGAAGAAATGCTCCGTCTACTGGAAGTGGGTAAGTTACCAGCCAAAGTCGCCATCGTGCGTTACGAGGACATCTGAAGGGTAACACTGAAGAAGGTAACAGATTCGTTGACTATGAGGCAAAACAGGCAGCAGAAAGAAAGCAAGGGGAGCAAATTTTAACTTTAATCCCAGATAATAAAATTAATTAATTGGATGATCATGCAAATGTTAAGTATTCTAAATTAGATCAAGATTTAATATTGATCAATTCAATATATTCATATTTGTAAGCAGTTTTGAATTATGAAATCCAGGATATAATTTTTCCTGAAATCCAACCACTCTATTTCAAGTAATCACTAAATTGTTAAATTATATTTAGAGATAAGAATTCAAAAGTGTATTACTTCAGATGTCTCAAAGCCAAAAGCCAAAAGATTGGCTTCCACTATTCTTTAAACTTGTCTTCCTGTAAATTTTTATATTACTCTTCTGTCCCTCCTTGACACAGACTTCCTCCCCCAACCTGGACATGTTCCTATGAGGCCTGACATAGCTGGACCTGCTTCTGCAGGGAGGTTGGACTAGATGAACTCTAAAGGTCCCTTCCAACCCCTAGAATTCTATGATTCTATGATCAGTAAAAGTGTCTATACATTTTCATGACACTCCCCCCCCGCCGCTACCGGCAACATCACCAGGCCGCTCGCATGGATCACTCAGCTCATCCCCGCTGAGGGGACAAGATCACTACATACACAGTATGGATGATGCTTTATTATTGGGAAGCCCAGTCCAGCAAGGATAGTAGGATGGCCTAGAAAACAGAGCACTTGCCCTGGGTGGATGAGGAAGAGATAAAAGACTTGTTGGCCAAGCCCAACACTCACAAGTCAATGGGTCCTGATGAGATGCATACAAGAGTGCTGAGGGAACTGCTGAGGTGGTTGCTAAGCCTCTCTCCATCAATTTTGAACATTCATGGAGGACAGGTGAGATGCCTGAGAACTGGAGTCAGTCTTCAAAAAGGGCAAGAAGGAAGATCCAGGGAACTACAGGCTGGTCAGACTCATCTCCATCCCTGGAAAGGTGATGGAACAAAGGTGGTTATCAGGGGGAGTCAACATGGATTTACCAAGGATAAAACCTGTTTGACCAACCTGATAGCCTTCTCTGAGAGCATAACTGGCTGGCTAGATGAGGCGAGAGCAGCATCTACCTTGACTTCAGCAAGGCTTTTGACACTCTCCCATAACATCCTCATCAGAAAGCCCAGGCATTGTAGCGTGGATGAATGGACAGTGACGTGCATAGAGAAATGGATGAACGACAGAACACAGGGAGTGGTGATCAGTGGCATGGAATTGAGTTGGAGGCCTGTGGCCAGTGGAGTTCTACAAGGGTCTGTTGCCGCTACCGGCAACACCACCAGGCTGCCCACATGGATCACTCAGCTCACCGACCGCTGAGAGGACAAGATCACTGCATACTAAGTATGGATGATGCTTTATTCCAGGTTATTGCTTACGCCATGCGCATTTATCTGCTAACACAAGCATCTCCTTTCACTCCACCCCGTGCCCACCTCTTCTGTACTCTCCGCCTCTCACGTCACAACCCGACATCTTCCGGACGCCTACAACATCTCCCCCTCCCTAAGCTCGATGACTCCACCATCCTGTGGCACGGGCTGATACATAATGTGTCTGCCCAGCACACGTGCTAGCTGAGCCAATTGCGGGAAGATATAAACAGGTGCTGGTCATGTTCCACTTCACTGTTCAATCTCACCAATAGTTGAGTGACCCCAGCTGGATCTATGTCACAGTGAGCACTCTGAAGAACACGTCAATCTGCAAAAGAAACTCAGTAGACTGTTAGACTCGTATTTCTGCTGGTAATCGTTTCGCCGGGACTCACTGCTGGGTTCCCTCCTTTTCTACACAAGTGTAGTGGATCTGGGATGGTAGTGATTTTCCACAGCAGCTCCTGCAGTGCTGTGCTTACTGTTGATATCAATATTATGACTACCGCTCGCACAGCATCAGGGCTGTCCCTCCAGCATTCCTTCCCCCACCTTCACCAATATCTGTGGGTGGGCATGATCTTGGGAGGGACTATGGCCAGGACAGCTGACCCAGGCTGACCAAGGAGATATTCCATACCATATGACGTCAGCTCAGTAATATAAACTGGGGGAGAGGAGCAGGAAGGGGAGGCGAGATTCACTTCTGGCCTTCCAAAAGCAATCGCTAGGCGTACTGAAGCCCTGCTTCTCGGGAGGTGCCCGGACATCGCTGCTGATGGGAAGTAGAGAGTAACAGCTTTATCTGCTTTTGCTTTGCTTTCCGCGCGCATGGCTTTGCTGCTTCTTTATTAAACTACTTTTATCTCAACCCACGAGAGTCTCATATTATTTTCTCCCCTTCCCTGGCTTGCTGAGGAGGTGGGGGGTAAAGCGATGTGGTGGGCACCTGGCATCCAGCCAGGCTCAAACTACCACAACCCTTTTGGCGCCCAACGTGGGGCGAAATAATAGCAGTTTTACATTAAATGCATTGCAATTACAGTAAGCCAATGAGTGCAAAGTTCCTGTGCTGGTCACGGAGCCTTGCTGTTATGCAGCTTATCTTACACTTTCTAATGTTTGGGAACACGATGCCACTAACATTGACTCTGTGCTGTGCTTTAACCTTAATAGCTTTGCTAAGCTGGCTATATGATTTTGTGAAAAGGATGAAAGGGTCTGGGAACATGATGGCCCAAATAATAATAGCAAGTCTCATTCTGTTACTGATGGATTTACTGTGCTATGGGAGCTATCTTGTGAAGGTCATGGGGCAAAGCACCTCTTTCCCCTCAGCTTGGACTGATATAGACAATTTTGTTATACAGACTTCCCAGGTCCTTAGTCACCCTTATATGAGAGTTTTAATATTACTAATTAACATGGTTGGTATATTACATATTTTGTGGAATCTGGACTCATCTGGGTATCAGAGAGGAAAAATTTGCAATGGAAACATGTTAAAATGCCCCCTGAAGCGGCCAGTCCCTGGGTGGCAGGCTGTGTGGATGAATTTGGGAAAATTCCTAGGACGGTTATCACCTCCTGTAACCTGGGATTTTACACCTGAACAGATAAAAAACCCTGCTTTACTGGCACGCTACCTGATAGAAGGGTGTCTTACCTACCCTAATGAGGCCCATCAGGTTCAGGCACTATACTGGGGCCTAGTCTTTGCCTACCGAGCTGCATTCCAGTCCTCTCAGAGAACTATGATTGAAGTGGAAACTCAAACGGTACCTGAGACCACCGTGGTTGAGTCAGTCGCAGTCCAGTCCTCTCAGAGAACTATGGCCGAGGTGGAAATTCAAACTATACCTGAGACTACCATGGTTGAGTCAGGGAATCAAACAACCACCACAGTGGTTGCCCCAGTAGTGAAAAAGAAGCAGTGGATAAGGATGTGAAGTCCATATCATCGATTAGTAAGGGCAGAAGAGGAGGAAGAGGAAAGGCTAGAAGAAGAAACTGGTCCTTCGGTAAGGAGATCAGGAGAAGGAGTGAAAGAAATCGAAAAGGAAATGGAAACTACTCGGTCCCTCACCTCAACAGAACTTAGAGATATGCGAAAAGATTACAGTCGCCAGCCAGGTGAGCGGAGTACACCGCAAAATGAACTCTGGCTCTTTTTGTGTGGCAAAGGAGAGGATATGAGGAAATGGGATGGTGAACCCACTTTTAAGCTGGAAGCGCGTGTACGTGAACTAAGGGAGAAGACAGCTGTTAGAAAAGGACCACCCAAGAGGGCTGTCAGCATAGTAGCTGCCAAAACAAAAGAGGACAATCAACAATCTCCAAGACATAGAAGAACTGCAACTACTTCCTTCGATGCCAATGAGGAGACTTCAGGTCTAAAATTGCAAGGATCAGATAGCGAATATTCTGATGAAGAACAGAAACAGAGGATCCCTGCCTCCAGCCAGGAGGAGGAAAGGGATGACCGAATCTACTGCACTGTGTGGGTTCAATGGCCTGGCACATCAAACCCACAAAGGTAGAAAGCCTTAGTAGACACAGGAGAACAGTGTACATTGATGCCATCAAGGTACAGAGGCACAGATTCTGTCTGGATCTCTGGAGTGACAGGGGGATGTGAAGAATTATCTGTATTAGAGGCTGAAGTGAGCTTAACAGGGGACAAATGGAAAAAACACCCCATTGTGACTGGTCCAGAGGCCCCTTGTATTCTTGGCATAGATTACCTCAGGAGAGGGTAATTCAAAGACCCCAAGGGGTATCGATGGGCTTTTGGTATAGCCACTGTAGATACAGAGAAAATCAAACAACTCTCTAGTTTACCTGGCCTCTCAGAAGACCCTTTTGTTGTGGGATTGCTGCAAGTTCAAGAGCAACAGGTACCAATTGCTACCAGGACGGTGCACCGGAGGCAATATCGCACGAACCGAGATTCCCTGACTCCCATCCGTGAGTTGATTCATCAACTGGATGCTCAAGGAGTAATTAGCAAAACTCATTCTCCATTTAATAGTCCCATATGGCCTGTGAAAAAATCTGGTGGAGGGTGGAGGTTAACAGTAGACTATCGTGGCCTGAATGAAGTGACACCACCACTGAGTGCTGCTGTACCAGACATGTTAGAGCTCCAGTATGAACTGGAGTCAAAAGCAGCCAAGTGGTATGCTACGATTGACATCGCTAATGCATTTTTCTCAATTCCATTGGCAGCAGAGTGCAGGCCACAATTTGCCTTCACATGGAGAGGTGTCCAATATACTTGGAATCGATTGCCCCAGGGGTGGAAACATAGTCCTACTATTTGTCATGGTCTAATCCAAACTGTGCTGGAAATGGATGATGCCCCTGAACATTTACAGTACATTGATGACATAATTGTATGGGGCAACAAGGCAGAAGAAGTGTTTGAGAAAGGGAAAAGAATAATACAGATTCTCCTAAAAGCTGGTTTTGCTGTAAAAAAAAAACAAAGTAAAGGGACCTGCACAAGAGATACAGTTTTTGGGCATAAAATAGCAAGATGGGCGTTGGCATGTGCCTATGGATGTTGTGAACAAAATAGCGACTATGTCTCAACCGACTAATAAGAAAGAAACACAAGCTTTCCTGGGCCTTGTGGGATTCTGGAGGATGCATATCCCAGGTTATAGTCAGCTTGTGAGCCCTCTCTTTAGAGTAACCAGAAAGAAGAACTATCTTGAATGGGGCCTTGAGCAACAACAAGCTTTTCAACCAATTAAACAGGAAATAGCTCGTGCAGTCGCCCTTGGGCCCATCCGTACAGGATCGGATGTGCAGAATATCCTCTACACTGCCGCTGGAGAGCATGGTCTCACCTGGAGCCTCTGGCAGAAAACATCTGGAGAAACCCGAGGTCGACCATTAGGGTTTTGGAGCCGAGGATATCGAGGATCGGAAGCCCACTACACCCCAACTGAAAAAGAAATACTAGCAGCATATGAGGGACTTCGAACTGCTTCAGAAGTCATTGGCACAGAAGCTCATCTCCTCTTGGCACCACGTCTGCCTGTGTTACACTGGATGTTCAAAGGGAAAACTCCTTCTATACATCATGCAACCAGTGCTACATGGAGTAAGTGGATGGCGTTGATTACACAATGATCTTGGCTGGGGAAATCTAATCACCCAGGAATCCTGGAAGAAATCATGGACTGGCCAGAAGGCAGAGATTTTGGAGCATTGCCTGAGGAAGTAGCTCGTGCCCAAGAGGCACCACCATATAATGAACTATCAGAAGATGAGAGGCATTATGCTTTGTTTACTGACGGATCCTGCCGCGTGGTAGGAAATCATCGTAAGTGGAAAGCTGCTGTGTGGAGTCCCACACGACGAGTTGTTGAGGCCACTGAAGGAGAGGGTGAGTCCAGTCAGTTTGCTGAAGTGAAAGCCATCCAACTAGCTCTAAAGATTGCAGAACGAGAGAAGTGGCCAGTACTCTATCTTTATACTGACTCCTGGATGGTAGCTAATGCTCTATAGGGATAGCTACAGCAGTGGAAGAAGACCAACTGGCAGCGCAAGGGTAAACCCATCTGGGCTGCTGCATTATGGCAAGACATTGCTGCTCGGGTGGAAAATATGACTCTGAAAGTACGTCATGTAGATGCTCACGTGCCAAAAAGCCGTGCCAATGAAGAACAATGGAACAATCAACAGGTAGATAAAGCTGCCAAAATTGAAGTAGCTCAGGTAGATCTAGACTGGGAGCGTAGAGGTGAGCTATTTATAGCTCGATGGGCCCATGAAACATCAGGACATCTGGGAAGAGATGCAACATATAGATGGGCTCGTGATCGAGGGGTGGACTTGACCATGGAAGCCATTACACAGGTCACCCACGAATGTGAAACGTGTGCTGCAATCAAGCGAGCCACACAGTCTCCCTGGAACAGAGGCCGATGGCTGGCTTTTCAATATGGTGAGGCCTGGCAAATTGACTATGTTGGACCGCTACCACGAACACATCAAGGCAAGCGTTATATACTCACCATGGTGGAAGCAACTACCAGTTGGTTGGAAACATATCCTGTAAACCATGCCACTGCCCGAAATACTGTCTTGGGTCTTGAAAGGCAAGTTTTGTGGCAACACGGCACTCCAGAAAGAATTGAATCAGATAATGGAACTCATTTTTTAAATAATCTCATAAACTCCTGGGCAAAGAAACATGGCATTGAGTGGATATACCACATCCCCTATCACCCACAAGCCTCTGGAAAGATTGAGAGATATAATGGGTTACTAAAGACCATGTTGAGAGCACTGGGCAATGGGACATGGAAGCAGTGGGATAAAAATTTAGCAGAAGCCACTTGGCTGGTTAACAGCAGAGGTTCAACTAACCATCCTGGTCCTGCCCAAACAAAACCACTACATACTGTGGGAGGAGATAAGGTCCCTGTAGTGCACCCAGGGAAATGGCTGGGGAAGGCAGTATGGGTTGCACCTCCCATGGGAAAGGACAAACCCATTCGTGGGATTGTCTTTGCTCAAGGGCCTGGGTGTACTTGGTGGGTGATGAGAAAGGATGGGGAAACTCGATGTGTACCTCAAGGAGACTTAATCTTGGGGGAAAAATAACCTGTTATGTGAGTTATCTGTTGTAGATGAACTTTGCAAGAAAAACCGGAAAAGTGGACAAACCAAGCCGGTGCTGGTGCCCAACACTGAACATACTGTTTCCCCTGACCTGGATATCCATCTTGATGGATGAGACAGAAGTTATGGCCTGCTCCAGTGAACATCTACAGAGGATGAAAGATATAAGAATGTTGTTTGATTGTTTGATGCAAGAGGGAATACAAGAATGATGTTTGTCTCTTCAAGAATAGGGGTACTGGTTAATGAGAGTATATAAGAATGTATATGGGTTGTTAAGATGGTTTGTCTGAGCATGACATAAATGGTATGGAATAAGGGGTGGAGACTGTAGTGGGTCTGGGATGGTAGTGATTTTCCACAGCAGCTCCTGCAGTGCTGTGCTTATTGTTGATATCAATATTATGACTACCGCTCGCACAGCATCAGGGCTGTCCCTTCAGCATTCCTTCCACCACCTTCACCAATAGCTGTGGGTGGGCATGATCTTGGGAGGGACTATGGCCAGGACAGCTGACCCAGGCTGACCAAGGAGATATTCCATACCATATGATGTCAGCTCAGTAATATAAACTGGGGGAGAGGAGCAGGAAGGGGAGGCGAGATTCACTTCTGGCCTTCCAAAAGCAATCGCTAGGCGTACTGAAGCCCTGCTTCTCGGGAGGTGCCCGGACATCGCTGCTGATGGGAAGTAGAGAGTAACAGTTTTATCTGCTTTTGCTTTGCTTTCCGCGCGTGCGGCTTTGCTGTTTCTTTATTAAACTGCTTTTATCTCAACCCACGAGACTCACATCTTATTTTCTCCCCTTCCCTGGCTTGCTGAGGAGGTGGGGGATAAAGCGGTGTGGTGGGCACCTGGCATCCAGCCAGGCTCAAGCTACCACAACAAGCATACCCTTGACCCAGGTATCTCAGCCTCCATCCTGACTCCCACTCTTCAGTGTCAATTTGTCGCAATTTGACTGCTGGTAATTTATCTACTGCTACCAGTTCTTGCTCCCTAAAGTGTACTTGCGCCGGTATGGGTCTTGACCCTTGAACAAAGTGGTTAAGGACGTACAGACAGTGCATTAAACTATCGTGTTGGCTATAGGGGGAAGTTCTATGTCCCATGTTCTCCTCCTCCCTAAGACGGTTTATCTGTACTTTAAGAGTAACGTGAGCATGTTCAATGATCACCTGTCTCTGACTATTGTAAGGGATGCCGTGCACCAATTTAATCTGCCAGGTTTGATAGAATTCCTGCGTCACATGGGAGGTGTAACAAGGCCCATTGTCAGTTTTGATTTGTTCAGGACATCCTATGATGGCTATACATTATAGCCAGTGCCTGATCGCGTGACGTACTGTGACTTGGCGCATGGGGGTAACTAGTATATAGCCACTGTAAGTGTCAATGGTGACATGGAGGTGATGGTTGGGACAAAAGGGCTCATGAATTGTGACATCCATTTGCCAGATCTGATTCGGGAGCAACCCTCGGGGGTTAACTCCGGCTTCCCATGGTAGCGCTGAAGCACATTGATGGCAAGCAGCAACTATTTGCTTTGCCACTTGGAGAGGGATCTTGGTCTGATGATGTAGAGCCCGCGCTCCACAATGCAAAAAGGCTTGTAGCTGTCTGACCGCTGTGAAATCCCCTTGAGCAGAGATAGGCCATACATACATCGTTGCTTCATCCGCCTTTTGGTTACCTTCGGTGAAAGTCCCCAGAAAATTGGTGCGACTGTTGATGTGTACAATAGAGCAGGGGACAGGATGAGTTTATGAGGTCTGCTATACTGGTGGAGGCACAAATGGCTCGTGCACATTGTCGAACTAGTTCAGTGACAAATCTTGAGTCGGTGATGATATTGAGTGGCCTTGAATGCCATGCCTCCAGGGCAAGAGCGACAGCTTTGGCCTCCAGATATTGCACCGATTTTGTGGCGTGAATATGCAAGATTTGCTCCCATCTGTCTCCCTGTTTCCATACCACTGCCGCTGTTTTGGTCTTTGATGAGGCATCTGTAAAGACAGTGAGGCCTTCTCACCGGTGCTGTAGACAACTGCACGTCAGGTGTGCACTGCATGTTCCGCAGCAAGTGCAACAGCGGGTGTTCTATCGGGCCAGTGAGCTGACCGGTAAAATTCACTAAGGCATTTTGGAGTTCCCACTCTATCTGAAACATCTTTTTCTATTGTGCAACTGAAATAGGCAATATAATGACGATTGGGTCCATTCCCGACAGTTGCCATGCGTGTTGTCTTACCCATCTAATCATGGCTGCGCATACTCGAGTCCAAAATGGTGTGGCCACCTTTTTGTGGCTCTGATAGATCCACTGCAGGACAGTGAGACGACGACTACTATCAAGTTGCCCCAGGAAACCGTGCGCTCCTTGTGGAATCAAATGGATAGCAGTGACCAATAGCTGGCCTGGTCACCATCTGGTCAAGGCATGACTCTGCACACGGTCGATAATGTTCACCAGTAATGCTTTCTGGTGGTCAGACAGCGTCTTTGGGGCTTGCGCTACTGGCTCGACTCTGAGAAGTGGGTAAAATATCTGCATCTCATCCTGGGTGATTGGTACGAATGATCACAGCCACTGTAGGGTCCCCACTAACTGTTACACCTGTTGTAACGTAGTTATCTGATCAATTACCAACAATTTCTGCACTATCACTTGCCTTTTTGCGATAAGTATCCCTAAATATTTTATCCTGCTACCCCACTGGGTCTTACTAGGTTTGATAATTAGTCCATGTTTAGCTAATTCCTCCACAATCTCCTGGTGGAGTTGGTGGAGCTCGCCACTGCTGGGCAAGCTCAACAAGATATCATCCATATAGTGGACTATTTTCGCTTGTAACCTTTTATGACGAATGGGTCGTAGGGCAGCACCGACTGCCAATTGACACAATGTTGGTGAATTTTTTATGCCTTGGGGTAGCACAGTCCACTGATATCTAGTTGTGGCGTCGTACACCGGCCCTCCCCCATTAACTGTTCGATGATTACCCCATGCAAAATGATGCTGGGGATTGCCTTGCACTTCCATATATAAGGTCTGATTTATGGTGCGCCACCCTTCCACAACAAAAATAAGGGCCCCGATAGAATAGCCTTCACTAATTGTGTGCAATCATGTGGCAACATAGGCTACTGTAAGATGCATTCCAGTAGCACCAGGGACTCTGGACTGCTAAGTCCTTGTGTCTTTATGATCCCATGCAGCTCCTTCACAACCTTTGTTTCTAGGGGAGGCCATTCATATTTGCCCCCATCAGTCATTGAATCATAGAATCATGGAATCATAGAATGTTAGGGGTTGGAAGGGAGCTCCAGAGATCACCCAGTCCAAATGCCCCCCTCCCCCCCGCCCCCAGAAGCAGGTTCACCCAGACCAGGTCACACAGGAACATGTCCAGGCGGGTCCTGATGACCTCCAAGGGAGGAGGCTCCACAATCCCCCGGGGCAGCCTGTTCCACTGCTCTGTCACCCTCACAGTAAAATAGGGTTTTTTTTTTTTTTTGTTTGGTATTTTTTTTGGTTTTTTTGTTGGTTTTTAATATTTAAGTGGAACCCTCTGTGTTCCAGCTTCATCCCACCACCCCTTGTCCTGTTGCTAGCTACAATAGGAAAAAAAAGGATGTCTCAACCTCCTGACACCCACCCTTTAGATATTTGTAAATGTTAATAAGACCTCCTCTCAGTCTCCTCTCCTCTAGACTAAACAGCCTCAGTTCCCGCAACCTTTCCTCGAATCTAAGAGACAATTTTTGCTATCAGATGCCAGTCTGTAAGCAGTTGGCTCCTTCCCCCCGGTGCATCCTTAATCCTGGATTACCTTCTCGGCATTAGCAATTACTTCCTGCAGTCGGCTCAGCAATGCTGCCAGCCTACCATCACCTCCTCCTGTCTGCACTGTCTCGGCACAGCCCAACCCCTTTTCTCTTCGCGGCTGCATGCTATCACGCTCGCCTATCGAATGCATCTCGACATCCTCCCCGTACTCTGTCCCCTCCTCCTCCAGTCGTCATCTTTGGTGGCCAGCGACGCAGTTGATACTCCTCCTTTCTCCCACCCCCATTTCCTTCAGGCGCCATCTTTGGTGTCTCGTGGCTCAGCTGATATTTCTCTTTTCTCCCGACCCCCAGCACCACCCCGGCGCCAGCGGCGCAGTCGGCATTCCTCTCTCCTGCATTTTCTTTTCCTTTGTCTCCTCCGCATGTCCAACGGTACCCAGTTTAACACGGGGTCGCGCCCCCCCTACTCTCCCCTGATCATCCTACTGCCTTGAGTACCTCAATCACTCATTCCAATTGTGCCATGGCTGCGGACGTCCTGCGTTCCGCCGATTACGTCAGGGTCACCATATGTTGCCGCTACCGGCAACACCACCAGGCCACCCGCATGGATCACTCAGCTCACCAACCGCTGAGGGGTTGTTGTGATTTGGCCCAACTAGCACAGCAGCACCACGACAGTCTCTCACTCGGTGCCCCCATTCACCCCCACCCTTGTTAGGATAGTGGAGGACCCAGCGAAATGGGAGTAAAAAGATAAGCAAGGTTGTTGTGGATTGAGACAAGGGCAGGGAGGACTCGCTGCTAATTATGGTTCTGGGCAAAACAGACTCCAGTACTCGACTTAGAGAGGAAAGTAGGAAAGTTTATTCTACAAGAAACAGAATGGAATAAAAGCAAAAAGGGAGTAGGATGATGAGAAAATTACAACCAGCACTTTAAGATCTCCCTCCCCCATCCCTCCTTTCTTCCCAGGCCCAGCTCACTGCTCCCGATATCTCTACCTCCTCCCCTCCCCAACAGCTCAGGGGTGCAGGGAGTGGGGGATATGGTCAGTCTCTCACAGATGGGCTCTGCCGCTTCTGTCTTCTCAGATGAGGACGACTGCTGGCATTCTTCCGCTGCTCCAACACAGGGTTCCTCCCCCGGAACACAGTCCTTAACAAACTTCTCTGGTGTGGGTTGTTCCCAACAGCTGTGGCTTCTGCCGATACAGGTTCCCTCACACAGGATGCAGTCCTTGGTGAATATCTCTGGCATGGATTCTTCACCGCGGTTGCAATTACAGGGTCCCTCTCTCAGGACAAGACCTCTTCTGGGCATAAGTTTAATGAGCTGCTTTGTCGTGGGTTCCTCCCTACAGTTACAGCTGTGAGTATTGGGTCCCTTCCTCGGGACACAGCCTGCTCCGGCCATAGTGATAAAGGGTCCCTCCTTCAGGACATGGTCTGTTCCGGCCATAGTTTTAAAGAAGAAAATCACTGCCCCTGTCTCGGGGTCTGCAGTGAAGTGAATCGCTGCCCCTGGTCTGGGGCCAGCTTTAGCAAAAAGAGTCTCTGCCCCTGATGTGGGCTCATTATCAAAATGAGTCTCTACCGCCGATGCGGGATCTTTAAAGAAATTAAAATAAATCTCTGTTTCACCAGTTCTCTCCATAGAATGCAGGGGAGTCTCTGCTCCAGCACACCTCCTCCTCTCTTTCATCACTGACCTTGGAGTCCACATGGTTGTTTCTCTCACTGTTCCTACTCCTTGCACCACCACCAGTGTTCTGGTTTAGCAAGGAGCAGCTTTTGGCTTAGTAACAGGGGGAGTGGGTTGCAGTGAAGACCCGGTAAAGAGTTTGTGGACTCTCCCCCGACTCTTGGGTTCACACCCACCTCCAGCCCGGCTGGGCCAATCTGACGCCTCTGCGATCACTATTTAGGGGACGGGAATTTGAAGTGCTGACAGGAGGTGTATGAGTGATACAAGATGGAGGCGACCATGCGGATCCTTCGGCCAGAGAAGGAGGAAGGAAGGAAAAGCAATAAACCAGAGACCCCTCTGCAAGCTGTGGCAAGAACGCAAGCTGTGCCCCTGCAACCTATGGAGATCCATGGCAGGGCTGAGAGTTACCAGCAGCTCCGTGTGAGTGAGCCCAGACGGGCGAGGGACTGTGTGGGGAGACGGCCATGGCCCAGACTGTGCTAGAGAGCCTGCACGCCGCAGAGCAGCCCCACATGAGAGGCAAAGAGGAGCTGCAGCCTTTGGAATAAATGCACGTCGGAGCAGCCCGTGCAGGTCTGCCATGCATGTGAGTTACCTCACGGACTTGCAGGGAGGACTGGTGTGGAGTTCACCCGTCCTGAGGAGGGCCAAACGGCAGAAGCTATTGGGAACAGACTAACTGAAACCCCCACTGCCTGCCCCCCCAAACCGTTCATGGGGGGGCAAGGTAAAAACACCGGGATCAGGGCTCTGAGCCTGGGAAGAGGGGAGGTGTGGCAAGAAGGTGTTCTTAAAAAGGCTGGTCAGACTCTTCATTGTTGTATTACTCTGTGTTGTTTCATTTTGGTTATGTTTTGGGTTTTTGGGAGTATGTTTTAGTTGATGTTGCATTAAATTATTTTCTGTTTTCTTCCCCAAGCCGAATAGCCTGGTCTGTTTTGTCCTGAACCTTAAGCGACAATTAAGCTCTCCCTGCCCTTGGGCAATTCTCAGCCTCTTCAGTACTCGAGGCTAATCGTGGTCTTTTTCCCTGATGGACCTAAACCAGGACAACCAGCCAGAAGAAAAAGAAGGGGCATGTCATAAATTGAGACCACAATGGATCATAAGCCAATTATAATTTTATTAATTGTAGCAAGTAGAATAAGAGCAAAGACAGCGCTGGACGACAGGGGAGTCTGCGCTCCGCCAACTGCCGTACTGATTAGTTTAAACAGTCCTTTTTTATACATTTTGCATCCGTGGCCGTAAAGTAGGAGAACTGCTCTGCGCATGCTTCAGTTACTGTGAGGGGTCTTTTTTCTGTCTTTCGGTGCTTGCTGAGTAAGAAGTTTTCCTTCTTTGTTTTATAATTGATCCCTCACTTAGATAGAGTTGTTTTTCTTCTCTTCGCCAGTCCCTTAGAACATCTTGTAGTCATCCTTGAGCAGTATCTCTCCTGTTTACACAAATGGTGTCTGGTATGTGAAGGCAATTGCAGTTATCTTATCTCACATGAGTGATGTCCTGCAGCTGTTCGCATAAGTACTTTCCTTTCTTTTGTCGCTTAACCTTTACATTGAGCTTAACATAAATTTTAATAAACAATACCCTAATTCATAGTTTCTTACAATCCCCCCTTTTTTTCTTTTATCCTATTATTGTTTATTAGACGCTATTTTCATTTTCGACACTGCAGGCAAACTTTTTCCACAATCCCAACATGTATCATAACACTCACAAGATAATACCTTACAATTACAATACCTTACAATTATAATCATAGTTTTCACGTGGCATATCGCATTCACAACAGTCTTCGTTATCTTCATCTTCATTAGTAGGTATACTTTTATAATCTGTCTCAGCTCTCCGTAGTTAGAATGAGTAGTTTAGCTATGTCAAACCGCTCCTTAATAAAATGTAAAATATAGCGTAATATGCATGGTTCAAATATAAGTCCCAGAATCAACATAATAAGCGGTCCTGCTAAGGCAAACAATAAAGTGATTAGCCAGGGTGAAACGTTAAACCAATTTTTATACCATGATCTGCCCACCTCACGATCCTTTTTACGTTGATTTAACCTTTTCCGAAGTTTAGACATGGTATTATTCCGATGTCTGAACTAACCCATTTAGTTCCTGGTGTTGGGATAGCCCATTTGTCATATCTGTGTTGTGGTTTCTTACATCCAGGAGGTCCCCAAGTGATGTCTATATATCTATCTCCTGTTGTTTTCCAATCTGAAGCTATTGTCTCACAACCCCAATAACCACAATAATAATGTCCCGGGTAATTACAATAACTTTTTTCCAGGGTTTGAGGCTGGACATATGTACCATGCCTTGCATTGCGCTTGGGTGTAACCCAAATTTAAACAGTTTGTTGGATGACATCCCATTGCTTCAAAAGGTATTAGCGAAAATAAAGATACAGTAAAATTCCAATTTCCTTCCGAACTGCTTCGATTTTGTATAAGCTTACTTTCCTGTAAGTTATATAATTTCCAGAGCATTGGCTCATGGGGGTTCCCATTTGCTTGAGTTAGTATCAATAGCAAAACCACCAGTATACCAGGAAAAACGGTATTTGTCAATTTTACCAATTTAAGTATAATTTTACCAGTCCTAGGGAAGTTCGACCATGGTTGCTTTTGCGTCCCATTGTTTTGGTTCTTTTCTCCACAGTTTGTTCCTCCTCTGCCTCGCCCGTCGACTCGGTTGCTTCGAGCCACGGGGTGTACCATCTTCTCGGCAGCAAGGGAATTCTTCAGGAGACAGCTGTTTCAGGGCCTTTTACCTATTTACACAGGCTTTAATGGGACAAAGCAAGACACAGTTAGCACTTTTCTTTATAGTCAGGATTTCAACTACAAAGGGGATTGGTTCGTTGGAGTGGTTTCCCAACACTGTGTGCAAACTCCTATTGGAGGGTATCCACATTCACCATTTATCCTGGCATACCTTGCACCTAAAACAAGCAAATGGATACCAATTGCAATTTAAATCATTACACCTAATTCTTATATCTAGAGTATATATATATATATATATATATTATTTACATCAGTATATTTTCTATATTCAATATGGTGTGGTTGTATGAGTTTAGCAATTCCCTTCAGCACACTTTGTACGCTTCCATATAATAGATAAACAAAGAAATAATTATTGCAAATATAAATGACAATACACTTTATACCAAAAGGTAACGCAGCAAAATAATCAAATAAAGTCTCTATCATTACGTTATCTTTTCAGGGTTATCTTGGTGTCACTTGGAGTACTGATTACTTTCCAGTGGGGTCTCGTTATTGGGCCTTTAATGCGATTGGCATGAGTCCATCCACGCTCAGCAGTCCAGACAGCCGTTTCTGTTGTAAGCAAAACAAGATAAGATCCCTCCCAGCTGGGTCTTAGAGTTTCTTCCTTCCACACTTTAATCAATATCCAATCTCCAGGCTTGACATTATGAATTTTTTTTAAGTCCAACAGGGGTCGTTGCACAATCAGTCCCTGCTCCCAAAGCTTGTTACGGTGTTCTGCTAATTGCGAAACATAGTCATTAATCACACAATCTCGAATTAAAACATTAATGTGTTAAATGATCCACCATTACTAATAAATATTTGTAAAGTCCAACCCTAGGTAGTTCAGTAAAATCCACTTGTATGTGTGAGAAGGGTCTGTATGCTGGGGAACGTCCCCCAAGGGGTTTTTGTCTCATGTTATTTCGATTAACCTTTTGACAGGTCTCACAGGCTGCTGTGTGCATAGTCAAAATCGTATTATAATTGCCTGCCACTCGTTTTGCTTCTGTATCGGCGGCATTATTTCCCCTGACTTGATAACTTGTACCTCGCTGGTGTCCCTTTATATGTACAACTGCTATTTTATTCGGCATTTTTAATGCCCCCAGAACTCGTTGAATCAATTCCGGGTGTATCAATTCTTTTCCCTGCGAGTTAACAAATCCTCTTTCATCCCATATTTTTCCAAAAGTGTGTACTACTCCGAACGCATAGCGTCTGTATATATAGTTCCGTCTTTTTCCTCCTTTTCACATTTCCCAGCGCTCTGTGTTCCCCGCTGCAGTGCGGCTGGGACGGCATTGCTGGGGGGTGGGGGGGAGAGTGGGCAGCAGCAACAGCAAGTCCTATCCTCATGCCAGGGCGAGCAGGACCAGCTCGGGGGGGGGCGGGAAACCTTGCACAGCCCCAGGCTGGCAGCCAGGGGAGGCAGGCAGGGCTGTGCCTGGGCATCCCCACGGCAGCCAAAACAATCCTCAGGGCAGCACCCAGGGGCTCTGCACCGTGACCCGGCCGTACAGCTCCAGATACCGCCACTGCTGCCAACAGCTATGATCCAGCTGCCCCCTCCAAAAACACTTCTTCCAGGGGGAAGAGGAGCAGGGTGGGGGCACAAGCGGGGCCTGACCTCCTCCATGCTCTCCCAGCACCCCACCACAGCCGAGGCTTGGGGGGGACTAGTGGAGGGCCGGTGGAGTGCTGCCAGGGTTCACCCTCCAGTGACACTAACGCTTTCCACAATGCATATAGCTCACAGGCTTGAGCCGACCAGCTGGCACTCAGGGGGCCTGATTCTATTATCTTAAACTCTCCTTTTTCCAACTTAACGATGGCATATCCGGACAATCGTTTACCTTCCACTATTCGTGATGACCCATCTATAAATAATACTTCTCCATATTATAGTTCTTCTTCTTCTAAGTCTGGCCTAATATGTGTCTGCTGTTCAATTGTTTGAAAACAATTGTGTAACAGTTCATTATCTTCTCCTGGGTACAAAAATTCAGCGGGATTAACTGCCCCAATAGTTTTTAAAGATAGTTTAGGGGATTCTATAAGTATTCCCTCATACTTTAATAATCGGCTATCTGTAAGCCATTTTTCTGCTTTTTATTGCAACACTCCTCTGATGTTATGTGGAGCATATAAGACAACTTCTCCATTAAAGGTAATACGATTTGTTTCTTCAAGTAATAAGGCAGCAGCAACAATGATTTGTAAGCAGCTCGGCCAACCCCTGCTCACAGCGTCTAACAGCTTTGATAGGTATGCCACCGGTTTCTTTTGTCCGGCCCATTCCTGAGTTAATACTCCGAATGCTGTTCCTTCATGTGTGTTAACAAATAAATGGAATGGCCGCTTTAAATCTGGTAGGTTTAAAACCGGTGTTTGGCTTAGTTCCCTTTTGTGCAAGAAAGTTTAGGAATCGAATGCTTTCTTTTCTTACATCTTCCTTATTATTCCCTGCTATAAGCAGATCATCTACATATTGTAACAGTACATTTCCCGTTTGTACCTGGTATTCTTTTAAGAGCTCTTCCAGGGCCTGTCCAAACAAATTAGGGGACTCAGTGAACCCGTAAGGGAGCACGGTACATCTTAATTGCTGTTTACGGCCTGTTTCTATGTCTTCCCATTCAAAGGCAAAATAATCACAGCATTCTTCTGCCAGTGGACAGGCCCAAAAGGCATCCTTTAAATCAATCACACTATACCAGGAGTTATGAGGTTCTAACTTGCTTAGCAATGTGTATGGATTTGCTACTACAGGGAACCGGGTGATAGCTCTTTTGTTTATTTCCCTTAAATCATGTACGAGCCGATATTTCCCATTAGGTTTCTTTACAGGAAGAATGGGGGTGTTAAAGGGTGACATACAAGGCTCTAAGATTCCTTGTGCTAATAACCGATCAATTTCTGGTTTTAATCCTCTCCGTCCTTCTAGGGATATGGGATATTGCTTTACCCTCACAGGTATGTGGGGTTCAGAAATTTGGACTTTAATCGGTGGGATTTCCAGTCTACTAATTGTGTCCGGAGAGTACCAGACATCAGGGCTGATTTGTTTTTTATCCTCCACGGTCAAAGGATAAGCAGACACTAGCTCTTGATTCTTTACTTTAATTTCTGATTGCAATTCAACAATTAAATCTCATCCTAGCAGATTAAATTCTGCTTCAGGGACGAGCAAGAGTTCACCCATTCCGAATTTATTTTCAGTTTCAAATAATACATTTTTGATTTTGTTTACTTTAAATGGTTCTCCTTTTGCCCCAATCACTTGTACTTTTTCGGGGGAAATTTTACATCCCTCAGGTATTTGTTTAATAGTCGATTTTTCAGCCCCAGTGTCTACTAAAAAGGTGAACTCTAGTTTATGGGGACCTATTTTTAATTTTATCAAGGGCTCATGATGACTCCGGTCCCCCAAAATATAGAGCCCCTGACTCTCCTATTCCGCTTTCAAAATTTCCTCATCCCTGATCCTTTCTCTACAATTCTTCTTTACATGTCCCTTTTTTCCACAGTAAAAACAACACCTCTGTTCCTTCTTTACTACTACATTCCCTTGTTTCGTTCCAGCAGCAGTTTGTCTTTTACGATCCTCTCTGACCGCTGCTACCATCATTTTCACTTGCCGCTTGCTGCTCTCCTCCTCTCGCCTTACATAGACTTTCCGGGCTTCCCTCAATAATTCATCCAACCCTCTCACTTGCCAGTCTTCTAACTTTTCAATCTTCTTTCTGATATCCCCCCATGATTTTGCTACAAACTGAGTTTTGAGGAGTGCTTGCCCTTCGTCAGGATTTACCCCGAGATACAGCTGAAGGGCTTTCCTCAGTCGTTCTAACCACTCAGTAGGGCTCTCATTTTTCTTTTGCATTTCATTAAATGCTTTATTGATATTCTGGCCACGGGGTACTGCTTTTCTAATTCCCTGAATTACTATAGTTTTCAGGTCCTGCATATGAGTTCTATGCACCGGATCATGATTATCCCAATTAGGTCTTTGGAGTGGCCATTTTAATATTTGCTTTAGGTCCCTGGGCATGTTGAGCATCCCACAATCTCATTCCTGCTCGTCTAATCATGTCTCTTTCCTCGGTAGTAAATAATTGACCAAGGATAGATTGCATTTCATCCCAAGTATAAAGGTTTGATCCCAAAAGGAGGAGGGGGAGACTTTCGTTCCAACTCCGGTGGGGGAGTGGGTGCTCTGGGGACCTCTGGAGAGGCTGTGGGAGCAGGAGGGGAAATGTAAGGGGGGGTTAGAAGGGTTTCGTCTAACTCTTCCTTCTTTTTCTTTTGTTTAGCTTTTATTTCACTCAGCGGGTAAAGTCTAGTTCCCGGTCTTTTTAGCCACACTTCCGCATACTGACTTTCTTCCGGGTTAAGGGGTTTTTTATTATTAACCCAGAAATTTAATTGTTGTCTTATCCAATCTTCTTCTGGCCCGCAGACTAGCCAAAAGACATTTTCAGAAATCTTCTTCCCTCCCCATATCTTAGTACAGTATTCTATTATTTTCTGCTTATCTTTCCCTAGGGTTTCAGGGAAATATCTCCAATTGTCTAAGATATATGCCAGAGGGGTATTCTTAGGTACAGCAGGTACCCTTCCCATGGGTGTCGAA
This sequence comes from Colius striatus, assembly GCF_028858725.1. NCBI lineage: Eukaryota > Metazoa > Chordata > Aves > Coliiformes > Coliidae > Colius > Colius striatus. The sequence continues at coordinate 15,357,897 of NC_084789.1, read as the reverse complement.
GGCTTGCTGCCCTTCGCCCCCATCTTCTGGATTATCCACAAACACACACTCACTTGCTCCCCTTGTTCCTGGCCCAGTCCCTCGCGGGAGATGGGAAACGCAGTACTTAAGGGTCCACACTCGCTTGGTTCAGTATATCGAACCTCTCATTTGTTATAATCCAGGATACCCAATCCCGCCCGAACGGATAACCCGCGAACCAATTTTCGCAATATACTTACGCGTCCCTGCGTCTTCGTCCGGACTCCCGTGCACAGAATTTTTATGGGATTTTACCGGTTTCCCCTTTGCTCATTATTCTAGAATTTAGGTTCGTCGGTAAGGTTGAGGTAGGCTGTCAGTCACGGGGCCGCGGATTGCCGCGGGGCGCCTCCCCGGAGGACTGAAGCTCACCGTTCCTTATCCGAGTCACGGCACCAAGATTGTCATAAATTGAGACCACAATGGATCATAAGCCAATTATAATTTTATTAATTGTAGCAAGTAGAATAAGAGCAAAGACAGCGCTGGACGACAGGGGAGTCTGCGCTCCGCCAACTGCCGTACTGATTAGTTTAAACAGTCCTTTTTTATACATTTTGCATCCGTGGCCGTAAAGTAGGAGAACTGCTCTGCGCATGCTTCAGTTACTGTGAGGGGTCTTTTTTCTGTCTTTCGGTGCTTGCTGAGTAAGAAGTTTTCCTTCTTTGTTTTATAATTGATCCCTCACTTAGATAGAGTTGTTTTTCTTCTCTTCGCCAGTCCCTTAGAACATCTTGTAGTCATCCTTGAGCAGTATCTCTCCTGTTTACACAAATGGTGTCTGGTATGTGAAGGCAATTGCAGTTATCTTATCTCACATGAGTGATGTCCTGCAGCTGTTCGCATAAGTACTTTCCTTTCTTTTGTCGCTTAACCTTTACATTGAGCTTAACATAAATTTTAATAAACAATACCCTAATTCATAGTTTCTTACAGGGCAGAAGAAGGAAAAATGATGGAGGAGAGAAACCTCCCCTTCTGGCTTCTTCTTAAAAAGTGATCGTGGAGGTGTGTAATTGGCTCAGCCCCAGAAGTGAGTCTGGCTCTGAGCTGGACAGAGTTGCGAGCAACTTTTTACAGGAGACATCTTTACAGCCCCTTCCCCCTTCCCAGAAAAGGCTATCATGTCAAACCATGGCAGGGGACAAGATCACTGCATACTCAGTATGGATGATACTTTATTCCAGCTTATTGCTTTGCGCCATGTGCTTTTATCTGCTAACATAAGCACCTCCTTTCACTCCACCCCATGCCCGCCTCTTCTGTACTCTCCACCTCTCGTGGTACAACCTGAGATCTTCCGGAAACCTACAACAGGGTCAGTTCTGGGGCCAGTTTTATTCAATATCTTCATCAACAACCTGGATGAGGAGACAGAGTGTACCCTCAGCAAGTTTGCTGATGATATCAAATTGGGAGGACTGGCTGATTCCTCAGAAGGCTGTGCTGCCATTCAGCGGGATCTCGACTGGCTTGAGAGGTGGGCAGAGATGAACCTCATGAGGTTCAACAAGGACAAGTGCAGAGTCCTGCACCTGGGAAGGAATAATCCCATGCACCAGTACAGGCTGGGGATCGAACTGCTAGAGAGCAGCTCTGCGGAGAGAGACCTGGGTGTTCTGGTTGATAATAAGCTAAATATGAGCCAGCAGTTTGCCCTTGTGGTCAAGAAGGCCAATGGCATCCTGGGATGCATCAAGAAGAGTGTGGCCAGCAGGTTGAGGGAGGTTCTGCTCCCCCTCTACTCTGCCCTGGTGAAGCCTCATCTGGAGTACTGTGTCCAGTTTTGGGCTCCCCTGCTCAAGACGGACAGGGAACTTCTGGAGAGAGTCCAGCACGGGGCCACTAAAATGATCAGGGGACTGGAGCATCTTCCTTATGAGGAAAGGCCATGGGAACTGGGTCTATTTAGTCTGGAGGAGACTGAGGGGGGAATCTCATAAATATTTACAAATATCTAAATGATGAATGTCAGGAGGTTGGAACATCACTTTTTTTTGGTTGTATCTAGTGACAAGACTAGGGGTAATGGGATGAACAAATAAGTTCCATTTAAACAGAAGGAAAAACTATTTCATTGTGAGGATGACGGATCACTGGAACAGGCTGCCCAGAGAGGCTGTGGAGTCTTCTTCTCTTTAGGTTTTGAAAACCCTCTTGGACACGTTCCTGTGCAACCTGATCTAGGTAGACCTGATTTAGCGGAGGGGTTGGACTAGATGATCTGTAAAGATCCCTTCCAACCTTTACGATTTTGCGATCCTTTGATCCGCTAGGGTAGATACCCCAGGTCCACATCAATCAGCCTCTGCTGCCACCACCATTGCCTGGGGTCCTCCTTGAATTTCACAGAATCACAGAATCTTAAGGGTTGGAAGGGACCTTGAAAGATCGTCGAGTCTAATCCCCCTGCCAGAGCAGGACCACCTAAAGTACATCACACAGGAACTTGTCCTGGTGAGTTTTGAATGTGTCCGGAGAAGGAGAATCCACAACCCATCTGGGAAGCCTGTTCCAGTGCTCTGTCACCCTCGTGGTGAAGAAATTTTTCCTTTTATTTCTTTGGAACCCCTTATGTTCCAGATTGTACCTGTTGCCCCTTGTCCTACCATAGAATCATAGAATGATAGAATGATTGGGTTGGAAGGGACCTTTAGAGATCATCTAGTCCAACCCCCCTGCTGAAGCAGGTCCACCTAGATCAGGTCGCAAAGGATCATATCCAGGCAGGTCTTGAAGACCTCCAAGGAAGGAGACTCCACAACCCCTCTGGGCAGTCTGTTCCACATCACTGAGAAGAGCCTGACTCCGTCCTCCTAACACTCAGTATTTATGTATTTCTAAACATGAATGAGGTCACCTGTCAGACTCCTCCAAGCTTAAGAGTCCCAGCTCCTTCAGCCTTTCATCATAAGGGAGATGCTCAACTCCCTTAATCATCTTGGTAGATCTGCGCTGAGCTCTCTCAAACAGCTTCCTATCCTTGAACTGAGGGACCCAGAACTGGACACAATATTCCAGATGCGGTCTCACGAGGTGTCGTGGTTTGGACTAGGACAGAGTTAATTCCCCTGAGGAACCAGGAAAGGGTACAGCCTGAACAGCTGACCCAGGCTGACCAGCAGGTATTCGATACCATCCTAACGTCATGCCCAGTATATAGGTGGAGGCTAGCCGGAAGAAGCTCTCTTCCGGGGTCACGGGCTCTCGGTCGCCGGTCTGGAGCGGTCACTTAGGTTGGGTCCCAGGTGGTGAGCAACTGCATCACTCACCAATTTTCTTTGTAATATCCCCTTGTCTTTGTTGTAGTTGTTCCTCTTCAATTTTCCCTAGTAAATTGTTCTTATTTCAACTTACGCGGGCTCTTTTTCTTTTTTTCCTCTCCGATCCCCCCCGCGTTCCTCTGGGAGGGGGAGAAGTCGCGTTTTTTTTCCCCTTTGCTCCGACTGGGCAAAACCACAACATTAATTCGCACCCAACGTGGGGCCCGTGAGGTTGAAATAGAACAGGTGGTATTACATGTCCTCTTATCTGCATCATGTATGTCCTGTGATAGTGTTTCTCGTCTGTGGAAAATGTATGAAAATTCTCATGCTACTGCACTGGATGAGATCGGCTTATGATATGATTTTGTCATGGGTTATTAAGTTGAGTTGGAATGTGTACATGGCTTTTTTGTCTCTTCCACATTTTCTCCTAGAACTTAATAATGACACTTTATTTATGGGAAAAACTGACATGTTTAATTCCTCCCACTATGTCACTTACCCTCATTTCTTCAAGGTGCTTCTAATGGATTCTAACAATAATACTTGGAATGTTCTAATTACCATGTTTGTATTATTTTCCCTAGAGAGGAAAGTAGGAGAGTTTATTCTACAAGAAACAGAAGGCAATAAAAGCAAAAAGGGAGTAGGATGATGAGAAAATTACAACCAGCACTTTAAGATCTCCCTCCCTCATCCCTCTTTTCTTCCCGGGCCCAGCACACTGCTCCCGATATCTCTACCTCCTCCCCCCTCAACGGCTCAGGGGTGCAGGGAATGGGGGATGTGGTCAGTCTCTCACAGATGGGCTCTGCCGCTTCTGTCTTCTCAGATGAGGATGACTCCTGGCATTCTTCCGCTGCTCCAACACAGGGTTCCTCCCCCGGGACACAGTCCTTAACAAACTTCTCTCATCTGGGTTGTTCCCAACAGCTGCGGCTTCTGCCAATACAGGGTCCCGCACATGGGATGCAGTCCTTGGTGAATATCTCTGGCGTGGATTCTTCACCACGGTTGCAGTTTCTGCAGTTGCAGGGTCCCTCTCTCAGGACAAGGCCTCTTCTGGGCATGTTTCATGAGCTGCTTTGTCATGGGTTCCTCCCCACAGTTACAGCTGTGGATATTGGGTCCCTTCTTTGGGACACGGCCTGCTCCGGCCATAGTCACTGTCCCTAGCTCAGGGCCTTTAATGAAATGAATCACTGCCCCTGGTCTGGGGCCAGCTTTAGCTAAATGAGTCTCTGCCCCTGATACGGGGTCATTATCAAAATGTGTCTCTACTGCTGATGCAGGGTCTTTAAAGAAATGAAAATAAATCTCAGCTTCACCAGTTCTCTCCATAGAATGCAGGGGAGTCTCTGCTACAGCACACCTCCTCCTCTCTTTCATCACTGACCTTGGAGTCCACATGGTTGTTTCTCTCACTGTTCCTACTCCTTGTACCACCACCAGTCAGAAGGAAAGAAGGGCTGAAGAAGGAAGAAGATGGAGGAAGAAACCTCCTCTTCTGGCTTTTTCTTAAAAAGTGATTGTGGAAGCGTCTAAATTGGCTCAACCCCAGAAGTGGGTCTGGCTCAGAGCTGGGGAGAGTTGCGAGCAACTTCTTACGAGAGTCATCTTTACAGCCCCTTCCCCCTTACCAGAAAAGGCTGTCATGTCAAACCATGACACGAGGGCAGAGTAGAGGGGGATGAGAACCTCTATCGACCTACTAACCACAGCCCTTCTAATACTCTGTAGGATGTCATTGGCCTTCTTGGCCACGAGGGCACATTGCTGGGTCATGGTCATCCGGCTGTCCACCAACACCCCCAGGTCCTTTTCCCCTACACTACTCTCTAAGAGTTTATTCCCCAACCTGTACTGGTACATAGTGTTATTCTTTCCCAGATGCAAGACTCTACACTTGCTCTTGTTGAACTTCATTAGATTTCTCCCCACCCAACCCTGCAGCTTGTCCAGGTCTCACTGAATGACAGCACAGCTTTTGGTATGTCAGCCATTTCCCTCAGTTTAGTATTGTTAGCAAACTTGCTGACAGTGAACTCTGTTCCCCCATCAAGGTCATTAATGAATATATTGAACAGTACCAGTCCCGCACTGACCCTTGAGGGACTCCACTATATACAGGCCTCCAACTAGACCCCGCCTCACTGATCACCACTCTCTGCCTTCTTCCCTTCAACCAGTTAAAAATTCACCTCACTACCTGATCATCCAGCCCATACTTTCTCAGTTTTGCTGCCAGGATGCTGTGGGAGACAGGGTCAAATGCTTTGCTTAAGTCAAGATAAACCACATCCATTGCACTACCACCATTTATCCACCAGGTTACATCTTCATAAAAGGCTATGAGGTTGGTCAGTCTTTTCCAATGTCCTTTTCCTTGCAATATGAACACTGATTTTACCCTAACATACTATGCGATTCACCTCTATCAGCCCCAAACATTTCTTTTTCTCGACCTTGAAATCCTCCCCTATTCTTTCCTCTTTTCTGCTCCAATGCAGCTACCATCCATTTCATCGTTTTTTACCTATCCATTTCTTCCCTTTTTCAATACACTCTCTATGCTTCTTCCAACAATTTTTCTAAACCCTTTTTCTGACTCTTTTAGTTTCTGAAGTTTTCTCTTTATGTCTGAAGCTGATTGTCCCAAAAACAAAGAGACCAACTGTTGTTTTACCACATCAGAAGAGGGGTCTAAAGTAGTATATTTTCTCATAGCCTCCCTCAAGCTAAGAATTCTGTTGGAGTTTAACTCTGCCCTTGTTTCACTGCATATAATGCTGACCAGTTTATTGCTTTAGGATGGCACTTTTCAGCCTCAACTTAATCCATTCCCAATATCGCATCAGCCTTTTATATTCTTGATCGATATTGGGATTCCAATGTGGATCTGTAAGGTGGTGTATGATCATCCACATTTCCGGGCAATGTTCCCCTTGTTATCCAAGTCTGAACAGGGATCTGGGTACAGTTTAACACCAGCTGTTTTTCAGTGTCTGTCATTTCACGTAGCAGTCTGGATCCAAATTCTTTATAATTAAATCAAATTTCTTTGCCACCTTTAGAGGGTTGTCTCTATATCCTTTATCTACTTCTTTCCACTTATCTAAGTCAGTAGCAGTAAAAGGATATATTGGGTCTGGAATTATGGTGATTTTCCACAGCAGCTCTTGTAGTGCAGGGTCTTCTGTTGATAGCTAAAAATGTGTATTGATAGCACATCAGTGTTTTGGCTACTGCTCGCACAGTATCAAGGCTCTCCCTCCAGCATTCTTTCCCCCACCTTCACCAGTAGCTGTGGGTGGCCATGATCTTGGGAGGGGCCATGGCCAGGACAGCTGACCCAGGCTGACCAAGGAGATATTCCATACCATATGATGCCAGCTCAGAAATATAAACTCAGGGAGAGGAGCAGGAAGGGGATGTGATGATGCGCAGGAGCTTTCCGGAGTCAAAGACGTATCCTCATGGATGTAGAGTCAGTGCTCGTTTATTAGTAATACACACTGATATTTATACATTAGTACAGAATTCAGGTGATAGTAACATAACATTTATTGGTTACATCTGCAAAGCAATATGCTACTCGGAACAAGCTAATTGGTTAATTGTTAAAGCTCACACTCTTAGTTTAAGCAAAATCTCAGTACAGCTGTGGTTAAAAATATCCTGCTTTTACTTCTTCTCAGCTGCTCACTGTTTTCAGGCAATCTCCTCCTGGCATGCACCCAAGGTCAAGCTGACCTAGCTATCTGTGGGAAAGCTTGGATTGTGCAAACATGCTTCTAACAAAACTCCATATCCTCTATTAGAAAGAAATTTCACTACAATGTTCGCATACCGAAGCCCTGCTTCTTGGGAAGTGGCTGGACATCGCTGCTGATGGGAAGTAGACAGTAACAGCTTTATTTGCTTTGCTTTGCTTCTCATGCTCCTGGCTTTGCTATTTCCTTATTAAACTGCTTTTATCTCAATCCATGAAACTCCCATCTTATTTTCTCCCCTATCTGGCTTGCTGAGGAGGGGGTTGATAGAGTGGCATGGTGAGCACCTGGTATCCATCCAGAGTCAAACCACCACAAAGGTGTTTTTAGAATCATAGAATCATTACATAGAATGGTGGGGGTTGGAAGGGACCTTTAGAAATCATCTAGTTCAACCCCCCTGCAGAAGCAGGGTCACCTAAATAAGGTCGCATAGGAAAATGTCCAGACGGGTTTGAAGACCTCCAAGGAAGGAGAGGTCTGGGCAGCCTGTTCAACTGCTCTGTCACCCTCACAGTGAAATATTTTTTTCTTATGTTTAAATGGAACTTTTTGTTTTCCAGCTTCATCCCATTACCCCTTGTCCTGTTACTAGTTACTATTAAAAAAAAGGGATGTCCCAACCTCCTGATACCCACCCTTTAGATATTTATAAATGTTAATAAGATCTCCCCTCAGTCTCCTCCAGACTAAACAGCCCCAGTTCCCGCAGCCTTTCCTTGTATGAAAGATGTTCCATTCCCCTGATCATTTTGGTGGCCCTGCGCTGGACTCTCTCCAGCACTTTCCTGTCCCTCTTGAGCTGAGGAGCCCAGAACTGGACACAGTACTCCAGATGAGGTCTCACCAGGGCAGAGTAGAGGGGGAGAAGAACCTCCCTTGACCTGCTGGCCACACTCTTCTTGATGCATCCCAGGATGCCATTGGCCTTCTTGGCCACGAGGGCACATTGCTGGCTCATATTTAGCTTATTATCAATCAGGACTCCCAGGTCTCTCTGCAGAGCTGCTCTTCAGCAGTTTGACCCCCAGCCTGTACTGGTGCATGAGGTTGTTCCTTCGCAGATGCAGGAATCTGCACTTGTCCTTGTTGAACCTCATGAGGTTCCTCTCTGCCCAACTCTCAAGCCAGTCGAGATCCCGCTGAATGGCAGCACAGCCTTCTGGGGAATCAGCCAGTCCTCTCAGTTTGGTGTCATCAGCGAACTTGCTGAGGGTACATTCTGTCCCCTCATCCAGGTCATTGATGAAGATATTGAACAAGACTGGCCCCAGAACTGATCCCTGTGGAACTCCATAGGCCACAGGCCTCCAACTCGACTCTGTGCCATTGATCACCACCCTCTGGGGTCTATCATTCAGCCAGCTCTCGATCCACCTCACCGTCCACTTATCCAAACCACAGTGCCTGAGCTTTCTGATGAGGATGTTATGGGAGACAGTGTCAAAAGCCTTGCTGAAGTCAAGGTAGATGACATCCGCTGCTCTCCCCTCATCTAGCCAGCCGGTTATGCACTCATAGAAGGATATCAGGTTAGTCAATCAGGATTTCTCCTTGGTGAAGCCATGTTGACTCCCCCTGATAACCATCTTATCCTTCATATGTTTAGTGACAACATTCAGGATGAGTTGTTCCATCACCTTTCCAGGGATGGAGGTGAGGCTGACCGGCCTGTAGTTCCCTGGGTCATCCTTCCTGCTCTTTTTGAAGACTGGAGTGATATTGGCCTTTCTCCAGTCCTCAGGCACCTCGCCTGTCCTCCATGATTGTTCAAAAATGATGGAGAGAGGCTTAGCAATCACATCAACCAGCTCCCTCAGCACTCTAAGATGCATCCCACCAGGATCCCTTGACTTATGAGCCTTAAGCTTGGCCAACAAGTCTTTAACCTCTTCCTCTTCCACCCAGGGCAAGTCCTCTGCTGTCCTGGCCATCCTATTATCCTTGCCTGACTGTGCTTCCCGAGGGCCAGCCTTGGCCGTAAAGGGCGACGCTCATCCATGGAGGTCTCCTACCTCCTTTTCCTCCTTTCTTGCGCATTGGGACACACTGATCCTGGGCTTGGAGGAAGTAGTGCTTGAAGATCAACCAGCTCTCTTGGGCTCTTCTACCTTCTAGAATCTTATCCCATGAGATCCCTCGAAGTAGGTCTTTGAAGAGGCCAAAGTCAGCTTGCCTGAATTCCAGGGTCACGGTCCTGCTTTGTGTCCTGCCTCTTCCACACAGGATTTTGAACTCTACTATATCATGGTTGCTGCAGCTGAGGTTGCCTCCAACCCTCACATCCCCAACCAGACCCTCCTTATTTGTCAGTACCAGGTCCAGCAGCACACCCTTCCTCGTTCGTTCCTCAATCACCCGTGACAGGAAGTTGTCATCAACAATCTGTAGGAACCTCCTGGACTATGTGTGCTTGGCTATGTGCCTTTGCCAACAAATATCAGGGAAAAGGCAGGATTATACAAATTAGTTTTAGTAAGTCATTTACATTAGGTCCTCCCAGACAGAGCATGTGCAATGACGTGGGGGAGAGTCTTTTGGGGGTCTTCAGGGATGAAGGGCTCACATCTTCCTCACACTGAATTTCTTATCTTCCCTCTCAGTGTACGCTCCTTAGGCTGTTTTTCACAGTTTCACAAGTATCATCTAGCTTGAACCAGTCCTTTTCCCGTTATCTTCATTAACAAGGCTGTAGCACTGTGTTTTGCAGGCTTATCTGCCATGCAGACATCTGGTCTCCATGGTATTCATGGACCTTTAAAACTTCAGATAAGCTTACACAAATAGTTTCACTCCACAAGCAGACACAATTTGCACGCTAGCAGAAACAGTTTGGTTAATACTTACATGGCTTCATCTATGAGCACACACAGTTTACAAGTTAGCATCAGCGAGTTAGCAAACACAGTTTGGTTGACACTTTGTTTCAATCACACCCACCTGCTCTGGCGTGGGGTCTTCCATGGGCTGCAGGTGGTTATCTGCTCTACTGTTAACGTCCATGGGCTGCAGGAGGACACCCTGCCCCACCGTGGTCTTTACCAATGAATCTCTGCTCTGTCACCTGGAGCACCTCCTCCCCCTAATTTTTCACTGAACTTGTTGCCTGCCAGATTGTTTCTTTCATAGTCTCACTCTTCTGGTTGCTGTTTTTGCAGCAGGTTTTCCCCCCTTCTTAAAGATGTTCTCAAAGAGGCACTATCACCATTGCTGATGGACTTGGCCTTGGCCAGTGGAAGGTCCATCTTAGAGCTGGCTGGCATTTGCTCTATCGGACATGAAGGAAACTTCTGCAATCTTCTCAGTGAAGCCACCCCTGCAGCTCCCTGTAGGGAGTGGGATTCAGTCCTGGAAACTGGAATAATTCATCTCTGAAATGAGAAGGGAAAGTGCATAGTCCTGAACCTCGGGAAGAACAACCCCATGTACAGGCTGGAGGCTGACCTGCTGGAAAGCAGCTCTGCAGAGAGAGACTCGGGAGTGCTGGTTGACAGAAAACTAAACATGAGCCAGCAATGTGCCCTCGTGGCCAAGAAGGCCAATGGCATCCTGGGAATTATCAAGAAGCGTGTGGCCAGCAGATGGAGGGAGGTTCTCCTCCCCCTCTACTCTGCCCTGATGAGGCCTCATCAGGAGTTCAGTGTCCAGTTCTGGGCTCCCCAGCTCAAGACAGACAGGGAACTGCTGGAGGGAGTCCAGCAGAGGACCACCAAGATGATCAGGGGACTGGAGCATCTTCCTTATGAGGAAAGGCTGCAGGATCTGGGACTGTTCAGCCTGGAGAAGAGAAGATTGAGGAGAGACCTCATTAATACTTACAAGTATTTGAAAGGTTTATGTCAAGAGGATAGGGCAACATGTTTTTTCTGTAGTGTCCAGTGACAGCACTAGGGGTAATGGAAAAAAGCTGGAACACAAAAAGTTCCACTTAAACTTAAGGAAAAATGTCTTTACTGTTAGGATGACAGAGCACTGGAACAAGCTGCCCAGGGAGGTTGTGGAGACTCCTCTGGAGGTTTTCAAAACCCACCTAGATGCGTTCCTGTGCAACCTGATCTAGACAGACCTTTAGAGATCCCTTGCAACCCCTACCATTCTGTGATTCTGTGAAAAGCAGGATTCTGCATAGACAGGGCAGCTCCTCATTCTCAGGAGCTCAAAGCAGTTACCTGAAATGAGAAGCAGGGTCTTGCATAGGTAAGGTAGTTCTCCTTCATTATCAGGAAACTTGCAAAGGTCCTAACACCCAGGCAGAGAGCATAACCAGCCCCTAAAGGTGCATGTCTACACTTATCATATGTCTCAAACGTTCCCAAGTGACCAACTGAAAACTTGCATGGCTAAGTCCTGTTCATTTCATAACTCCAGACTGGCAAAATATATAACTACAGTTTTGCAAAATCATTGTTACATGACAAATTTTGGAAACTCTCTGCACCAATTTGGAGCTCCCTCTGAACTGGTCTGGGGCCCTTCATCTTGCTTCAGCCCAATTCTTGCAACTCAGGTAGCATACGCTTCTCTCTCCCTTGCCCCTTCTTCCTCTCTCTTTCCTGTCCCTCCCTTCATTTAACATGCTCTTTAGTACTGAGATTTTTGCAATTTATAATAAGTGTGGTAACTTGTGACAAAGATTTCAAACCTCAAAAACGTATCACAGAAAGGTAGAAGATGGAAGGAACCTTTAGAGCTCATCTAGTCCAATCAATCTGCTAAAGCAGATTCACCTTGATAAGGTCACACAAGGAATGTATCCTGGCCACTCTTGAAAATCTTCAGAGAAGGAGACTCCACAACCTCCTTGGGCAGTCTGTTCCAGTGCTCCGTCACTCTCACAGTAAAATAGTTTTTCCTTATGTTTAAATGGAACCTTTTGTGCTGGAGAGCACCTCTGCAGAGAGAGACCTGTGAGTCCTGGTTGATAATAAACTAAACATGAGCCAGCAATGTGCCCTCGTGGCCAAGAAGGCCAATGACATTCTGGGATGCATCAAGAAGAGTGTGGTCAGCAGGTCTTCTCCCCCTCTACTCCGCCCTGGTAAGGCCTCATCTGGAGCACAGTGTCCAGTTCTGAGCTCCTCAGCTCAAGAGGGACAGAGAACTTCTGGAGAGAGTCCAGTGCAGGGCCACCAAGATGATCAGGAGAATGGAACATCTTTCATACGGGGAAAGGCTGCAGGAACTGGGGTTATTTAGTCTAGAAAAGAGGAGACTGAGAGGAGATCTTATTAATATTTATAAATATCTAAATGGTGGATGTCAGGAGGTTGGGACATCCCTTTTTTTTATGGTATCTAGCAAAAGAACAAGGGGTAATGGGATGAAACTGGAACACAAAAAGTTCCATTTAAACATAAGAAAAAAACTATTTCACTGTGAGGGTGATGGAGCAGTGGAACAGGCTGCCCAGAGGGGTTGTGGAGTCTCCTTCCTTGGAGGTCTTCAGGACCTGCCTGGACATGTTCCTATGCGACCTGATCTAGGTGAACCTGCTTCTGCAGGTGGATTGGACTAGATGATCTCTAAAGGTCCCTTCCAACCCCTACCCTTCTATGATTCTATGAATTTTGTAATGTTCATAGGTGTACAGCCTGTTCTTCCCCAGGTGCAGGACTCTGCACTTGTTCTTATTGAACCTCATGAGGTTCTTTGCCCAACTCTCAAGACGATCAAGATCCCGCTGAATGGCAGCACAGCCTGATCTAGGTTGACTTGCTTCTGCAGGGGAATTGGACTAGATGATCTCTAAAGGTCCCTTCCAATCCTACCATTCTATGATAAGGAAGATGCTCCAGTCCCCTGGTTATCTTGGTGGCCCTGCACTGTACTCTCTCCAGAAGTTCCCTGTCTGTCTTGAGCTGGGGAGCCCAGAACTGGACACAGTACTTCAGATGAGGCCTCAACAGGGCAGAGTAGAGGGGGAGGAGAACCTGCCTTGACCTGCTGGCCATACTCTTGATGCATCCCAGAAAGTCATTGGCCTTCTTGGCCACAAGGGTACACTGCTGGCTCATGTTTAGTTTCCTGTTGACCAGGACTCACAGGTCTCTCTCTGCAGAGCTTCTCTCCAGCAGTTTGACCTCCAGCCTGTACTGGTGCATGAGGTTGTTCCTTCCCAGATGCAGGACTCTATACTTGTCGTTGTTGAATCTCATGAAGTTCCTCTCTGCCCACCTCTCAAGCTGGTCGAGATCACGCTGAATGGCAGCACAACCTTCTGGTGAATCAGCCAGTCCTCCCAGATTGATGTTGTACTGGTTTTGGCCTAGATCAGGTTTTTTTGGTAGCGGGGCTGGGGTGGGGGGGCACAGGGGTGGCTTCTTTAAACAAAGAGTTGCCAGAAGCTTCCCCTGTATCTCCTAGGGTTAGGGCCAGTCAGTTCTAAGCTGAACCCTGCACCTGTCCCAGGCCTAGCCAATTAGTGATGGAGGTAATGCCTCTGTGAATAACATATTTGAGAATGGGAAGAAGTTTTTGAGCAGTTGTAAAATTGCAGCAGCAACAGGGAATGAGATTGTGAAAACATCTCTGCAGACACCAAAGTCAATAGAGAGGGAGGGGAAGGAGAGTGTTTGGGCCCTGGAAGAAAGACTCCCCTATGATCTGTGGTGAAGACCATGATGAGGCAGGCTATCCCCTTGCAGTCCATGGAGGACTACAAGGAAGCAGAGATCCATTCGCAGCCCATGGAGCACCCCACACCAGAACGGGTGGATGCCTGAAGAAGGCTGTGACTTTGTGGGAAGCCCACGTTGGAGCAAGTTCCTGGCATGACCTGGGAGTCTGTGGGAAGAGAGGAGCCCATGACAAAACAGGATTGATGTCAGGACTTGTGATCCTGTGAGGGACTCATGCTGGAGCAGTCGGTGCCTGAAGGACCGTTCTCCCACTGGATGACCCATATTGGAGCAGAGTGTGAGGAGTTACCCCCATGGGAATCCCCATGTCGGAGCAGTTCATGAGGAACTATATCCCATGGGAAGGACCCACGCTGGAGAAGTTCATGAGGGACTGTCTCCCGTGGGTAGGGACCCCACAGTGTAGCAGGGGGAAGTGTGAGGAGGTCTCCTCCTGAGAAGAAGTAACAGCAAAGTCCATCTATAATGAACTGACCACAACCCCCATCCCCTTTACCACTGGGGGGAAAGGAAGGAGACACCCAGGAAAAAGGGAGGGGTGGGGGGAGGTGTTTTTAAGACGATTTTATTTCTCACCTCCCTACTCTTATTGTTCCTTTAATAAATCAAACCTTTTTCTCTCTAAGTTGAGTCTGTTTTGCCCGTGAGGCTTATTACTGAGTGATCTCTCCGTCCTTATCTCAACTCACAAGCCATTTGTTATATTTCTCTCTCTCCTGTCCAGTTTATGAGGGGGAGTGAATTTATGACATGATGAACACCAGACTAAATCATCACATTCTCCTCAGCGAAGTTACTGAGGGTACACTCTCTGCCTTCATCCAGAACGTTGATGAAAATGTTGAACAAGCGGGGACCGATCCTTGGGGAACCACTATGAGATGTACAGCTGTGAGGGCTGCAAGAGCTTCTTCAAACGCACCATCCACAAGGACCTGACTTATGCCAGTCACAATCGTGACTGTGTGGTGGACAAACGGCAGCACAACCGCTGTCAGTACTGCCTCTACCAGTAACTTTGGTTTTAATTCCAAATTATTTTCAACCTTATGTGTCTTTTGTGTCCATGGAATCCAGAAAGCAGATGTCTTCTTTTGATTATAGAATGGGTCTTTTTTCCTCATGCTTTTTCACAAACAATCACTTCACGAGTAGAGATGTATTCTATGTTGATCCAGAAAGGAAAATTCTATTTGCACACTTTGAAAGCATCAGATCTTGTTGTTATTTATATACCTAGTAATAAAAGGGACCTGGACTAGATGATTACAGACTCACTGACCATGCAGACTGCTCTTGCAGATTTTACTGGGCAAATCTCTATACATTTACTTAAAGTAAGTTCTTTCAGTGATTTTCCTCTAGGAGCTAAAGTTCTATTGTCTCATGTACCTCTTACCGAAGGTATCACTGTATTTACTGATGGATCTGGGAAAACACATAGTGCAGTGGTGCTCTGGCAGACAGAAACACGACTGGAATCAAGACATTCAGATAATCAAAGGCTCATCTCAAGTGGTAGAGCTTGCTGTGGTAGCTTGAGCATTTCAGTTATTTCCAACAACTAACCTTAATATTGTCTTAATATTGTCTCTGATTGTTACAGGTATAGTGAAGTGGATTAAAGGTTCTTTTTTGAAGGTGGGCAATAGACCTGAACTGTTTATCCAGCTTAAAAGATTGTGGTATTATGTTTCAAGGCATTCACACTCATATTTTATCAATCGTGTGATCACATACATCTTTGCCTGAACCTTTGGCAGAGGGTAATCGTATTGCAGATCATGCTACAGTAGCTTTGGCTACCCCTCGGTTATTTCAACAAGCTAAGCTTTCACATAACCTTTTTCATCAAAACAGATGAGCATTACAAAAACAATTTCAATTAACCACAGAACAAGCCTGTAACATAATCTTAGCTTGTCCCGATTGGCAATCTCTCATCCCAGTGCCTCAAATGGGAGTCAATCCTCATAGCATCTCTCCCTTACAGATTTGGCAAACAGATGTAACTCATATTACTGAATTTGGTCGTCTTAAATATGTGCATGTCACCATAGACACATATTCTGCATTTATTTTTGCCATCGCACACACAGGAGAAAAAAGTTGTGATGTACGCTGTCACTGGTTAGCTGCTTTTGCATCTATGGTAGTCCCACAGCATATTAAAACTGACAATGGGCCTGCATATCAAGAGCCACACAACTATTTTTACAAGAATGGGGCAACCAATACACAACAGGAATTCCACACTCGCCCACTGGGCAGGCTATCATGGAATGTACCCACAAAACACTTAAACAAATGCTGACTAAACAAAAGAGGGGGAATATGGGGGATATGCCTTCTGAACGATTATGGAAAGTCACATTTGTGTTAAATGTTTTAAATCATGATCATACAGATATGACACGTGAATCATCATTTTAGGGTTTCTCCTATGTACCGGACGCAGTCTTTGGATCATGTCCGAGACATGACTACGGGACAGTGGGAAGGATCCTTGCATTTAATAACTTGGGGACAGGGATATGTTCATGTCTCCACAGGATCAGGACCAAGGTGGGTTCCTGCACAATATGTTCAGCCACATCTGACAAATGACAATATATTGCTGAACAGAGCAACACCAGAGGAGTTAACATGAATGGGATTTTTGTCTTTATAGGAATACTGTTATGGGTAACAACAAAAGGATGGGCAGTCACGCAGACCCAACAGAATGTTCAAGTCACTTTAGCAAATGTTACAGAACAAGATACACTCTGTCTTAGTACAGCTACACCTACTAACAGTTTTTCTAGGTATTGGGACTGCTCAAGCTTTAGTAACACTTAATAAATTGGGATGCTGACTCACAAAGCTTGGTAATAGCACTTCTCTAGCACTAATAGGTTAGTTATCTGATGTAGACTCAATTAGACATGCCACTTTGCAAAACAGAGCCACTATTGATTTTCTGTTATTGGCACAAGGACATGGCTGTGAGGACTTTGAAGTAATGTGTTGTATGAATCTGTCATATCACTCCGAATCGATACATAAAGCATAAAACAGTTAAAACAGTGTTCAACATTTGCAGGTAGACGATGGATGAGAATGGTTAAATAACCTGTTTGATGGTTGGGGTATAACAGGATGGCTGAAATCAATTTCAAAAAGTTTTGTTATGCCTCGGAATATTTTTATGTATAATTATCTGTATACCATGTTTTTTGCAATGTGTACAAAAGTTAGTGGACAAATCATTAAATGCTATCTTAGTTGTGGAGAAGGTTAATGATGACAAGACTTCTGGGAGCCTAGAGGTTATAGAGAATGCAAAATCTGGAAGCTGTGAAAATCTTTTTGCCCTCATGCAGTCAAAGCCGTGGGAAAGAGTTTAGTTTAATCAACTATACCCTGGCTCTATTGAAAAGAAAAGGGGGAGATGTGGGGAGCAATAAAAGACTGAGCCGTGACCTGTGACCTATGACATTGATGAGTTACAGCTGCGGCCTTAACTAGCGAAGTAAAACAACCTGAAGAAGATACAGCTGCTGGAAAACAGATGTAGATAAGGAATGTATTTTTAACCCTTATCAAGAAGAAATCGGCCTCTGTTACAGGGAAACAGGTCTGTGCTCCAGGAAGAAGCACGTGTTCCAGGAAGCTGAACCAATCTGAAGTCTGAACAAGTAGTTTGAATGCAATGCAATAATCAATTGTAAAAGCTTCACTTGTGTGTGATCAATATGTATGGCTATATAATGAGACTGATGTTAACAATAAAGGTCTTTGTTATTCAACAACAACGGAGTCCGTGCCCCATTGCCACAAGATCTCACAAGGGCAGAGTAGAGGGGGAGGAGAACCTCTCTCAACCTACTAAACACATCCCTTCCAATACACCCCAAGATGCCATTGGCCTTCTTGGCCACGAGGACACATTGCTGGGTCGTGGTCATCCTGCTGTCCACCAAGATCCCCAGGTCCCTTTCCCCTATACTACTCTCTAACAGTTCATTCCCCAACCTGTACATGGGATTATTCCTTCCTGGATATAAGACTCTACACTTGCCCTTGGTGAATTTCATTAGATTTCTCACTGCCCAACCCTCCAGCCTGTCCAAGTCACGTAGAATGGCAACACAGTCTTCTGGTGTGTCAGCCACTCCCCCTAGTTTAGTATCATCAACAAACTTGCTGACAGTGTACTCTGTTCCCTGATCAAGGTCAATAATGAATATATTGAACAGTAAAGATCCCAGCACCGACCCCTGAGGGACTCCACTAGATAGAGGCCTCTAAGTAGACCCTGCCCCATTGATCACCACTGTGGTAGTTTGACCCTGGCTGGATGCCAGGTGCCCACCACACCACTCTATCCCCCACCTCCTCAGCAAGCCAGGGAAGGGGAGAAAATAAGATGGGAGTCTCGTGGGTTGAGATAAAAGCAGTTTAATAAAGAAACAGAAAAGTCACGCGCACGGGAAGCAAAGCAAAAGCAGATAAAACTGTTACTCTCTACTTCCCATCAGCAGTGATGTCCGGCCACCTCCCGAGAAGCAGGGTTTCAGTATGCGTAGCGGTTGCTTTTGGAAGGCCAGAAATTAATCTTGCCTCCCCTTCCTGCTCCTTTCCCCCAGTTTATATTACTGAGCTGCCGTCATATGGTATGGAATATCTCCTTGCTCAGCCTGAGTCAACTGTTCTGGTCGTGGTCCCTCCCAAGATCATGCCCACCCACAACTATTGTTGAAGGTGGGGGAAGGAAGGCTGGAGGGACAGCCCTGATGCTGTGCGGGCAGTAGTCATAATATTGATATCAACAGTAAGCACAGCACTGCAAGAGCTGCTGTGGAAAATCACTAACATCCCAGACCCACTACAACCACTCTCTGCCTTTTTCCCTTCAACCAGATAACAATCCACTGCACTACCTGATCATCCAGCCCACACTTTCTCAGTTTTGCTGCCAGGATGCTGTGGGAGATGGTGTCAAATGCTTTGCTTAAATCGAGATAAACCACATCCACTGCTCTACCACCATCTATCCACCTGATTACACCTTCATAAAAGGCTATCAGGTTGGTCAAACATGACTTCCCTTTGGTAAAGACATATTGACTGCTCCTAATGACCCTCTTGTCCTTTAAATGCCTGGAATTAGCACCCAGGATAAGTTGTTCCATCAGCTTTCCAGGGATGGAGGTGAGGTTGACCGGTTTGTAGTCATCTGGGTCCTCCTTATCCTTTTTGAAGACTAGAGTGACACTTGCTCTCCTCCAGTCCTCAGGCACCTCTCCTGTTCTCCACAACTTACTGAAGATGATGGAGAGTGGTCTAGCAATAACTTCTGCCAGCTCCCTCAGCACCTGCGGATGCATCCCATTGAGGCCCATGGATTTATGTACATCCAGAGTGCTCAACTGATCCTTAACCCAGTCCTCATCAACTAAACAAAACTACTCCTTTAACCTGACTTCCTCTGAAGTCCAGGGCTCCTGAGGACGGTCTCCAGCAGTATAGACAGAGGCAAAGGCGGCATTCAGTAACTCTGCCTTCTCTGTATCCTCCGTCACCAGGGCACCCGCCTCATTCAACAGTGGGCCTACATTGCCTCTAGCATTAGTTTTATCTGCAATGTATTTGAAGAAGCCCTTCATGTTGTCCTTGACCTCCCTTGCAAAGCACAACTCCACTTCAGTTTTCCTAGTTGCCTCCCTACATCCTCTGACAAAAGCCTTATATTCATCTGTCATGGTTTTTCCCAGCCAGAGCAAAGGGAAAAAAAAATGTGACTTATCCCCCTCCCGGCAGAGCGCAGAGGGGATTGGGAAAATAAAAGAGCCCGCGTAAGTTGAAATAAGAACAATTTACTAGGGGAAAATTGAAGAGGAACAACTATAACAAAGACAAGGGGATATTACAAAGAAAACTGATGAATGACACAGTTGCTCACCACCTGGGACTCGACCTAAGCGACCACTCTGGACTGGCAATCGAGAAACCGTGATCCTGGAAGAGAGCTTCTTCCAGCTAGCCCCTACCTATATACTGGGCATGACGTTAGGATGGTATCGAATACCTGCTGGCCAGCCTGGATCAGCTGTTCAGGCTGTACCCTTTCCTGGTTCCTCATGGGAATTAACTCTATCCTAGCTCAAACCAGGACATTCCATCCCTTATTCTATACCATCTACACGTCATGTCTAGGTTTACATGTCATAATCATCTACATATACATATCATAGGGCAACTATAGGAATAATGACATTCAACAGTTATCATTATACAATTTAATTCAGGGGTTATTCTCACCCAGAATCAAATTCCCTTGAGGCACACATTGACTCTCCCCATACTTGTACATCACCCACCAAGTACACCCAGGTCCCTGAGTAAAAATAATCCCACAAATGGGTTTGCCTTTACCTGAGGTAGGACACATCCATACTGCCTTCCCTAACATATCTTTTACATGTACCACAGGGACTTTGTCCCCTTCTACAATATGCAAGGGTTCTAATTGGGCAGGACCAACTCGATTGACACATCCTCTGGAATTGACTAACCAGGTGGCCTTTTCCAAGTGTGTATCCCAATGCTTAAAAGTTCTACCTCCCATTGCTTTCAGTGTGGTTTTCAATAACCCATTGTATCACTCAACTTTTCCAGAGGCTGCTGCATGATTCTAGGTTTTAGATGAACCTGCTTCTGCAGGGGGATTGGAATAGATGATCTCTGAAGGTCCCTTCCAACCCATACCATTCTATGATTCCATGATTCCATTCTGTGATAAGCAATATGATAAACCCATTCAATGCCATGCTCTTTGGCCCAGGCATCTATGAGGTTCTTTCTGAAGTGTGTCCCATTGTCTGACTCAATTCTTTCTGGGGTGCCATGTCGCCAGAAGACTTTCCTTTCAAGGCCCTGAATAGTGTTCCAGGCAGTGGCATGAGCCACAGGATATGTTTCCAAGCATCCTGTGGTTGTCTCCACCATTGTGAGCACATGGTGTTTGCCTTGGTGAGTCTGTGGCAGTGTGATGTAATTAATCTGCCAGGCCTCTTCATATTTATATTTCTGCCATCACCCTTCATACCATATGGACTTCAACCGTTTTGCTTGTTTAATTGTAGCACATGTCTCACTCATGGATAACCTGTGCAATAGTGTCCAACGTTAAGTCCATCCCTCGATCACGAGCCCATTTGTAGGTAGCATCTCTTCCTTGATGACCTGAGGTATCATGGGCCCATCGAGCTAAAAATAACTCCCCCTTATGTTGTCAATACAGGTATATCTGAGAAATCTTAGCAGCCTTGTCCACTTGCTGATTATGTAGATGTTCTTCTGTGAGTATGTGAGCATCTACATGGTGCACCTTCACAACTAGCTTCTCCACTCGAGCAGCAATGTCCTGCCATAGTGAAGCAGCCCAGATGGGTTTGCCCCATTGTTGCCAGTTGTTCTGTCTCCATTGCTGTAGCCATCCCCACAGAGCATTTGTCACCATCCACGAATCAGTGTAGAGGTAGATCCTTGGCCATTTTTCCCATTCAGCAATGTCTAAAGCCAACTGGATGGCTTTTACCTCTGCAAATTGACTGGATTCACCCTCTCCTTCTGCAACTTCTGAAATTTTGCATAGGGGACTCTATACAGTTGCCTTCCACCTCGATGTCTTCCCACGAGGCAGCAGGACCCATCAATAAACAGGGCATACTGTTTCTCATCTTCTGGCAGTTCATCATACAATGTGGCCTCGTCAACATGTGTCACCTTCTCTGGTGATATTTCACCATCTTTGCACTCTGGCCAGTTTGTGATCACCTCCAAAATTCCAGGGCGTCTAGGCTTCCCTATGCAAGCTCATTGTGTCATCAATGCGATCCACTTACTCCATGTAGCATCAGTTGCATGATGCGTAGGGAATGCCCTCCCCTTGAACATCCAGCCCAGCACTGGCAGTCAAGGTGCTAGGAAGAGTTGTGTTTTTGTGCCACTCACTTCTGAGGCAGCTTGAACTCCTTCATATGTTGCCAGTATCTCCTTGGTTGGAGTGTATCGGGCTTCAGATCCTCTGTATCTCTGGCTCCAGAACCTGAGGGGTCAACCTCGAGCTTCCCCAGGTGCTCTCTGCCAAAGACTCCAAGTAGGGCCATTCTCCCCGTCTGCAGTGTAGAGCACAGTTTTAACATCTAATTCTGTTTGGACTGGACCAAGCGCCATCGCATGAACAATCTCCTGTTTAATTTGTTCAAAACTTTGTTGCTGTCCAGGACATTCAAAATCATTTTTCTTCCGTGTCACACAGTAGAGTGGGCTAACAATCATACTGTAATTTGGAATGAGCATTCTCCAAAAACCCACAATGTGTGTTTCTTTTTTGTTAGTTGGTGGAGACATAGCTGCAATCTTGTTTATCACCTCTACTGGGATATGATGACGTCCATCCTGCCATTTTACTCCTTAAAACTGGATCTCTTGTGCAGGTCCTTTACTGCGTTTAATGACAAAGTCAGCCTTTAGAAAGATTTCAATTATTTTCTTTCTTTCTCAAGAACTTCCTTTGCTGAGTTGCCCCACACCACAATATCATCAATGTATTGCAGGTGTTCTGGGGCCTCACCCTCCTCCAGTGTGGCCTGGATCAGTCCATAACAAATGCTGGGGCTGTGTTTCCACCCCTAGGGCAGTCGATTCCAAGGATACTGCACCCCTCTACAAGTGAAAGCAAACTGAGGCCTGCACTTGTTGCCACACAGATCACTCAGCCCACTCCCGCTGACACAAGCATCTCCTTTCACTCCACCCCATGCCCGCCTCTTCTGTACCCTCCACCTCTCATGTTACAACCCTAGATCTTCCGGACGCCTACAACATCTCCCCCTCCCTAAGCTCGATGACTCCACCATCCTGTGGCACGGGCTGATACATGTCTGCCCAGCACACGTGCTAGCTGAGCCAATTGCGGGAAGATATAAACAGGTGCTGGTCACGTTCCACTTCACTGCCCAATCTCACCAATAGTTGCATGATCCCAGCTGGATCTGTGTCATGGCAAGCACTCTGAAGAACATGTCAACCTGCAAAAGAGACTCAGTAAACCGTTAAGACTCATATCTCTGGTGGTATTCGTTTTGCTGGGACCCACTGCTGGGTTCCCTCCTTTTCTACACAAGTATATGCTCGACCCAGGCATCTAAGCTTCCATCCTGATTCCCACTCCCCAATTTCGATTTGCCATAATTTTACTTCTGGTAATTTATCTACTGCTACCGGTTCTTGCTCCCTAAAGTGTGCTTGCACTGGTATGGGTCCTGACCCTTGAACAAAGTGGTTAAGGACATACAGACAGCGCATTAAAATATCATGTTGCCTATAGGGGGGAATTCTATGTCCCAGGCTCTCCCCCTCCCTAAGACAGTTGAGCTGTACTTTGAGTAGTGTGAGCATGTTCAACGATCGCCTGTCCCTGGCTATTGTGAGGGATATCATGCACCAATTTGATATGCCAGGTTCAACAATGCTTCACAATGCAAAAAGACATGTAGCTGTCTGGCCACTGGGAAATTCTCTTGGGCAGAGATAGGTCATACATGTGTCGCTGCTTCACCCACCCTTTGGTTACTTTTGGTGAAGGCTAATGGAATATTTGTGTGACTGTTGATGTGTACAATAGAGCAGGGGGCAGCACGAGTTTGTAAAGCATTCAATATGAGGTCTGCTATACTGGTGGAGGCACAAATGGCTCGTGCACATTGTCAAATTAGTTCAGCGATGAATCTCGAGTCGGTGACGATATTGAGTGGCGTTGAATGTCATGCCTTCAGGGCAAGGGCGACAGCCTTGGCCTCCAGATATTGCATCGATTTTGTTGTGTCTGTGTGCAAGATTTTCTCCCATTTGTCTTCCTGTTTAAACACCACTACCGCTGTGTTGATCTTTGATGAGGCATCTCTAAAGTGTGTGTCTTTACAGTCCGATGCAGCTTCTTCATAACCTTTGTTTCTAGGGTGTTGTAGTAGTGCAGGCAATATTCACTCAAAGACGTAGAGAGTCTAAGTAATGCATGTGCAGAGACATACACAGGCAACATAGTACAACCACCAGAGTAGACTTGAAGCCGCCCTTCCTTTGCTAGCTACCTCCTTATATGCTGCTTCTGCCCATGAGATCACCCAGGGCACAATTGATTAACTTGTAGCACCTGTTTCTGAAGTAGCATGCCAGCTGCATTAACTTGTCCCTACCATCTTTATTCAAGCTGGCTGGTCCAAGCTACATCTGTGCCTACAATTCCCCCCTTTTTTCTTTTTTGAACCAGCCAGCCTTTAGCAACACATTTCAAAGTTAAAGGTACATGAAAAAAACATAAATATTTTTACCCATGGCCATGAGTTTACAACAAAAGGTCAATAACAGCTACATCGCTGAACAATACAATACAGAAATCCATAAAGTCAAAATAAACATAATCTGATATGTGTTGCTAGGAAGGACGCACACTGGCAGGAAGGGATGAGTTCTTGGTAGCTCCACTGATATTTCTTTTTCCTGATGTAGTTCTGGACTTTTCTCCAGATCCTTTAGCATGCTGATCTATGAGCATTATCTGTAAGATGGAAGTATCTCTTCATCTGTAGAAAATACACCATTTTTGTTTTCAAGTTCCCAGTGGTCATCTTGTTAAGTTCTTCAATTCTTTTAATGCAATACAGATAGCTGAAGGAATTTACAGCAGCATATGTGGTGCCACAGTTGCAAGGGTTTACATTTTAATAGAGTGATGGATTGAAGGTGGATCACTTGGTTCTTTCCTCAAGATTGTTTTTTCCATTGGTCTTACAGCTATTAAGTCCTTTCTGTTGATGTGGCTTGATCCATTTTGCCGGAATCCATCGGGGACCTTGATCTGTAATGACACAAGCATAGCCTCTTCCCCACGTTAACAGATCTGCAGGTCCTTGCCACTCTCCAGTAGTGGGATTCTTATACCAAACTTTAGGTTTGTCAGTAAAATCCAAATCCCAACTCATTTGGGCAAAGTGTGTTAATGCCGGTGTTTCATTCCGGTTTGCCACAATTCTGAGATGATTCATTGTATAAAGGGCTTTCATTAGTCTATCTTGAGGGCTCACCCCCTCTTCCCCCGTTTTTTGTTTTTCTAGCAGGCCTTTTAAGGTTTGATGTGTATGTTCAATAATGGCTTGACCGGTGGAATTTCCTGGGATTCCAGTAGTATGTTTAACACCCCATAAGTTTAGAAACTTACGTGTTTTACTGGCTATGTATCCCGAGCCATTATCGGTTTTTATCTCTCTTGGAACACCAAGGACTGCAAAGCAACTCCTCCAATGTCTTATAACGTCTCGAGAACTGTCACTGGTTAAGGCTGTGGCCCAAACCATGGCTGAATAAGTATCAATAGTGACATGTATACGTTTAAATCGTCCAAAAGGAGCATAGACGGTGATATCCGATTGCCATATTTCTAATGGTGCCAGACCCCTGGGATTGACTCCTACTCCTAGGCTGATTTGATTCTGGCATGCAGAGCATGTGGAAACAATACCCTAAGCATCTGATATGGTCAGGTCAAACTGCTTCGCCAACAATTTCGCACTTTGATTAAAAAAATCGTGCAATCTTCAGGCTTGAGAAAATTTGTCAATTATTGGCCCCATAAAGGAGCTGCCACTATCTTGTCAACAATTTCATTGCCAACTGATAGGCCATCTTTTAAACCCGAATGGCTTTGAATATGTCCTATATAATAAGCAGTTTGACGTTCATTTATCTGATGCCAGAGTCGCAGAAATAAGTTATACAGATTCTGATTAGAGATTTCTTTCAACAACACTCACTCTAATCGAGTGACGGCATCGACCACATAGAGGGAATCAGAGATGATGTTTAATGGGACATCTGCTCATTTCTCGAAAGTTTTAACTACAGCCATCAGTTCCAGCAGTTGAACTGAACTGCCTGGGGAGTGAACAGTTAGATTTTGCCATTTTCCATTCTCCCACCAAACCACTCCTGCTTTGGCTTGGATCTTACTTGCGTCGGTAAAAACAGTCAGGCCTTTAACGGGTACTGCTGATCTCAATGGCCGCACTTCCATTTGAAATTTAACAGAAAACAATTTATGGGCCGGATAATGATTATTTATAGTTCCTGGATATGACAATAAGGTCCACTGTAATTCATCAGATTGTTGCAGTGCCCAGTTCAAGAACTCATCTGTGAGAGGAACGAAAATGACGTCTGCCTCAATCCCTGCTATTTCCAGCAGACGTTTCCTGGCCTTAACTATTATTTTTGCAATTGCCTCAAGCCTCGTGGTAATTGTTTTTTGCAAATTATATGGCAAAAATATCCACTCCAGGATCCTCAATGGGTCTTTCGCTACTGAATCCCATTGCATCAAGACTGCCATTACATGCTGGTTTTGACTTATCACAGCAATGTTAATTGACAAGTCAGGTTCATATCAGTGACTGTAGTTATTGACTATCTTGTTTCCTATTTTTTCCTATTGCTTGGATTTGCTGCCGAGACAGTTTTCGTGCACTATCAGCCTCTACTGAGCCCTTTAACAAAGGCTTTAGTGGTGCAAGATCCTCATTCGTGATACCACATATGGTTCGTACCCATTGGATATCACCTATTAGCTTTTGAACATCTGTTAAGTTAGCAATATCTGTTTTAATTGCCACCTTCTGAGGATAAATGCACGCATTGGTGATAATATTACCTAAATATTTCCAAGAGGCGTGCATTTGTACCTTCTCTGGCACGATCACCAAACCGGAGATGCTTAACTGCCAGTTCACTTCTTGTAGAATGCGATGCTGGTCCAGGTCTTTTCCTGCAATCAAGATATCATCCATATAATGGTAAAATAAGACATGAGGGTATTTTTTGCACAGAGGCGTCAGCGCCCAGGCAACATAAGTTTGACAAATAGTTGGCGAGTTCTTCATTCCCTGAGGTAAAACAGTCCATTGATATTGTTTTGCTGGCTCTTGTTTGTTAATTGATGGTACTGTAAAAGCAAACTTCTCACTGTCATCCTCATGTAGGGGAATTGTGAAAAAACAGTCCTTTAGGTCAATCACCAACAGGGGCCATTCTTTTGGAAGAATTGCAGGAGAGGGTAATCCTGGCTGTAAAGCACCCATGTCCTGCATCACTGCATTAACAGCTCTTAGATCATGTAACAGCCTCCAGTTCCCTAATTTTTTAGGGATAGTAAAAATTGGTGTATTCCATGGACTGGTGGATGGCTTAATATGACCTTTCTCTAATTGTTCATTTACTAATTCATGAATGTGGGCAAGCTTTTCTTTGCTTAGCAGCCATTGATCAATCCAAACTGGTTTATCTGTGAGCCAGGTTAACTTCAGGATTGGTCGCCCATCAATGGCCGCCATTAAAAATTTTCATTTGACAAACGAAAGCCCATTTGGCTTAAGGCGTCTCTACCTAAAAGCCTAATTTGCACACATCTATTCTCTTCGCCCTGTATGCATACGGAAATCAGGTCTGTGCTAATTTTTGTCATCTGTATTCCTCCTACTCCAACAACAGGGGTGTCTAAATTCTCTAAAGGCCAGATTTTTGGCCAATAGGATAATGGAACAATAGTAACATCTGCTCCCGTATCCAGTAATGTGTTGTACCCAACCATCTCTTCACCATTTGGATGTTGGAATACAATCGTCTGAGTGGGCTTTCCCTGTGAAAGTGGCATTGCCAGTCTTACCTCAGGTACTCCAGTGGATCCAAACCCACCATCTCGACGCTTACGACTTCCTGCAAAAGGAACTTTAGCTCTGAAAGGAACTAATTGAGCTATTTTAGTTCCTTTAGGTATATGAACTGGTGGCTGCCAAACTTTAACCATTATTCCAATATTTCCTTCATAATTCGCATCAATTACACCGGGGAGCACAAAAATACCCTGTCGAGAGGCCGATGACCGTCCTAAAAGCAAAGCACTTAAACCATAGCCAATGGGTCCATTAGTGTTAGATGAGATAACTGTTACCTCCGTGTTGTGGATGGTTACATCTACTGCTGTTTCCACATCCACTCCTGCGCTTCCTGCAGTGGCTGATCTGAGGCCGTCCAGGCAGCTCTTGGTTTTGAAGGGCGTTTTTGTGTCATCGCGCTCGCCCTTTTTGCGCTAACCCGTTTCCCTTAGGCATTGTATGTCTGGCCACTTGAGAGCGGCACTCAGTGGCTCTATGGCCAAACTTGCCACATCTGTAACAATTGCCATGAAATCTGCCGTTGGACCCAGATGGCCTGGCGGAGCTGTTTGTCCATACCAATGGTCTGGACCGACATTGATTTTTCACGTGTCCTATTTTTCCACAGTTAAAGCATTTTGGCCTCCGATTTCCTTTGTGAGGTTGAACTAAAGGTTTCAATGCTGTTGCCATAGCTTCAGCTAAATGTGCTGATGATCCTACCCGAGAGCAGGCTTCTATCATGTCAACCAAAGTTGCTGTCCGCGGGAGAGCCTGCAGGATCTTTTTGCAGTCATGGTTAGCGTTAGCATTAGCAACTGCTAAGTGTAACCCTATTTCCACCTTTACTTCAGTTGACATGTTTGGTATACGATCCAGAGCTGCTCTTAGACGGTCTAAAAAGGTCATAAAAGGCTCATTAGGTTTTTGTACAATAGTTGTATATGAGGGAACTGGCACTCCCATGTCAGGAACAATCTTAAATGCTTGACGAGCCAGTGTCTGTGTTTGCTGCAAAATAGCTTCATGCAGTCGGGCTTGTACCTGAGGGTCAGCAAACGGTCCTTTACCCAATATCATATCTGCTGTGACGACTCGCCGCGGATCTCCCTGTTGTAAGTCCATATTTTCTACTACTGCCAGATCAACTCTTTTTTCCCATTCAGACTCCCATAGTAATACCTGAGTGGGCTTCAGGAAAGTTTCTGCTAGCTTCCGGCAGTCAAATGGAGTCATTAATCTACTGGCGAAAATATGATCCAATAACGTTTGAACGTATGGGTTGGACAAGTCATATTGCATTACAGCTTTCTGGCCTTCCCTTACCAACTTCCAATCCAAAGGTGCCCATTGTCGTTTTCTTTGTGCTACTATTACTGGAAAGGCTTGTGGAATACATTCTCCTTCGATTACCGCATCACGTATGAGGCCTCTCCATTTCTTAGCCAGATCATAGTCATCTGGCCGGGGGTCTCTGAGTACCTGTGGGGATGAAAATTTAATCTTTGGTTTGGTTAATTCATTAATTCGTTCCAACAGTTGATTAGCTGTTGCTTTTGGTTTTTCCATCAGTTCCTCCAAATGGGCCAAAGTGTGTTTCATATCTTCTCCGTGTCTTATTAATTCTTCCTTTAATAATTGTCTTTGTTGATCTTCAACTTCACTAGATGTTGGGGGTGATGATGGAAGAGGAATACACTCAGGGATTGATGAGCTCAGGGGCAATGGCATATCCACATTGCCATTTGTAAAACGTACCTTTCGTTCTTTGCCAGGTACTCCTTCAGGCATAGCAGAAGGATGGGATGGGGCAGGATGGTGGAGGGTGGGTGGGAGGGGAGGAGAAGCAATGCGTGTATTCGGCTCCTGGAATGGTGCTCTAGGGGGTTCTGGGGGAGGTGGGCTCACATCCATGCTCTCCTCTTCTAGAGGTGGAGCCGAGGGTATTACGACATTATCCCCTCCAAAGAGTCTCTTAGTATTTTCTTCTAGAGGTGGAGCCGATGGTACTATAAAGTCACCACCTCCAAAGAACCTTTTAGCATCTACTGGGAACGCAGATGGTACAGCAGTTTCTGCTTTCACGGCAGCAGCTGCAGCACGCTCAGCTTCTAGCTGGCGTATAATGGATGATACCGATTTACACAAGCCGATAGCATTATTCAACATGTCTCCTAGGTTTTCCCAGTGTCCCTTTTCATATACTTCTTGGGGGGAGACAAAGAGACCTACTTCCTGTCCCCATCTTACAAGTCTTAGCAAATCCTCTCTTTCATAATTGAATCCTTTCTCAGCAAGGATATGCTGGAGGGTGTCAATAGGATTTTCCTCTTTGCTTATCATTTTTCCCATTATATCGGTTTACTCAGATCACTTGCCTTTTCAAGCAGGAATCCAAGTGCTTTTCTGCCGAGGGTTCTTAAACCAACCAATTCGGCGTATCATGTCGGGGTCACCAAATGTTGTAGTAGTGCAGGCAATATTCACTCAAAGACATAGAGAGTCTAAGTAATGCACGTGCAGAGACATACACAGGCAACATAGTACAACCACCAGAGTTGACTCAAAGCCACCCTTCCTTTGCTAGCTACCTCCTTATATGCTGCTTCTGCCCCTGAGATCACCCAGGGCCCAATTGATTAACTTGCAGCACCTGTTTCTGAAGTAGCATGCCAGCTGCATTAACTTATCCCTACCATCTTTATTCAAGCTGGCTGGTCCAAGCTACATCTGTGCCTACACTAGGGGAGCCCATTCATAACTGCCCCCATCCGTCATTGAATCATAGAATCATGGAACCATAGAATGTTAGAATATTAGAGGTTGGAAGGGACCCCCAGAGATCACCCAGTCCAATCTCCCCCCCCCACCGCAGAAGCAGGTTCACCCAGACCAGGTCACACAGGAACATGCCCAGGCGGGTCCTGATCCGTCACCCTCACAGTAAAACAGCTTTTGTTTCTTTTTTTGTTTTGTTTTATTTTTTTTATTTAAATGGAACCCTCTGTGTTCCAGCTTCATCCCACCACCCTTGGTCCTGTTGCTAGCTACAATAGAAAAAAGGACGCCCCAACCATCCGACACCCACTCTTTAGATATTTGTAAATGTTAATAAGATCTCCTCTCAGTCTCCTCTTCTCCAGACTAAACAACTCCAGTTCTCACAGCCTTTCCTCGAACCTAAGAGACATTTTTTTTTTTTAAGATAAAAGCAGTATAGTAAAGAAGCAGCAAAGTCGCGTGCACGAGAAGCGAAGCAAAAGCATATAAAGCTGCTACTCTCTACCTCCCATCAGCAGTGATGTCCAGTCACCTCCCCGTACTCTGTCCCCTCCTCCTCCAAGGGTCATCTTTGGTGGCCAGTGACACAGCTGATACTCCTCATTTCTCCCGCCTCCATTTCCTTCAGGTGTCATCTTTGGTGACTCATGGCGCAGCTGATATTTCTCCCCTCTCGGCACTGCCCGCCCCGACGCCATCCCCAGCACTGCCCACCCTGCCACTGACGGCACAGTCGATATTACTCTCTCCTGTGTTTTCTTTTTCTTTGTCTCCCCTCGTGTGCCCGATGGTGCCCAGTCTAACAGGGGGCGTGCTCTCCTACTCTCCCCTGATCATCCTGTGCCATACCCCTGCCCGACTCCGCCCGCTCGGCATTCCCCGTCCACATCCTCGGCAACTCGTCCCAGCGGTAACCCGGCGTGCGGGGCTCAACTGGGAAGCAGCTCTCCTGTGGGGGCTCTGCTCCGGGGCTGCACCCCTCACTCTCCTACTTGCTGTCAAGTTTATCACATTCCGTGTCCCCACATAGCGACGGACCCGTCTGCGCTCCCAGATTCTCCACTTCCATGCTACAAACTCTCTCCTCTGTCTGCGCTTTCCGCCCCTCCCCCCAGATAGTTTCCTGTGCCGACACCCAGAACTGTTTCTCCTCTGCTGCCTTAGACAGAGTCCTCTTAATCTCCCCGCATGCTTTAAGATGCTGATCCATCCCTTTAGTCCCCACTAAGGCAGCCTGTAACATCTCTTCCTCTACCGCTGTCCATATCTAGACACTTAATAACTCTGTGGGTGTCCGTACCACACCCGGCCTCCGCATCCATAGGATGCAAGTGGCCGTGGGCGTGCGATTAGTCCACTTGTTCACCTCAAGCGCCACTGCCTTGAGTACCTTAATCACCTGTTCCAACTGTGTCATGGCCGCAGATGTCCTGTGTTCCACCGATCGCGTCGGGGTCACCATATGTTGACGCTACTGGCAACATCATCAGACTGCCCGCACAGATCACTCAGCCCACTCCCACTGAGGGGACAAGATCACTGCATACTCAGTATGGATGATGCTTTATTCCAACTAATTGTTTACATCATGTGCTTTTATGTGCTAACACAAGCACCTTCTTTCACTCCACCCCGTGTCCCCCTCTTCTGTACCCTCCACCTCTCGCGTTACAAACCTAGATCTTCCGGATGCCTACAACATACATTCTTTTGCTAAAGGAATTGAGAAGAATGCATTGGCAATATTAATGGTGGCATATCATTTGGCTGCCTTGGACTCCAATTCATATTGGAGTTCCAACATGTCTGACACAGCCGCACTCAGTGGCGGCGTGACTTCAAGCCACGATAGTCTACTGTCAGTCTCCACTCTCCAGTAGACTTTTGTAACAGCCATAATAGGGCTGTTAAAGGGTAAGTGAGTTTTACTGATCACCCCTTGGCTCTCCAATTGGCAAATCAACTTATGAATGAGAATTACAGTTGATGTGATATTGCCAACAGTGTGCTATTGTGGTTGCAAGTGGTACCTGTTGCTCCTCAGTCTTCAGTAACCCCTCAATAGAAGGGTCCTCTGAAAGGCCGGGCATGCTGGATAATTGTTCAGTCTCCTCTGCCTCTACTGCAGCAACATCAAACGCCCATCCGTACCCTTTTGGGTCCTTAAAATACCCTCTCTTAAGATAATCTATGCCTAAGATGCATGGAGCTTCGGGGCCTGTTGCAACAGGATGCTTGTGCCAGTTTGTCCCAGTCAGACTCACTTCAGCTTCTAATACAGATAACTGTTGAGATCCCCCTGTCACTCCAGAAATACAAGTGGATTCTGTCCCTTTAAAATTTGATGGCATCAGAGTACATTGTGCACCGGTGTCCACTAAAACCTTGTATTCTTGTGGATCTGATGTGCCAGGCCAATGAATTCACACAGTCCAATAAACCCAATTATCCCTTTCCTCCACCTGGCTGGAGGCAGGGCCTCCCTAATACTGGTCATTGTAGTCATCATTTATTCTTTCCCAGGAAACACCAGAGGCCCCCTCGAGGGAATCAAAATTGAAACCAACCCTCCTGTCTTGTCTAGGGAGTTTCTCACTGGAAACTGGAGCGGCATTCCTCCAAGGAGAGTTACTTCTTTTAACCATTCCTCTCTGCAACTCCTGTGCCTGTGCTTTTGGAATGGATGATCTTGTCTTGAAGTCGGTGCCCTTGGAGTAGATGGGGTAGGTGGCCTATCCCACTTGCTCATATTCTCTCCTTGGTCTTGTGGGTAGGACCATGAAGCATCCTGGGATGTATACTCCTTACATTCCTGCTCTTGAGCACTGGGACGCTTATTCTTAACAACTGGAGTACCAGATAAGAATTGGTCAATCTTTCGTGACATTTTCTCTACAACTGAAACAACAACCTGTAGGGGAGAAGACACATTTTCTTCATATTGTCAGAGTTGAGCAGCTAGTTGTTCCACCGTTTGCCTCTCATCTTCTTTCCAGGAGACAACTGCCAATGAACTGGCATAGTTTGGTGGTGCACTTCGTAGGAACTTTCGCAACATAACTCATGTGCATTGAACTTCATCTTCTGCAAATACAGGGTCCCTCCCACAGGACACGGCCTCCTCTGGGCATAGTCTTAACGAATTTCTTTGGCATGAGATCTTCCCAACAGCTACAGCTTCTGCGAATATGAGGTCCCTCACATGGGGGACAGCCTCCTTTGGACATAGTCACTGCCCTGGCACAGGGTCTTTTACAAAGTGCAAACACATCTCTGCTTCACCACTCCACAGGATGCAGGGGAGTCTCTGCTCCAGTACACCTCCTCCTCTCTTCCTTCACTGACCTTGGGGTCTGCACGGTCACTTTTCTCTCTCTCTCTCTTCCAAATCCTTGCACCACCAACATCTAGAAAAGAAGGAAGGGCAGAACAAGGAGGAACAGGAAGAATTCTCCTCTTCCATCTTCTTCTTTTTAAAAAGTTATCATGGAAGCACCTATTTGGCTCAGCCCCAGAAGGGAGTCTGGCTCAGAGTTGGGGGGAGTTTCGAGCAACTTCTTACAGGAGCCATCTTTACAGTCCCTTCCCCATTACCAGAAACGACTCCATGTAAAATCATGACATCCAGGGCTCAGTGTTGGGATCAGTTCTGTTTAATATCTCTGTCAGTGCTCTGGATGAGGGGAATGAGTGCACTCTCAGTAAGTTTGCAGATGACACCAAGTTGGGCAAGAGTGCTGATCTGCTTGAGAGACAGAAGCTTTGGGGAAGAGTGGCTGGAAAGCTGCACAGAGGAAAAGGACCTGGGAGTGATGTCAAAATGTCAAACGAGTCCCTTGGCCAATAAATGATCCTAATTGGGCCTATAGTAGCCCAAATGGAAAGACTGCCTGTGAATAAGCATTGCAAAATTTGGTAGAAGCAATACAGGCCTGCACTGAAATAGGAGTAAATTGGACAAAGGTGCAGGAATGTTGGAAAAATAAAACCAAACAAACAAGCTATACAAAAACCCCCAGTGATTACTGGGGAAGACTAAGGCAAGATTTATTTAAGTGTGGGGGAATGACCTCTCAGAACTTTAATGAGGCATTTTTCATCAGTGTATTTGTGGATCAGGCAGCCCCAGACATCCAGAAATACTTTAAGAAATGTCTACCAGATTAGGAAGGAGAAAATTTACAAAAGATACTGAGTGGATCCATGTTTGTATATGATAGAAGGGAAGAGAGGAAAAAAAAAAAGGAAGAACAGAAGACAAAGGAGAAGTTATAGAAACAGGAGGTGAGTTAATTGGTGGTGGCATCAGTAAAAAATCTGCAGGGTAGAAATGGAGAATGGGTTCCCCAGAGAAGGGGGGGGATGGGACCATGCTGACCTAAAGCAGTGCATTCTGTACCGGGTCCACAGTGGAGAAATCCATGAGTAGGTTGTGAATGTTATTCCTGTGGGAACCTGGGACACGTGTAACAGGACTGTCCTTGTGGGGGAGGGACAGATGGACCAATGGATCAATCTGAACAGTGTCCCTGAGCAAGTTCCCAATGACTAGGGGAAAAAAGGCCAGAGGAGGTACTGGTTATGTGCTCTTTCTGGAAAACAAAACTGGATCAAGAGGGACACATAACGGGGATAACTGAAAGTAAGGAAATAGTATTCCTTGTAGACAGTAATGCAATCATATTGCTCTTAAATTATGTACTCAAAGAGCCTCGTACAAAAGACCAAGTACGGAGTATAGTGGGAGAAGCAAAAAGGACTCTACTAAACCGCTATTAGTGACCACTGGAAATAAGAGCATAGACGATTTGTACTTACTGGTATGTCTCTTGGGAAGAGACCTGTTAAAGGCTTTGGATATGGAAATAAGGTTGGCACCAGAAGGAAGAGATTTCATTATTGTGGGATTGAGTGTGGTAAAATTAAAAGGAATTATAATCAGAAATCAATTTGAAACACCTTCAGTATTGAAACGAGCTCCAGAAATATTGTGGAGTAATACAAGCATAGATGTGGAATTATTAGAGTCAGCACAAGATGTGCAGATAAAAATAAAGAGAGAGTGTTCCCTCAGCAAGAAAAGTATCCTAAGTGAAGTGTGCCCAAGTATTTAAAAGCAAATTGATGAGGTTTTAGGAAGTGGTTTTCTCTGGGAATGTGAATATCTGTATAATTTCCCCATAGTCCCAGTTGCCAAAAATACAATTGATGAAGAAGGTAATCCAGAATACAGATTTGTACAGGATTTTTTAAAAATGAATGTGATAGTACTGCATCCTGTGGTACCAGATGATCAATCATTTTGTCACAAATTCCACATTGGGCAAAATTCTTTACAGTTATAGTTTTAACTGTTGCATTTTTCAGCACATCAATTGAAGAGGGGAACTAGCTATTATTTACATTCACTTGGGAAGGGAAACCGTTAATTTAGACAAGATTACCTCAAGGTTTTGTAGGATCACCAGCTACATTCTTGAGAATTTTGAAAACTGACTTGGAAGATATACAACTAACTGGACATTCAGCATTAGTACAATATGTGGATGATTTGTTGATAGCAAGTAGTTTAAAAGATAATTGGTAGACGGTGTATTTATGTATAAAATTAATAGGAAAAAAGACACTGTGAATCTCCATCCAAGTTACAGCTGTGTCAGAAGTAAAATATTTGGGCTTTATTTTAAAGGAGGGCCAAAGTTTAATAGATTCAGAGAGAATTCAAGCAATTATTACCTGTAGCATGTTACTCAGCTAAGTTAGATCCTGTCATAAACATTACAACTCAACATATTATAGCAATAGCAGCAGTAGTTGAGAAGGCAGCAAAAAAAAAGCCGTCCTTTGATTTTAGGACACCAGTTATATGTCTTTGTGCCACATGAAGTAGAAATATTATTGAAACAACATGCAACAAGCTCTATTGTTGAAATGTTATAGGCAAAATATTTATTCCGTTAGAGCTAAGAAAGTTGAAGAATTAATCTTGAAACAGTAAGCTAAACATGAGCCAGTAGTATGCCCTCATGGCCAAGAAGGCCAATGACATTCTGGGATGCATAAAGATGCATGAAGATCCCTTGTCACTCCAGTCTTCAAAGGGGGCAGAAAGGACAACTCGGGAAACTAGAGGCCTGTCAGCCTCACCTCCATCCCTGGAAAGGTGATGGAACAACTCATCCTGAACAACCCCTACCATTCTATGATTCTATGAAACAATGTGCCATTGTGTATATCTGTCAAAAAGCAGAAGCTTACAATGAATGATCAGTAGTTGGGTTGGTAAACTGCGACAAACTGTATCTAACAAAAGAAGAAGAAAACAGGTAACAATCCTGGCAGGGGGAGATCATGACCACCAAGCTACAGACCATTGACTCCAAATACAACACCAACTCAAAAGATGAAGATGGGGAAAGCAGACTAGGCATGCATATTAATTTACACCCTAGACAAAGAAATTTTAATCAATTGTATAGTAAAATAACAATACCTATGTATTAAGATATTGAATGTGGTAGTGTTTTGTGTATAAATAATTGTTGTATTGAGACCTTGGGTGTGTTGTCTTGGGATAGACACCTGTACAGGCACATTCACATAATACAATACCTCCACTCTCTGTCTGCATACCGGGTGATGAACCCAAGTTTTGGGACACTATCACCACCATGAACACAGTTATGACCTTATGTCACTGATGGCAGATAATATAATTCTAAAATGCTGTAATGTTTTAAACCCTGTTACACTCTTGCCCTGGCCAGAGGGCAAAGAAAATGAATATTAATATAATTATCTGCCTACTTAATACGTATGCAATATGGGGTGATGTTTAAAATTATTTGGATGAAGAGTTGAGGAACATATATATGTTTAGCATGTGCCTCATCTCATTACCATACTTAGGGGTGTTAATATTAATATTTATGATTAATTAAGCAAAGGTCTGCCTCCAGGCACCATGGCATTGCTGAAACTATTTTGAAGCTGTTTGTCTGCTTGATCCTGCCATTTATAGCCAAAACAGGACTGTCTTGCTCCTGCTCAGTTCCCTCCTTCAGCTGCTTCTCATGCTGATCCTGCAGTTTTCCACCTCCCAGGTGTCTGCACAACAGATAAGCAGGCACTGGCACTTTCAACCCTTAGTATGCGATTCTCACATCATTTTGTTACTATGGTCACTCAACACAAAGCCTAAATCATGCTTGTATTAAATCAGTTTTGGGAGTATCCCTTATGATGTTAAATGAGAGGTCTATGGGATATCTGGTGTCTGGTATCAATACTACCAGGATGGGAAGTGTGTGACTGAATATGCAGTAGTGGATGGGGAGGGGAGAATCTGGAGTTTTGCCAGCAACAATAAGTGCCCAAGGAGCAGAACTGATACCCATCTTTGCCACTTGTGTTAGAGGTAAGAACAAGTAAGCCCAGCAGATGAGACAATTTCCACAGAGACAAATAGACGGGTCATTGGCATAGGAGACTCCCTTCTGAAGGGAACAGAAGAATAGATATGCAAACCCGACCTGCTGCTTATGGAAGTCTGATGCCTCCCTGGGGCACAGGTCAAGGATGTAAGGAGAAAACTCCCTACCCTCAGCCATTAGACTATCCATTGTTGATTTTCCAGGTAGGTAGTGATGAAGTGTCTACCAGAAATCTAAGGACTATTAAGGGAGATTTCAGGGCATTGTGACATCCAATTAAGGGATCAGGAGTACAAGTAGTGTTCTCCTTTATCCCTTTGGTTATAGGCAGGGATGAGGAAAGCACCTGGAAAGTGAAACAGATGAACATTTGGCTCCAAGTCTGGTGTTATGGACAAAATTTGGGGGTTTTTGAGAATAGGGCAGTTTACAGGACACTGGGACTACTTCAAAGGGATGCAATACATCTATCACTGTGGTGGTTTAGCCAGGTGTCCACCAAGTCATAATATCACTCCCCCTCCTAAACTGGACAGGAGAGAGAGAGAAATATAACAAACGGCTTGTGAGTTAAGGACGGAGACATCACTCAGCAATTAGCATCATGGGCAAAACAGACTCAGGGAGAAAAAGGTTTGATTCATTAAAGGAACAATAAGAGCAGGGAGATGAGAAATAAAATCATCTTAAAAACATCTTCCCCCACCCCTCTTCCTGGGACTCCCCTTCCTTCGTCCCCAGTGGCGCAGGGGATGGGGGATGGGGATTGTGGTCAGATGGTTACAGATGGACTTTGCCGCTGCTTCTTCTCAGGGAGAGGCCTCCTCATGGTGAGCAAAAGCAGACATACATCAGGGGGGAAAGAAACCTAAGAAGTTAGAAGGACTCAGTTCATTATAATCCAACACCATAATAAGAAAGAGTTAGCTCACTGAAATTCGAACCATTCGTCAGTAAAGGTCTTGAAGACCCTAAATGTTGATAACGAAGGAGTTGGTGTGCAGACATTTGCAGATAAGAAGAATTTGAAATGTGGATGTCAACAGAAAGCTGGCTGCATCCTGCTCTGTGGCTTGGAAATCAACCAGGATGGAAATGCACCTGCGCACAAATGGAGTTGAGGGAGAAGATGAGGGTTTCTTCATCCTTGAGACCCCTGCCTACGACCACCAGGAGGCACTGCCTGAGCGCAAGCTCAAAGAGAACTCATTATAATATGAAGCAGGGATAGGTTATGAATATGTAGTAGGCGCTTACATATACCTCTACCTGTATACTATAAGTAGCCCTTTGTTAGACAATAGGGTGTGCAAGTTGAGCAGAGTTATCTCCCTCGCATCCACTGGCATAATACATACCTGCTTTATAACCCTTAATTCAGTTATAGACTTTGTTCCGTGTGGAGAAAAAATGAGGGAGCATGGACATGGATCCCAGGGTATAATGTTAGGCCTGATGGGGCAAGGCAATCTGAGTTCTAGTTATATGAATTTAATGCACAATCAAGACCAGAGTCAGAGCCATGGTTAAAGCAGTTGCTGTCACGTAGTCAGCGCAGACAGCAGGCCGCTTTCTGCTCCCTCAAGGTCGGACTGTTTTCAGCTAACGAGCTAACAGCTCAAGGTGGAAAACAACTTTGGAGAAAAACAAGATGGGAAAATGTGAGGGAGCTTGCTTATCGCAGAAACCACAAGTAGGATGAACATAAGAATGTAATCTATTAGCTGCTGTTGCTGAGCTAGCTTTGAAGCTGCTGTGTATATAAGTTAGAGCCTGCTCTCAATAAAGAAGAAGATTTCTGCTATCACTCACATTGAGTAGGACTGATTTCTTCCCACCCAGCTGAGAATCGGACCCTGGGTTGATCGCCGCATGAAGTAGGCTTGGAGCTGGTTTTTCAGGCTTCAAGCCTGGGTTTTTCAGACTTTTAGTCTGGTTCATTTTTCAGGCTTCGAGCCTGATTTCAGGCTTCGAGTCTGGTTTGCAGACTTCGAGTCTGGTTCATTTTTCAGGCTTTGAGCCTGGTTTCAGGCTTCGAGCCTGGTTGGCAGACTTCGAGTCTGGTTTTTCAGGCCAAGAGTCGAAAACTTCGCGGCAGTTCCGCAAATCAATTGGTGAGCCAGCCAGGAGACTCTCTCTGTCCTGCTGCTTGGATCGGTTGGGTGTGGGACATTCTAGGTGTGCCACCAGACTGTTTCTCCGGACAGTCTCCCATCCCCATAAGACCGCTGCAGGGGGAGAGACAGACTGTTGGCCAGCGGACCAGGTACGTTATTTGGGGATATCTGCAGGGGTTACAGGGGATGAGTCTATAAGCTGTGTATGGGATACCTCATGCAATGACGATGGGTAGTAGAGCTTACCAAGACCCTGTAAGTTGTAAGGGGGATATAAATACCTCTTACACATGGTGAGGGAGCGATACTGCTCACCCCATGGAAATTAGCAAATTTACTGGTATGGTAACTTGGGTCTTTAACTTGGTCAAGATCTTGGCCTGGACTGGACGGCAGTGGCATACTTCTCCAAGCAATTGGATGAAGTAAGTAGAGGATGATCTACCTGCCTGAGGGCGGTAGTGGCAGTAGTAATTAACATCCAGGAAGCTCGCAAATTCACGATGGGCCAAAAGATGACAGTGTTGGTGTCTCATACAGTGTCCACCGTACTGGAAGCAAAAGAGGGGCACCGATTATCCCCACAAAGATTCCTCAAATATCAGACCATTATGGTGGAACAGGATGATGTCCAGATAACAGTAACTAGCATTGTCAACCCAGCATCTTTCCTTAGTGGAGTTACAGGGGAACCAGTAACTCACGATTGCCTGGAAACCATTGAGGCAGTCTACTCCAGCCGACTGGACCTGAAAGAACAACTGTTGGAGAATGCCGAAGACACATGGTATAAAGACAGCAGCAGCTTCATCAAAAATGGTCAGAGCACAGCAGGGTGCACAGCGACCACTACAGACGAGGTAATAGAGTCTGGTCCCCTTGCCTCAAGCACCTCTGTGCAAAAAGGCAGAAATAATAGCTTTAACTCGAGCATTAGTGCTTGCTAAAGACAGGAAAATTAACATTTAGACAGATTCTAAATATGCCTTTGGAGTAGTTCACACCCATGGAGTGGTCTGGAGAGAAAGAGGACTCATCCACCCAAGGGAAGCATATAAAACACACAAAGGATATTCTCAAACTGTTGGAACCTGTACAACTACCAGAGAAAGTAGCAATTATGTGTTGCAAAGCTCATCAAAAGGGAGCAATTGCACAAGAGATAGGCAATTCCATGGCGGACCGGGAAGGAAAGAGGGCGACTGAAAAGGGTGCAGCAGAGATATAGTCTTTAACTCCAGATGGAAAAATCTAAATCAAACAAATTCCTAACTATTCAAAAGAAAAACAAAAATTGATTGGGGATTTAGGAGGAAGAACAGAGGAAAATGGTTGGATTAAAACATCACAAAGGAAAGCAGTAGTGTCTAGCACATTACTTTGGGCTATAATCATGGCTGAACATAGAAAGGTTAATTGGGGAGTCGAAGTCCTATATAAGTATCTGAGTAAACACATTGTTGCCTGTAACTTGTACACAACAATCAAACAAGTGACAAAACAATGTGACATTTGTTTGCAAAATAACCCACAAGTAAGCCGAAATGGGGAGATAGGGCAAATAGGGAAGGGTAATCTCCACGGACAGTGGTGGCAAATTGACTTTTCAGAACTTCCGAGAAAAAGAGGATTTTGATATCTACTTGTACCAACCGATACCTTTTCAAGATGACCAGAAGTGTTCCCTTGTTGAACAAACAAGGCTAGAGAGGTAACTAAGGCTTTGCTACATGAAATAATACCAAGATTTGGAGTTCCAGCAGTAATATCCTTGGACAGACACCCTCATTTTGTGGCCAAAATTACACGAGTTAGTCAGGTTCTGGGGACAGATTGACAATTGCATACTCCCTATAGGCCCCAAGCAAGTGGCCAGGTGACGAAGATGAATCACCTTCTGTGGTAGTTTGAGCCTGGCTGGATGCCAGGTGCCCACCACACCGCTTTATCCCCCACCTCCTCAGCAAGCCAGGGAAGGGGAGAAAATAAGATGGGAGTCTCGTGGGTTGAGATAAAAGCAGTTTAATAAAGAAACAGCAAAGCCGCACGCGCGGAAAGCAAAGCAAAAGCAGATAAAGCTGTTACTCTCTACTTCCCATCAGCAGTGATGTCCGGCCACCTCCCGAGAAGAAGGGCTTCTGTACGCCTAGCGATTGCTTTTGGAAGGCCAGAAGTGAATCTCGCCTCCCCTTCCTGCTCCTCTCCCCCAGTTTATATTACTGAGCTGACGTCATATGGTATGGAATATCTCCTTGGTCAGCCTGGGTCAGCTGTCCTGGCCATAGTCCCTCCCAAGATCATGCCCACCCACAGCTATTGGTGAAGGTGGGGGAAGGAATGCTGAAGGGACAGCCCTGATGCTGTGCGAGCAGTAGTCATAATATTGATATCAACAATAAGCACAGCACTGCAGGAGCTGCTGTGGAAAATCACTACCATCCCAGACCCACTACAGTCTCCACCCCTTATTCCATACTATTTATGTCATGCTCAGACAAACCATCTTAACAACCCATATACATTCTTATATACTCTCATTAACCAGTACCCCCACTCTTCAAGAGACAAACATCATTCTTGTATTCCCTCTTGCATCAAACAATCAAACAACATTCTTATATCTTTCATCCTCTGTAGATGTTCACTGGAGCAGGCCATAACTTCTGTCTCATCCATCAAGATGGATATCCAGGTCAGGGGAAACAGTATGTTCAGTGTTGGGCACCAGCACCGGCTTGGTTTGTCCACTTTTCCGGTTTTTCTTGCAAAGTTCATCTACAACAGATAACTCACATAACAGGTTATTTTTCCCCCAAGGTTAAGTCTCCTTGAGGTACACATCGAGTTTCCCCATCCTTTCTCATCATCCACCAAGTACAGCCAGGCCCTTGAGCAAAGAATGGGTTTGCCCTTTCCCATGGGAGGTGCAACCCATACTGCCTTCCCCAGCCATTTCCCTGGGTGCACTACAGGGACCTTATCTCCTCCCACAGTATGTAGTGGTTTTGTTTGGGCAGGACCAGGACGGTTAGTTGAACCTCTGCTGTTAACCAGCCAAGTGGCTTCTGCTAAATTTTTATCCCACTGCTTCCATGCCTCATTGCCCAGTGCTCTCAACATGGTCTTTATATATATCTCTCAATCTTTCCAGAGGCTTGTGGGTGATAGGGGATGTGGTATATCCACTCAATGCCATGTTTCTTTGCCCAGGAGTTTATGAGATTATTTAAAAAATTAGTTCCATTATCTGATTCAATTCTTTCTGGAGTGCCGTGTTGCCACAAAACTTGCCTTTCAAGACCCAAGACAGTATTTCGGGCAGTGGCATGGTTTACAGAGTATGTTTCCAACCAACCGGTAGTTGCTTCCACCATGGTGAGTATATAACGCTTGCCTTGATGTGTTCGTGGTAGCGGTCCAACATAGTCAATTTGCCAGGCCTCACCATATTGAAAAGCCAGCCATCGGCCTCTGTTCCAGGGAGACTTGATTCGTATGGCTCGCTTGATTGCAGCACACGTTTCACATTCGTGGGTGACCTGTGTAATGGCTTCCATGGTCAAGTCCACCCCTCGATCACGAGCCCATCTATATGTTGCATCTCTTCCCAGATGTCCTGATGTTTCATGGGCCCATCGAGATATAAATAGCTCACCTTTACGCTCCCAGTCTAGGTCTACCTGAGCTACTTCAATTTTGGCAGCTTTATCTACCTGTTGATTGTTCCATTGTTCTTCATTGGCACGGCTTTTTGGCACGTGAGCATCTACATGACGTACTTTCAGAGTCATATTTTCCACCCGAGCAGCAATGTCTTGCCATAATGCAGCAGCCCAGATGGGTTTATGTGGTTCATATAGAAATATAATTTAGCTAAGACTATAGAATATTAGTTAGCTTTGATCTTTAGGCCTTGTTGTGCTAGCATGAAAAATGCTGAGGGTAGTGAAAAGCACAGTATGTAGAAGTACGTAGGAAAGAACAGGAATTTGGCGGGGAGACAGAAAACTTGAGATAGGGACATGGTGCTTAGTAACAGACTGTTATGAGACTGCTAAGAAAACCTTGAAACTTATCTAATCTTGGGAAACAATAAGCCTTCTGAAGAAATCGTGTGCCTTTTTGTCAGCCTATTAGGAGCTTAGCTTTTGCAATATGTATGAGCTAATTAAGTGAATGGTTCAATCAGCAGGTAACGCGTTGACTCCAAAAAGATATAAAAATGTTGCTTGTATTCAATAAAGGGGGACACTTTGCTTGTATCAAGTTGCGTCTCCGTCTCTCCATCGCGGCAAATGGTGACCCCGACGTGATCTTCTGTGAAGAGTCCGTCGGAGACAGATAATCACCTATCTGGTGGCGTGCTGCGAGTCCCGCAGAACTGAAGGAAGCTGCTGAAACGAAGCAGGAAAAGGCCGGCCCATCACCCCCGTCTGGAACGAGAGGTGAGCTGCGGGAAACTGAAAAATGGGAAATCAGACTAGTTCTTCTGAGAGAGACGTTTATGAATTAATGGAAGCTTTGCTTGAAAAGCATGGAAAAAAGTCCATTTCGGGTCAGGATCTTAAGTTGATCCTTAAATGGGTCCAGGCTAAAATCCCCACGGTCACTGCCTCTTCAATTTTCACTCGCGAAGTTTGGGATGATGTGGGGGGAAAATTATGGGATGCAGCTACTTCTGGAAATAAGGAGGCTCAACGAATGCTCCCACGGTGGAGATCGATTTATGAAACGATAAAAGCGCAGGAGCAAAGCCAGGGAGACTCAGAGGGGGAAGTGCAGCCCTCAGCACCACCATTTCCCGCTGTTTCGTCACCCCCCCCGTTAGCTTGTGCTGCAGGTTATCCTCCGGAGGATGATCCTTTTGATCCGGGACCAAGTGACTCTGAAGGGGAGCCTGATCTTTTCCCTCCTGACCCCCATGATGTTTGGGGAGAGATTAAGCGCCAAGCGCTGA
The DNA here is from genome assembly GCF_028858725.1 of Colius striatus. NCBI lineage: Eukaryota > Metazoa > Chordata > Aves > Coliiformes > Coliidae > Colius > Colius striatus. The sequence continues at coordinate 15,313,157 of NC_084789.1, read as the reverse complement.
AGGAAGGGGAACTAGAAATAGCAAAAACCATAGTGGCTCCTGTGATCTATAAAGGGAAGCGGGGGACGGCTCAATGGGAATCGCTATCTTTCTCAGTGATTAAGGAATTGCGTCGTACGGTTACTGAGCACGGACTGTCCTCTCCTTATTTTGCGAGTCTTTTGTCTTCTGTATTCGATACGTATGTCATGACGCCGCATGATTTAAAATCTCTTGTGCGATTGTTGTTAACCCCGACTCAATATACAATGTGGGAATCTCAATGGAGGTCGGGATTACAGAAAATTTTATTGGGGTATGCAGGGCACGCTAATGCCGCTTTAGCAGCTTTAACTATAGAACATCTTTCTGGGACAGGGCAATACGCAGACCCAGTCGCTCAGGCTAGAGATATCCCCCGAGACGCTTTAGAAGCGGTCCGGGAGGAAGCGAGAAGAGCCTTAATGAAAGTTCCTGATTCCCAAAAGCCTCAAAAAGTCTTCACTAACATCACTCAAGAGCCTCGGGAACCATATATGCAATTTATAGATAGGCTGAAACAGGCTCTAGATCGGCAAATAGATAATGCCGAAGCTCGGGAGATCCTATTGCTGAAATTAGCGGTAGAAAATGCTAACGCCGATTGTAAAAAACTTTTAAAATCGCTCCCGAATCAAAACCCTACGATAATTGAGATGATTGAGGCCTGTAACAGGATTGGCACGATGGATCATAAATATGAAGCAATGGCCGCCGCTTTTGCAGCTATGCAGGGGCCCGTGGGAGGTGATGAAAGGCAGAATTGCTATGGTTGTGGGAAACCAGGGCATTTCAAAAGAGATTGTCGTAGCACTGGATCTGGAAAAAGACCCCCGGTTTGCCCTAAATGTCAAAAGGGACGGCATTTTGCGAACCAATGCAAATCTAGATTTGATGTGAATGGGCGTCCCATACCGGGAAACCGGCAGCTGAACGCGAATCTGCGGCGCGTGCAGACAGAAATTCCGCGACCGGCCCCGGCGCCTCTCCGTGCGCAGGAGGGAGTGCAGGAAGCCGGAGGGTTTCTGACCTCTGCCCAGCAACCACAGGGAGCGCAGGCTTGGACCTGGCAACCTCTCACACAGTAACTTTACTTGATTCCTCTGTTCACCTGTTGTCTACTGAAGTTACTGGTCCTTTACCACCACAGACTCAAGCATTATTGATAGGGAGGTCGTCTGCTACCCTGTCGGGTCTTTTTGTATTGCCAGGAGTAATTGATTCTGATAGTGAACTGGAAATTAAAATCATGGCTTGGACTCCGTTTCCACCTTGTACCGTACCAAGGGATAGTAAAATAGCGCAATTGATTTTAATCCCTAAGGCAACTAGCCTCCAGTCTGATGGCCAGCCGAAACAAAGACAGGGAGCTTTTGGCTCTACAGGAGTGCCTGAGATCTTATGGGTTCAATCTATCACCCAAAAGCGCCCCGTGTGCCGCTGTACTTTAGTTCGCGGGGATCACCGAGTGGTTTTAAGTGGAATCATTGATACAGGGGCAGATGTTACAGTTATTTCTCAAGCTAAGTGGCCCCCACAATGGCCACTGGCAAATGTTTCTCAGGCGCTGGCTGGGATAGGGGGCTATGGAACTAGCCGACAAAGCTCTGATTTGATTCAGATTCAAGATTCGAATGGTCAGACAGCTTCTGTTAAACCGTTTGTTTTACCTGTCCCTATGGTTTTATGGGGACGCGACGTGCTATCTCAGTGGGGTATGTCTATTCAAACCATTGAAAAGCCTTTTTAGGTGGGGCCATTGCAGGGCGTGAAACCCTAAAATTAACTTGGAAAACTGATTCTCCTGTTTGGGTCGATCAATGGCCCCTGCCTATAGAAAAACTTCACGCCCTTCAAGAATTAGTTGCAGAACAGCTCTCTCAGGGACATATTGTTCCCTCTACAAGTCCCTGGAATTCGCCAATTTTTGTTATCCGAAAACAGACTGGCAAGTGGCGCTTGCTCCATGACTTGAGAAAAATTAATGATGCTATAGAAGATATGGGAGCCCTACAGCCCGGGCTACCATCACCAACCATGATTCCTCGTGATTGGCATTTAACTGTCATTGATCTCAAAGATTGTTTTTTTAATATCCCACTGCATCCAGACGATGCCCCTAAATTTGCCTTTTCAGTCCCTAGCATCAATATGCAAGCTCCTTTGCAGAGATATCATTGGGTTGTGCTGCCACAAGGAATGAAAAATAGCCCCACAATATGCCAATGGTTTGTAGCTAAAATACTTAGCCCTGTTAGGGTTGCAGCACCTAGAGTACTGATATATCATTACATGGATGACATTCTAGTGGCAGCTCAGCGCCAAGAAGTTATGGAGGAAGCCGTAGCCCTTGTCACGGCTGCTGTAAAATCAGCAGACCTTTGTATCGCACCAGAAAAAGTACAGAGATTACCGCCTTGGAAATATCTAGGATGGCGTATTAGAGCTCAGACTATTGTTCCACAACCTTTACAGATTCATGCTAATGTAAGAAATTTACATGACATACAAAAGCTGTTGGGAACAATTAACTGGGTGCGGTCTTTACTTGGTATTACAAATACAGACTTAAGTCCCTTATTTCAAATGCTTAAAGGGGATACAGACCTATGCGCCCCACGGAGCCTTGACAATGCAGCTATGAGTGCGTTACAAAAGGTTGCCACAGCAATTACCAGCAGACAAGCGCAGCGATGTGCACCTGAATTGCCTTTTCAACTCATCATCTTAAACCCTGTGCGGCAACCTCATGCGTTGATCTTTCAGTGGGACAACCAGAAATCGGACCCTTTGTTAATTATTGAGTGGATTTTTCTATCCAACCAAGCAACAAAAACTATTTCGACACAGCATGAAATGTTTGCATCCCTTGTCATCAAGGCTCGACAGAGACTGTTGACTTTAGCAGGAACAGATTTTGCCCTTATTTGTTTGCCAGTAACAGCAGTTTATTTGCAATGGTTGTTGCAACAATCGGATGCTTTGGGGACAGCTTTAGTCAACTATGCAGGTCAACTTACCTCGCATCCACCTTCTCATAAACTGTTACACGCTGATTTTCACCTATTGCCGATGCCAAAAAGAAGTGATCAGCCTCTGCAGGCCTTTACTGTTTTTACAGATGGATCGGGAAAAACCCACAAGTCTGTCATTCTTTGGTGGGATGATAAGTCTGGACGTTGGGACTCTGATGTAGAAACTGTACAAGGTTCTCCTCAAATAACAGAATTGTCGGCCGTGGTTCGTGCCTTTCGGAAATGGTCTATTCCTCTTAATGTAATTACTGATTCTGCTTATGTTGCAGGAATTGTTCAACGAGCAGAAGCCTCGGTACTCCGTGATGTCTCTCATGTCGCCTTATTCACTCTGTTACAAGAACTTATCTTTCTTTTAAACTCTCGCCATCATCCTTATTTTATTATGCATGTTAGATCCCATACTTCGTTACCTGGGTTTATTGCTGAAGGAAACCGACAGGCGGATATGCTTACGTTACCTGTACAGGTGTTACCTGACCGTTTAGCGCAAGCTCGACTTAGCCATTCTTTTTTTCACCAAAATGCCGGAGGCTTGAAACGACAGTTTAACCTTACGCCTCAGCAGGCTAATAGTATCATTGCTACTTGTCCCGACTGTCAAAGACATTCTTTTCCTTCGATAGCAGGAGGGGTTAATCCCAGAGGTTTGCAAAGCCTTCAATTATGGCAAACAGATGTTACCCATTTTGCTGAATTTGGGCGTTTGAAGTATATTCACTGTTCTATTGATACATTTTCTGGAATGTTATTTGCTTCTTGTCATGCCGGAGAGAAGGCACGAGATGTACGTAAACATCTAATGTGTGCTTTTGCCACTCTGGGAGTGCCCTCCCAGATAAAACCAGACAATGGTCCTGCATATATCTCTAAATCTTTAACTGATTTTTTTGTATCCTGGGGAATTTTACATACCACTGGCATTCCTCACTCCTCCACAGGTCAAGCTCTGATAGAGCGTTCTCATCAAACCCTCAAGCGGTTATTACAGAAACAAAAAGGAGGAGTAGGAACTGACACACCAGGAGAGAGATTACAGAAAGCCTTATATGTTTTTAATTTTTTGAATTGTTCTTTGTTAGATAACAATCCCCCGGTAGTTCGACATTTTAGCACAAACAATCTTTTTGAGCCCAGGATGAAACCTCCAGTTTTGGTTCGAGATCCAGAATCAGGTAAGATAATGGGACCCTACCCCCTTATTACGTGGGGCAGAGGTTATGCTTGTGTCTCCACAGAAAGAGGTCCTCGTTGGATTCCAGCAAAGAGTGTGAGACCCTTTAGAGAAACATTACAGCAGCAGTCAGCCGACGACACCTCGGAATCGGTGAACGAAGATGAGAATACTGCTCCTGAATGACATCAATTTCGGAAATTAATAAGTGGGTACTTTATTGTCCCCATTGTGGACTGTAACTTTTGGCACAGTGTACAAGAGGGAGTGGATGGATTTGATGGATGGTTAGCATCTTGGGGAATTACGGGATGGTTAAAAGACTTGTTTAAGCAAGGAGTTTTGATTCTTTTAGTAGTTTGTATATTGTTAGTAATAGTTTCATGTATTTTGTAGTGCTTGCAAAAAATCTATATCAGCTTCTATTAATAAGATTCGTGTTGTGCAACAACCGGACCTGCTGAAAATTCCCAGTACTGAAGAGCTAGTAAAGCGAAATGTCCTTGAGTTAGTTGGACGCAAACCTTGGGAAGCGGATGTTGCTTAAAAACAAAAAGGGGGAAATGTGGTTCATATAGAAATATAATTTAGCTAAGACTATAGAATATTAGTTAGCTTTGATCTTTAGGCCTTGTTGTGCTAGCATGAAAAATGCTGAGGGTAGTGAAAAGCACAGTATGTAGAAGTACGTGGGAAAGAACAGGAATTTGGCGGGGAGACAGAAAACTTGAGATAGGGACATGGTGCTTAGTAACAGACTGTTATGAGACTGCTAAGAAAACCTTGAAACTTATCTAATCTTGGGAAACAATAAGTCTTCTGAAGAAATCGTGTGCCTTTTTGTCAGCCTATTAGGAGCTTAGCTTTTGCAATATGTATGAGCTAATTAAGTGAATGGTTCAATCAGCATGTAACGCGTTGACTCCAAAAAGATATAAAAATGTTGCTTGTATTCAATAAAGGGGGACACTTTGCTTGTATCAAGTTGCGTCTCCGTCTCTCCATCGCGGCAGGTTTACCCTTGCACTGCCAGTTGGTCTTCTTCCATTGCTGTAGCCATCCCTATAGAGCATTAGCCACCATCCAGGAGTCAGTATAAAGATAGAGTACTGGCCACTTCTCTCGTTCTGCAATCTTTAGAGCTAGTTGGATGGCTTTCACTTCAGCAAACTGACTGGACTCACCCTCTCCTTCAGTGGCCTCAACAACTCATCGTGTGGGACTCCACACAGCAGCTTTCCACTTACGATGATTTCCTACCACGCGGCAGGATCCATCAGTAAACAAAGCATAATGCCTCTCATCTTCTGATAGTTCATTATATGATGGTGCCTCTTGGGCACGAGCTACTTCCTCAGGCAATGCTCCAAAATCTCTGCCTTCTGGCCAGTCCATGATTTCTTCCAGGATTCCTGGGCGATTAGATTTCCCCAGCCGAGATCGTTGTGTAATCAACGCCATCCACTTACTCCATGTAGCACTGGTTGCATGATGTATAGAAGGGGTTTTCCCTTTGAACATCCAGTGTAACACAGGCAGACGTGGTGCCAAGAGGAGATGAGCTTCTGTGCCAATGACTTCTGAAGCAGCTCGAAGTCCCTCATATGCTGCTAGTATTTCTTTTTCAGTTGGGATGTAGTGGGCTTCCAATCCTCGATATCCTCGGCTCCAAAACCCTAATGGTCGACCTCGGGTTTCTCCAGATGTTTTCTGCCAGAGGCTCCAGGTGAGACCATGCTCTCCAGCGGCAGTGGAAAGGATATTCTGCATATCCGATCCTGTACGGATGGGCCCAGGGGCGACTGCACGAGCTATTTCCTGTTTAATTGGTTGAAAAGCTTGTTGTTGCTCAAGGCCCCACTCAAGATAGTTCTTCTTTCTGGTTACTCTAAAGAGAGGGCTCACAAGCTGACTATAACCTGGGATATGCATCCTGCAGAATCCCACAAGGCCCAGGAAAGCTTGTGTTTCTTTCTTATTAGTTGGTTGAGATATAGTCGCTATTTTGTTCACAACATGCATAGGCACGTGCCAACGCCCATCTTGCCATTTTATGCCCAAAAACTGTATCTCTTGTGCAGGTCCCTTTACTTTGTTTCTTTTTACAGCAAAACCAGCTTTTAGGAGAATCTGTATTATTCTTTTCCCTTTCTCAAACACTTCTTCTGCCTTGTTGCCCCATACAATTATGTCATCAATGTAAATGTTCAGGGGCATCACCCATTTCCAGCACAGTTTGGATTAGACCATGACAAACAGTAGGACTATGTTTCCACCCCAATCGATTCCAGGTATATTGGACATCTCTCCATGTGAAGGCAAATTGTGGCCTGCACTCTGCTGCCAATGGAATTGAGAAGAATGCATTAGCGATGTCAATCGTAGCATACCACTTGGCTGCTTTTGACTCCAGTTCATACTGGAGCTCTAACATGTCTGGTACAGCAGCACTCAGTGGTGGTGTCACTTCATTCAGGCCACGATAGTCTACTGTTAACCTCCACCCTCCACCAGATTTTTTCACAGGCCATATGGGACTATTAAATGGGGAATGAGTTTTGCTAATTACTCCTTGAGCCTCCAGTTGATGAATCAACTCACGGATGGGAGTCAGGGAATCTCGGTTCGTGCGATATTGCCTCCGGTGCACCGTCCTGGTAGCAATTGGTACCTGTTGCTCTTGAACATGCAGCAATCCCACAACAAAAGGGTCTTCTGAGAGGCCAGGTAAACTAGAGAGTTGTTTGATTTTCTCTGTATCTACAGTGGCTATACCAAAAGCCCATCGATACCCCTTGGGGTCTTTGAATTACCCTCTCCTGAGGTAATCTATGCCAAGAATACAAGGGGCCTCTGGACCAGTCACAATGGGGTGTTTTTCCCATTTGTCCCCTGTTAAGCTCACTTCAGCCTCTGATACAGATAATTCTTGACATCCCCCTGTCACTCCAGAGATCCAGACAGAATCTGTGCCTCTATACCTTGATGGCATCAATGTACACTGTGCTCCTGTGTCTACTAAGGCTTTCTACCTTTGTGGGTTTGATGTGCCAGGCCATCGAACCCACACAGTCCAGTAGATTCAGTCATCCCTTTCCTCCTCCTGGCTGGAGGCAGGGATCCTCTGTTTCTGTTCTTCATCAGAATATTCGCTATCTGATCCTTGCAATTTTAGACCTGAAATCTCCTCATTGGCATCGAAGGAAGTAGTTGCAGTTCTGTCTTGGAGATTGTTGATTGTCCTCTTTTGTTCTGGCAGCTACTATGCTGACAGCCCTCTTGGGTGATCCTTTTCTAACAGCTGTCTTCCCCCTTAGTTCACGTACACGCGCTTCCAGCTTAAAAGTGGGTTCACCATCCCATTTCCTCATATCCTCTCCTTGGCCACCCAAAAAGAGCCAGAGTTCATTTTGCGGTGTACTCCTGCGTCTGGGACTTCCTTTTCCCCTGGTCGGGACAGTGGATGACCGAATTCTTGAGGCAGTTCTGACAGTCAGACCATCATCCCACACTGATGAGGAGGTGCAGAGGCTCTCTTCATAGTTCTGTAACCAAGAAGATACCCTCTCCACTGTTGGTATATCCATGTCTGGGTGATACACCATTGCTAAGATATTAGAATATGTAGCTGGGGCACTCTGAATCACTTTTCTCAACATGGCCCGTGTACACTGGACATCGTCTGGATCTGTGGAGGCCTCGGCATTATCTAGATCACCATAGATGACTTCCAACACAGCTAATTCCCTTAGATATTGTATGCCTTCATCAGCTCTAGTCCACTTTCCTCGGGCATTTACAAGATCTTCCTTGAATGGGTATGTTGCCCTTACACTTGAGAGGAGCCATTTCCAGAGACTACAAATTGAGGTCTTCTTTCCAATGCCTCTATCAATTCCCCGGTCCCTAGCAAGAGATCCTAGCTGTTGGGCTTCTCTACCTTCCAATTGCTGACTGTCAGCCCCATTATCCCAACATCGGAGCAGCCAGGCACCAATCCACTCACCTGGCTGGCGACTGTAATCTTTTCGCATATCTCTAAGTTCTGTTGAGGTGAGGGACCGAGTAGTTTCCATTTCCTTTTCGATTTCTTTCACTCCTTCTCCTGATCTCCTTACCGAAGGACCAGTTTCTTCTTCTAGCCTTTCCTCTTCCTCCTCTTCTGCCCTTACTAATCGATGATATGGACTTGACCTCCTTATCCACTGCTTCTTTTTCACTACTGGGGCAACCACTGTGGTGGTTGTTTGATTCCCTGACTCAACCATGGTAGTCTCAGGTATAGTTTGAATTTCCACCTCGGCCATAGTTCTCTGAGAGGACTGGACTGCGACTGACTCAACCATGGTGGTCTCAGGTACTGTTTGAGTTACCACTTCAACCATAGTTCTCTGAGAGGACTGGAATGCAGCTCGATAGGCAGAGACTAGGCCCCAGTATAGTGCCTGAACCTGATGGGCCTCATTAGGGTAGGTAAGACACCCTTCTATCAGGTAGCGTGTCAGTAAAGCAGGGTTTTTTATCTGTTCAGGTGTAAAATCCCAGGTTACAGGAGGTGATAATCGTCCTAGGAATTTGTCCAAATTCATCCACACAGCCTGCCACCCAGGGACTGGCCGCTTCAGGGGGCATTTTAACATGTTTCCATTGCAAATTTGTCCTCTCTGATACCCAGATGAGTCCAGATTCCACAAAATATGTAATATACCAACCATGTTAATTAGTAATATTAAAACTCTCATATAAGGGTGACTAAGGACCTGGGAAGTCTGTATAACAAAATTGTCTATATCAGTCCAAGCTGAGGGGAAAGAGGTGCTTTGCCCCATGACCTCCACAAGATAGCTCCCACAGCACAGTAAATCCATCAGTAACAGAATGAGACTTGCTATTATTATTTGGGCCATCATATTCCCAGACCCTTTCATCCTTTTCACAAAATCATATAGCCAGCTTAGCAAAGCTATTAAGGTTAAAGCACAGCACAGAGTCAATGTTAGTAGCATCGTGTTCCCAAACATTAGAAAGTGTAAGATAAGCTGCATAACAGCAAGGCTCCGTGACCAGCACAGGAACTTTGCACTCATTGGCTTACTGTAATTGCAATGCAGTTAATGTAAAACTGCTATTATCTCGCCCCACATTGGGCGCCAAAAGTGCTGTGGTAGTTTGAGCCTGGCTGGATGCCAGGTGCCCACCACACCGCTCTATCCCCCATCTCCTCAGCAAGCCAGGGAAGGGGAGAAAATAATATGAGACTCTCGTGGGTTGAGATAAAAGCAGTTTAATAAATAAGCAGCAAAGTCACGCGCACGGGAAGCAAAGCAAAAGCAGATAAAACTGTTACTCTCTACTTCCCATCAGCAGTGATGTCCGGCCACCTCCCGAGAAGCAGGGTTTCAGTATGCGTAGCGGTTGCTTTTGGAAGGCCAGAAGTGAATCTCGCCTCCCCTTCCTGCTCCTCTCCCCCAGTTTATATTACTGAGCTGACGTCATATGGTATGGTCAGCCTGGGTCAGCTGTCCTGGCCATAGTCCCTCCCAAGATCATGCCCACCCACAGCTATTGTTGAAGGTGGGGGAAGGAATGCTGGAGGGACAGCCCTGATGCTGTGCGAGCAGTAGTCATAATATTGATATCAACAGTAAGCACAGCACTGCAGGAGCTGCTGTGGAAAATCACTACCATCCCAGACCCACTACACAGTCAGAGACTAGATTCTGTTAATAATACCAGAAATATAACAGGAGATGAGAGACAGTGTCAAAAGCCTTGTTGAAGTCAACAGATGACATTAAACCACAACATTCCTTTTTGACATCCAGTCCAGGGAAAGAAGGGTTGGGATAAGGACAAATCTGACCAGAGTGTGCTAAAATAAATTTAATAGACAGATTTATCATTAATTAAATGAGGCAGACTAGTCACAATGTTGGCTCATTTCTTTACATGGTGATGTTATGCAAACTCTTACATGCTCTATGTCCTGTGGTGCTGTTTATAACCTCTGGGAGAGAGATGAGGACCATGATTATCTCTGCAGAGATGGATCTGAGAGTCCTGTTTGATAATAAACTAAACATAAGCCAGCATGTGCCCTCGTGGCCAAGAAGGCCAATGACATCCTGGGATGCATAAGGAAGAGTGTGGCCAGCAGGTCAAGGGAGGTTCTTCTCCCCTTTTACTCTGCCCTGGTGAGGCCTCATCTGGAGTACTGTGTCCAGTTCTGGGCTCCTCAGCTCAAGAAGGACAGAGAACTTCTGGAGAGAGTCCAGCGCAGGGCCACCAAGATGATCAGGGGACTGGAACATCTTTCATATGAGGAAAGACTGCGGGAACTGGGACTGTTTAGTCTGGAGAAGAGGAGACTGAGAGGAGATCTTATTAACATTTATAAATATAACAATTAACAAATATAAATATCTAAAGGATGGATGTCAGGAGGTTGGGGCATCCCTTTTTTCTATAGTAGCTACCTGGAACACAAAAAGAAAAAACTATTTTACTGTGAGGGTGACAGAGCACTGGAACAGACTGCCCAGAGGGATTGTGGAGTCTGCTTCCTTAGAGGTCTTCAAGACCCACCTGGACATGTTCCTATGCGACCTGATCTAGGTGAACCTGCTTCTGCAGGGAGGTTGGACTAGATGATCTCTAAAGGTCCCTTCCAACCCCTACCATTCTATGATTCTATGATTTTGTTGTACTGGGTACTGTCAAATTATCATATGATTATATCGTTGTTACAGAGTCTAACTGGTATCTCTCTCTGGGGCATTGTTGTCACTCTCATGCCTTGGACTTTTCCTCTCAGAATTCATTAGTACTCTCATCCAATCTATAGGAAGGGTGGGGAGGGATACTTCCTCCCACCCTTTTACCTCCCCTTTCTCCTTCTGGATAGCTACAACAGCTTTTGAGGATTTTTAATACCCTTGGTACATTCCAATCATCCTGCTTTTACTGCTATGTCTCCTGAATGTGTTTTAGATCTTGCTTAGGGTTGTAAAATTTAAGAGTGTCACTCAAAGATCTGCCCCAAGGCATGGATGGAATGACATGTAGGAGAATACAGACAGGTATCTAGAGAATTTCTCACATCCAATGGTTTGGACCTTCATCCCTGAACAACTACAGGACCCTGATAGAGTGATAAAGTGTTTGAAAAGAAAATGTTGTGGCTATGCCAAAGAGGCACAACTGACCGCACTATGCTGGGCCCTGACTAGTATCTGCCAAACACTGGTCAACATTAGGCAGCATCCTCAGGGGGAAGGGGAGAAAAGTAGACTGACAGGTACCACAGCTACCACAACCCCAACAACATGCACTATAATCACTCAAAGTCCAGTGACAGGCACTGCAGCTGAATCAGAATCAGCCTGTGCAGTATCAATTGCCCCTATATAGAAGAAGAAATGTTGGATTCAAATGTCAGCTCGTTTAGTAAGGGAAGAAACTCCTAATACAAAGGGAGAGGAGGAAGAAGTGGAGGAAGAAAGAGGAAGAAGTCATGAACAAGTCAGTTACCACCTTGTGGTGGTTTAGCCCTGACTGGGTGCCAGATGCCCATCAAGTCATTCTATCACTCCCACTCCTAAATTGGACAGGGGAGAGCAAAATATAAAGAATGGTTTGTGAGTCAAGATAAGGACAGGGAGATCACTCAGCAATCACTGTAACAGGCAAAACAGACTCAACTTGGGAAGAAATTGATTGATTTATTAATGAACAATCAGAACATAGCAGGGAAAGTGAAAAATATAACCAAATCTTAAAACACCTCCTCCTATCCCTCCTTCTTCCCCAGACTCTCCCTCCTCCCCCGCCAGCGGCACAGGGGGATGGGAGTTTATGGTCAGTTCATTATAGATCAACTTTGCTGCTGCTTCCTCTCAGAGGGAGGCCTCCTCACACTTCCCACTGCTATAGTCCCTCCCACGGGAGATAGTCCTATATGAACTTCTCCAACATGGATCCTTCCCATGGGCTACAGTTCTTCATGAACTGCTCCAGCATGACTTTCATTCATGAGGAAATTGTCCTTCAGATATGAAGTGCTCCAGCATCGGTCTCCCATGGGGTCACAAGTCCTGTCAGCAAACCTGGTCCAGCGTGGGTTGCTCTCTCCACAGATTTCCAAGTCCTGCCAGGAACTTGCTCCAGCATGGGCATCCCACAGGATCACAGACTCCTTTGGGCATCCATCTGCTCCAGCATGAGGTCCTCCACGGGTTGCAGATGGATCTCTGCTCCACCGTGGACCTCCATGGACTGCAGGGAGACAGCCTGCCTCATCATGGTCCTCATTACATTTCACAGGGAAATCTCTCTGTGAGAGTGTCTGGGCACTTCTCCCTCCTTCTCCACTGACCTTGGTGTCTGTGGAGATGTTGATCTCACATTCTCACTCTCCCCTTCTGCTGCTGCAGCTTATCAACTATACAGCAACTTCTTCCCTTTCTCAAATACGTTATTCACAGAGGTGTTACCTCCATCACTAATTGATTCAGCCTTGGTCAGCAGCGATTGCATCTTAGAATTCACTGGCCCCATTGGATATAGGGGAAGCTACTAGCAGTTCTTTGTTTAATGAAGTCATTCCTCTAGTCCCCCACTACCAAAACCTGGCCACACAAAAGCACTATACACCCCATCATAGAATCATAGAATGGTAGGGTTGGAAGGGACCTTTAGAGATCACCTAGTCCAACCTCCCCGCAGAAGCAGATCCACCTAGATCAGGTCGCACAGGAATGTGTCCAGGCAGGTCTTCAAGACATCCAAGGAAGGAGACTACACAACCCCTCTGGGCAGCCTGTTCCAGGGCTCTATCATCCTCATAGTAAAATGGTTTTTTCTTATGTTTAAATGGAACTTTTTGTGTTCCAGCTTCATCCCATTAATCCTTGTCCTTCTGCTAGATACAATAGAAAAAAGGGATGTCCCAACCTCCTGATACCCACCATTTATATACTTGTAAATATTAATGAGATCCCTCCTCAGTCTTCTCTAGACTAAATAGCCCCAGTTCCTGCAGCCTTTCCTCATAAGGAAGATGCTCCATCCCTATCCTTGAGTGAGTTGCGAGATATGAGAAAGGATTTCAGCTGCCATCCAGAGGAGCACATTGTCACCTGGCTGCTCCGATGCTGGGATAATGGGGACAGTAGCCTGGAATTGGAGTGTAATGAAGCCAAGCAGCTGGGATACCTGTCTAGGGAAGGGGACATTGACAAGGTGATGGGAAAAAGGACACAAGCCCTTAGCTTTTGGAGGCGACTTCTGTCAGGTGTGAAAGAAAGGCAGCCCTTCAAGGAAGATATTACACGTCACACAGGCAAATGGACCACCATGCAGAGAGGTACCCAGTACCTGAGGGAATTAGCCATGCTGGAGGATATTTACAATAATCCAAATAATGTGCATTTAGATCCAGATCAAGTCCAGTGCACACTCTTCATGTGATGAAAGTTCCTACAAAGTTGTGGTGGTTTAGTTATGTTCCCATCAAGTCATAATAGCACTCCCTCTCCTAAACTGGACAGGGGAGAGAGAAATATAATGAGAGATTTTTGAGTCAAGATAAAGACAGGGAAATCACTCAGCAATTAGCATCACGGGCAAAACAGACTTAACCTGGGGAGAAAAAGTTTTGATTTATTAAATGACAATAAGAACAGGGAGATGAGAATAAAACAGAATCTTAAAACATCTCCCCCCACCCCTCCCTCCTCTCGGACTCTCCTTCCTTCCCCCCTAGTGATGCAGGGGATGGGGGATGGGATTTCCAGTCAGTTCATTACAGATGGACTTTGCTGCTGCTGTTTCTGAGGGGGAGGCCTCATCACATTTCCCACTGCTACAGTGTGGAGTCCCACCCCACAGGAGACAGTCCCTCATGAACTTCTCCAACATGGGTCCTTCACATGGGATAGAGGTCATTACGAATTGCTCTAGCATGGGGCCTCCCACATGGGCAGCTCTTCACACACTGCCCCAACATGGATCATCCACTGGGAGAACAGTCCTTCAGGTATGAACTGCTCCAGCATGAATCCCTCACAGGATCACAAGTCCTGACAGTAAATCTGCTCTCTGATGTGGACTCCTCTCTTCCCACGGGCTGCCAGGTCCTGCCAGGAACTTACTCCAGCATGGGCTTCCCACGGAGTCACAGTCTCCTTCAGGCATCCACCCACTCTGGCATGGGGTCCTCCATGGGCTGCAAGTGGATCTCTGCTCCTCAGTGGTCCTCCATGAACTGCAGGGGGACAGCCTGCCTCACCATGGTCCTCACCACAGATCACAGGGGAGTTTTCTTTCAGGACCTAAGCACCCTCCCTCCCCTCCTTCTCCAATGACCTTGGTGTCTGCGGAGATATTTTCACATTCTCACTCCCTTCTGCTGCTGCTGCAGTTTAGCAACTGCGCAGCAACTTTTTCTCCTTCTCAAATACGTTATTCCCAGAGGTGTTACCTCAGTTACTAATTGACCAGGCCTCAGTCAGCTGCGGGGTCCATCTTAGAATTGACTGGCCTTAGACCTGTTATAAATTCCTGTTATAAAGTTCACTAGCCAATTTAAGTGACTCATAGATCAAATTTATTAAGCAAGTGGCAAATAAGCAAAACAGCACTGGGCGTCCGGGAGACTCTGCTCCACCAACGGCATGTGACATCCCCCCCCCTCCCATATCACAGTCCTTCTATACAGTCCTTATCCGTGGGATGCATCCGGGTCCCTGGTGTACTCTGCGCATGTGCCCATCTTGTTACTAGGGAGTCTTCTTCTGCCTCCTGGTGGTCATAGGGTGGTCGCTGGGATGAAGTCAGTAGTCTTCCTCTAGTGGCCTGCTCATGAACGCTTCTCTTGACTCTTATCAGCTCATGCGCAACCTATTGTACCTCCTATAAGCATCTCAGCCAACTGCACCTGTTCACATTGTAGGAAGTTTATGGTTAAAGTTTTACAAGACATTTACAATGACTTTAAATGGTTCCTTGCACAACTATTCTTTCATGATTTGATTAACAAACGTGACCTTTTCCATTACAATCCCCCCTCTTCTTTTCCTCATTTCGTTCATCAAATCTCCTAAGAACATCTTTAGCCATTTCTAAAATAGGTGTTTCACTTATTTCATCCTCTCCATTGGCTAACTGCTCGTATTGCTTCCTAATCAGCATTAAGTGGGCTGCTTCTAACCTGGTTTTTACAATCTCAATTACCTTATTGAATACACAAGGTCCAATCATCAGCGCTAATACCAGTAGAATGACGGGCCCAGCTATAGCTGACAATAACGTCGTGAGCAAAGGGGAATAGTCGAACCATGACTCATAGCAGGCTTGTTGCTGTTCCCTTTCTTGTTTTCATTTCTCCAAGCCCTCCCGTAATTTTGTCATCGTGTCTCTCACTATACCGGTATGATCTGCATAAAAACAGCATTCTTCCCCTAGGGCTGCACACAGTCCCCCTTGTAAAAACAGCAGATCCAACCCCCAGCGATTTTGTAAAGCTACTTCTGAGAGTGATCTCAAAGACTTATCTAAGGCCGAAATGGATTGTTCTATTTTTATCAGGTCCTCATCTACAGCTGCCTGTAAAGCTTGGAATTTCTGGTTCTCTTGCACCAGAGATGTAATCCCAGTCCCTGCTCCTGCTGCCCCAATTGCCATCAAGGTAGCTATAGTTAGGGCTGTGAAAGGCGCCCGCTTATGCCGGAGCGCCCCGGTATTCCAATGATTATAGACAAACTCTTCAGGGTGATATAAAATGCATGGAACAATGGTTACCTGAATACAATATTCACTGCTGGGTTATGATTCTCTTCATCTGCATGTACTAGGATAGTTAATCACCCCATCAGCCAGATAACAACATACCATCCTTGGATAATGGGTGGGGCTCATCAAATAAAATTGTTCGTTCTTTTTAGCTTTTCACCCCACATTCTTTTAGGTGGAACATTTTGCCCTTCTTAGAGGTGGGCTTGGGATCTTAGGATTCCAAATTTGAGGCTTTGAGAGACTCTATACCTCACTCCCAGTACGCCTCTGCCTCCTTCACCTACTCTGTTGCTTAGAGCAGTGAGGTTTATGATCTTCTCGGCAGCAGTCTGTTCTGGTTTAGCAAGGAACAGCTTTTGACTTAGTAACAGGGGGAGCGGGTTTCAGTGAAGACCTGGTAAAGAGTTTGTGGACTCTCCCCCGGCTCCTGGGTTCACACCCACCTCCAGCCTGACTGGGCCAATCTGGCGCCTCTGCGATCACTATTTAGGGGACGGGAATTTGAAGTGCTGGCAGGAGGTGTATGAGTGATACAAGATGGAGGCGACCCTTCAGCCAGAGGAGGAGGAAGGAGAAGCAATAGACCAGAGATCCCACTGCAAACTGTGATGAGAATGCAGGCTGTACCCCTGCAACCTATGGAGACCCATGGCAGGACTGAGAGTTACCAGCAGCTCTGTGTGAGTGAGCCCGGACGGGCGAGGGACTGTGTGGGGAGACGGCCATGGCCCAGGCCGTGTTGGAGAGCCTGCACACTGCAGAGCAACCCCACATGAGAGGCAAAGAGGAGCTGCAGCCTTTGGAATAAATGCGCGGCAGAGCAGCCCGTGCAGGGCTGCCGTGTTCGTGAGTTACCCCACGGACTTGCAGGGAGGATGGGTGCGAAGCCTACCTGTCCTGAGGAGGGACAAATGGCAGAAGCTATCGGGAACAGACTGCCTGAAACCCCACACTCCCCTCCTCCCCCCAAATCGTTCAAGGGGGGACGAGGTAAAAAACTCCAGGATCAGGGCTCTGAGCCTGGGAAGAGAGGAGGTGTGGCAAGAAGGTGTTCTTAAACAGGCTGGTCAGACTCTTCATTGTTGTATTGCTCTGTGTTGTTTTATTTTGGTTATGTTTTGGGTTTTGGGGGGTATGTTTTAGTTGATGTTACATTAAATTATTTTCTGTTTTCTTCCCCAAGCCAGTAGCCTGGTCTGTTTTGTCCTGAACCTTAAGCGGCAATTAAGCTCTCCCTGCCCTTTGGCAATTCTCAGCCTCTTCATCTTCCTCCTCTCGAGGCTAATTGTGGTCTTTGTTCCCTGATGGGCCTAAACCATGACACAGTCATAACCTTCAGGGGTATTCTCTGTCTCCTTATAGGCCTCTTTCCTTTTGCCTTTTCCTCCAACACCCACGGGGCGTCTGAAACACTGGCTTTCACATCCAGGTCTTGGTTCTACAGGCCTTCTGCATATAAAGCATCCTTTTATAAACTTAAATTACAAGCCCCACTCGACTCAGATTGGTTTATACTTCTAAGGTATTTCTATTCCACAATCTGTTACTTTAAATAGGTATTACAGCCCCACCAATTATCTTACACTTTTCTAACGATCACAATTTAAACATTAAACTCTAATATTTTACAAAAAGGAAATCACTCCACTCTGCTCCTCAGTCAACATGTCACTTTTTATGCAGCTTAAGCTTCAGTTCTCCTGGGACCTCTGCAGCTTCCCACTGATCCTGGGAAATTGGTCCTTAAATAAGACAAGAAAAGGACCCTCCCATCGGGGGGGGGGGGGGGGGGGGGGGGTTAAAGATGATTCTTTCCAGGTTTTTATCAAGACTTTGTCCCCAGGATTAACCGTGTGGATAGCAATATCTAAGGGTGGTCTCTGTACCACCATTCCCTTTTCCTTAATTCATTCCGTCTTTTCAACATTTCAATAATATATTTCTGCAAATATCCTTCTTCTATGCTGAGGGATCTCTAAATCATAAGGCATCCCATACAACATTTCAAACGGAGAAGCCCCCGTGTACGTCCTTGGTTGCGTCCTTATGTTTAACAAAGCTAAGGGTAAACATTTAATCCAGGACATTTTTATTTCTAACATTAATTTTGTTAGCTGTTTCTTAATTTCTCCATTCATTCTCTCCACTCTTTCGGAACTTTGGAGATGCCACGGGGTATGGTATTCCCATTTGGTTCCCATCGGAGCCAATGCCTCAGGGTATCATTTGGCTCCTCATACTGGTGGTTTCTATTTCTAATTTTGGAGAATGGATTAATATACCTTCATATTTTAAGAGTCTAGCATCAGTTATCCATTTTTCTGCCTTTTGTTGTAATACCCCCCCGAATGTTATGGGGAGAAAACACCTTTAACACCCCATTACAGACCTATCAGCTACAGGGGAAGCTTCTGGCAGATCTTTGTATAAAGCAGCTGCCCCTATAGCCCTCCTCCCCCTACCAAAGACCTGGCACAGGCAAAACCACTACAAAAGTGCACCCCTATAGTATGCCAACTCACTGGTTGTCATGTCCTAGAAAGAAGGCAAGGAAAAAATGGTGGATGAAGTGGTTGGCCAACTCCGGCAATATGAAGGAAGTCTCTCTTCTTCCTTATGGTCCTGTGTCTCAGTTGTGGATAAACTGTCCCAGGAATTCTAGCAATTTAAAAAGGATATATCCTACTCTCTACCTGTAAGGGTCCATGTGTTAGGTATTAGGAGTAGGCATTCCTCTGATCAAGAGAGGAGATACAGAGGGTACAAACACCAGAGTAACCTGTGGTTCTATCTATGCAGCAAGGGAAAGGACATGAGGAAGTGGGAGAAAACCTACCCTGGCTCTAGAGGCACGAGTACGGGACTGTAGCAGGACACTCTGCCCAATGAAAAGATACAAGCTGGAGTCATCCTGGCTTTAGTGGTGGAGGCTGTTACTGACCACTCTGACTCAACTATCTCCAAGCACAATTGAAGAGAGAAGGAAATTCCTGAGCTGTGAGACAGACATCCCCACGATAACATTGTTGCTAGAAACTAGAAGTCTCTGCTAGCTCTGTTGAGATGTAAATTCAGTAACAAATGATTGACAGTCAATCACTTTATTCTATAAAAGTGCAGTCATATTTCTGTGGGATAGAGAATTCCTACATACTCTTACTTTGAGTGTGTCTGGAAATCTCTCCCTTGAGTGGGGATGCCCCTCAAGGTTACCCTCCGGAATAGAGAGAAAGATAATCACTGCTGTCATTAATATAAGTAACATCATTCTTTATTAAATAAATAATCATTAAGCTAGCTTTAAACTGTTAATTCTATTAATAATAAGCAGTAGTTATTACTAATATCATGTAGTAAATGTTCCTCTAACCCATTGCCTTAAGCCAAAACATCTACCGAAACAGAAAACGTATATTTTACCCTGATTTTATTGTATATAAAATATATATCCAATTCCAATAATATCATTATTGTGTAAAAATAAAATTCTGTTTTATTATACTTTCTGAGTTTGCCATTGTTATCCTGCAGGCACAGGAAATGGGGAGCTACAAGGAAAAACAATAATAAAAGGGTATTCTTCATGGAAAAATGCTGCCCCGGTTTCCAGTGAACAGCTCCCCAGAGACAGAATGCTCAGTATCTCAGAGGACCCTTCTGCTGTGGAGTTGCTGTGGGTTGAAGAATAATAGATGCTAAATTGCAACTACCATGGTGCACCACTGGCAATATAGCACCAACCATGAATCGGTGATTCCAATCTATGAACTGATTTGGCACCTGGAATTGACTGCCCCGGGGTGGAAACATAGCCATACCATTTACCATAGACTGATACAGGCTACACTGGAAAAGAGTGAGGCCCCAGAACACCTGCAATACATTGACAACATCATTGTGTGAGGTAACTCAGCAAAAGAAGTTTTTGAAAAAGAGAAAAAAATAGTTCAAATCCTCCTGAAGGCTGACTTTACCATAAAACAAAGCAAAGTCAGAGGGCCTGCACAGGACATACAATTTTTAGGAATAAAATGGCAATATGGTCATCGGCACATCCCAATGAATATCATCAATAAAATTACAGGCATGTCTCTGCCAACTAGTAAAAAAGAAACACAAGCTTTCTTAGACATTGTGGGTTTTTGGAGGATGCACATTCACAACTACAGTACGATTGTAAATCCTCTCTATCAAGTCACTCAAAAGAAAAATTCTTTCAAATGAGGCCCTGAACAACAAAAAGGCTTTCAACAAATTAAACAGGAGATTGCTCAGGCAGTAGCCCTTGGGCTAGTCTGGACAGGACCAGATGTGAAAAATGTACTCTCTACACCGCAGTCTAGGAAAATGACCCTACCTGGAGTCTCTGACAAAATGCACCTGGTGAGACTTGAGGCCGAATCCTCAGGTTCTGGAGTCAGAGATACAAGGGATCCAAGGCCAAATACACTCCAACCGAGAAGGAGATATTGCCAGCATATGAAGGAGTTCAAGCTGCCTCGGAAGTCATTGTCGCAAAACCACAACTCTTTTTAGTACCCTCACTGCCAGTGCTGGGCTGGATGTTCAAAGGGAGGGTCTACTCCACACATCATGGGACTGATGCTATATGGAGTAAGTGGGTTGCGTTGATTACGCAATGAACTCATATAGGAAATCCTAGTCAACTAGGCATCCTGGAAGTGATCACACTGTATGAACTGGCTAGAGGGCAAAGATTTTGAAATACCACCAGAGAAGGAGACGACACGTGCTGAAGAGGCCTCACTATATAATAAGCTGTCAGAAGACGAGAAGCAATATGCCTTGTTCATTAATAGGTCTTGTCACATTGTGGGAAAACATCGATGGTGCAAGGTAGCTATATGGGTTCCCCTATGATGTGTCACAGAAGCTGCAGAAGAAGAGGGTGAATCGAGTCAGTTCTCAGAGGTGAAAGCCATCCAGCTGGCTTTAGACATTGCTGAACATGAAAAATGGCCAATATTTTACCTCTATACTAATTCATGGATGGTGGCAAATGCTCTGTGGGGGCGGTTGCAACAATGGAAACAGAACAACTGGGAACTCCGGGGCATACCCATCTGGGTTGCCTTATTGTGGCAAGACCTTCCTATCCACCTGGAGAAACTGATTGTTAAGGTTCTCCACGTGGATGCCTATGTACTTAGGAACTGGGCCAATGAAGAACATCAGCACAACCAGAAGGTGGACCAGGCTGCCAAAATTGAAGTGACTCAGGTAGATTTGGACTGGCAACATAAAGGTAAATTATCTACAGCTTAGTGGGCCCATGATACCTCAGGCCATTGAGGAAGAGATACCACCTATATGTTATAGCACAGGACTTGACCTAAGATGCTATTGTGCAGGTTATCCATGAATGCAAGACATGTTCTGCAATCAAACAAGACAAGTGGTTGAAGCCTCTGTAGTATGAAGGACAATGGTTGAAATATAACTACAGGGAGTCCTGGCAGATTGACTATATCACATTCTTACAAAGTTGCCAAGGCAAGCACTATGTCCTCACCATGGTGGAAGCAAGCACTGGATGGCTGGAAATACATCCTATATCTCATGCCACCACCTGCAACATTATCCTAGGCCTTGAAAAGCAAGTCCTATGGTGACATGACAACCCAGAAAGGATTGAGTCAGACAATGGGACACATTTCCAAAATAACAACTGGACCAAAGAGCACAGCATTGAGTGGATCTATCACATGCCTTATCACATGTCACCCTCTGGGAAAACAGAGTGATATAATGGACTGTTTAAGACTACATTGAGAGTGATGGGGTGTGGGACCCTCAAACATTGGGACACACATGTAGCAAAGTGTGCATTCAGCTCTGCCTGGGTGGAGAAGAAGGGCAAGTTGAATATCTAAGGGTGAAAATTAAGGGACAGGGTAATGTAGGTGATGCTGTTGCAGGAGTTTGCTACAGGACACCTGATCAGGAGGAGGAAGTAGATGAGGCCTTCTACAAACAACTGAGAGCTGCCTCACAGTCAAAATCCCTGGTCCTCATGGGGGACTTCAACCACCCTGATATTTAC
The DNA here is from genome assembly GCF_028858725.1 of Colius striatus. Taxonomy (NCBI): domain Eukaryota; kingdom Metazoa; phylum Chordata; class Aves; order Coliiformes; family Coliidae; genus Colius; species Colius striatus. Next base: position 15,291,073 of record NC_084789.1, on the reverse strand, counting down.
TGGCAAAGCCACTCAGCCAAACACACAGAGTCCAGGAGGTTCTTACAGAATGTTGATGACAACTTCCTGTCATGGATGACTGAGGAACCAAGGAGGAGGGATGTGCTGCTGGACCTTGTGTTAATAAATAAGGATGGTCTGGTTGGGAATGTGAAGGCTGGAGGCAACCTTGGCTGCAGTGACCATGAGATGGTAGAGTTTAAGATCCTGTGAAGAAGCAGGACGCCAAGCAGGACCATGACTCTGGATTTCAGGCAAGCTGACTTTAGTCTCTTCAAAGATCTACTTGGAGGGTTCTCATGACAGGATCTAAATGGTAGAAGTGCCCAAGAGATCTGGTTGATCTTCAAGCATCACTTCCCAGGATCTATGTGTCCCCACATGTAGAAAAGCAGGAAAAGGAGGCAGGAGGCCTCCATGGATGAACAAAGATCTGCTAGGACAACTCAGGGAGAAGGCACAAATATATGAGAGGTGGAAACAGGGCTTGGTTTCTTGGGAAAAGTATAGGAACATTGACAGAGCATGCAGGGGTGCAACCAGGAAGGCTAAAGCCCTTTTACAAATAAACCTGGACAGGAAAGTAAAGGAAAACAAGAAAGGGTTTTTTCAAGCACATCAGCAGCAAAAGGAAGATTAAGGGGAACATGGGCCTGCTGCTGAACACAGAAGGTGCCATGGTGACAGAGGATGCAGACAAGGCTGAACTACTGAATACATTCTTTGCTTCAGTCTTTACAGTCAAGACCAGCCCTCGGGAAGTCTAGTCCAGCAAGGGTAGTAGGACAGTCTGGACAACAGAGGACTTGCCCTTGGTGGATAAAGAAGAGGTTATAGACTTGTTGGCCAAGCTTAAGGCTCATAAGTCAATGGGTCCTGATGGGATGCATCAAGGAGTGCTGAGAGAGATAGCTGATGTGGTCGCTAAGCCACTCTCCATCATTTTTGAATATTCATGGAGGACAGGCAAGGTACCTGAAGACTAGGGAAAGGCCACTGTCACTCCAGTCTTCAAAAAGGGCAGGAAGGATGACCCAGGAATCTACAGGCCAGTCAGCCTCATCTCCATCCCTGGAAAGGTAATGTAAAAGTTCATCCTGAATGTTGTTACTAAACATATGAAGGAAAAGATGATTATCGGGGGAGTCAACATAGATTCACCAGGGAGAAATCCTATTTCACCAACCTGATAGCCTTGTACGAGGGCATAAGTGTCTGGATAGATGAGGGAAGAGCAGCGGATATCACCTACCTTGACTTCAGCAAGGCTTTTGACACTATCTCCCATAACATCTTCATCAGAAAGCTCAGGCACTGTGGATTGGATGAGTGGACAGTGAGGTGGATCGAGAACCGGCTGAATGACAGAACCCAGAGGGTGGTGATCAATGACACAGAATCAAGTTGGAGGCCTGTAGCCGGTGGAGTTCCACAGGGATCGGTTCTGGGGCCAATCTTGTTCAATATCTTCATCAACAACCTGGATGAGGGGACAGAGGAAGTTCGCTGATGACACCAAACTGGGAGTACTGTCTGATTCCCCAGAAGGCTATGCTGCCATTCAGCAGGATCTCGACCAGCTTGAGAGTTGGGCAGAGAGGAATCTCATGAGATTCAACAAGGACAAGTTCAGAGTCTTGCATCTGGGAAGGAACAACCTCATGCACCAGTACAGGCTGGAGATTGACCTGCTGGAGAGCAGCTCTGTGGAGAGTCCTGGTTGACAATAAACTAAACATGAGTCAGCAATGTACCCTCATGGCCAAGAAGGCCAATGGCATTCTGGGATGCATCAAGAAGAATGTGACCATCAGGTCAAAATGATCAGGGGACTGGAGCATCTTCCTTATGAGGAAAGGCTGCAGGAACTGGGTCTGTTTAGTCTAGAGAAGAGAAGTCTGAGGGGGGATCTCATTAATATTTACAAGTATATAAATGGTGGGTGTCAGGAAGTTGGGACATCCCTTTTTTCTATTGTATCTAGCAACAGGACAAGGGGTAATGGGATGAAGCTGGAACACAAAAAGTTCCATTTAAACATAAGAAAAAATTATTTTACTGTGAGAGTGACAGAGCACTGGAACAGGCTGCCCAGGGAGGTTGTGGAGTCTCCTTCCTTGGATGTCTTGAAGACTCACCTGGACATGTTCCTGTGCGATCTGATCTAGTTGGACCTGCTTCTGCAGGAGGATTGGACTAGATGATCTCTAAAGGTCCATTCCAACCCCTACCATTCTATGATTCTATGATATGTATATAAATGACAGAAAAAAAATGTTAATTCATATTTAGGACGTGTAATCTGGGCATGACATCTTGTACCACATCTCTTCTGGCTGCAGATTTCCCTTCTTAAATAGTGATCATAGAGCTCTGCACCAGATTGGCCCAACCAGACTGGTGGTGGGTCTGAGAACTACTTACTGGGACAACACTGCAGCTCCCTCCCTCTGTTATCAAGCATAAAGCAACTCCACACAAACCCATGACACAGGGATAGGGTTAACTTTCCAGACGTACCGCAAGGGGACTTGGCCAGGCTATTCGATACCATGTTGACTTCATACTCACCATATAAGGGGATCTGTCCTGACCCTGTGTGTGGGAAGTATGGCTGTTTTGTTTGGACTGATCCTCAAGCTGTGGGCATGGGCAGTGAGCAGTCACACCGGGCATTGCTCATTTTCTGTATTCCTTTGCTGTTGTTAAGGTTGTTTGTTTTCTCCCTGTGTTGTTCTATTCAAATGTCCTTAACACACAAAGCTTTACCTTTTCCTCTTGATTCTTCCCCCACCACCACCATTCAGTTGGGGAGGAGTCAGCAACTGCGTGGTTTGGTGATTGTCAGCTGGGTTTAAATCGTGATAAAGGTTAATCTTATTTACTAATAATTCAGCAATAATGGGATTTCTGGTTATACCTCTGTTTAGAGGGTATAAGTCATTGAGTGTTAACAAAGGCTGAAAAAAAGCTAGGCAATAAGTTTGAAAGAGGGATGAAGAAATTCTACCTGAGATTTTTCATGGGTAGAACATTCCACTGATCCTAGAGATATTTAGATTTAATTTGAAAAATTGAAAGGTTCTAATAATTTGTAGAAAAGAAAGAAGAAATCAGGCTTCTGCTGGTTGTTGGGAAGTTGCTTGTGAGCAGTAGTGGAGAAGTTAGAGGAGAAGACATAAGTATAACATTCTAGAGAGATAAAGAAACGATGATAAAAGATTATACAATGTATAAAACATGACATATGTAGAAGATCAGAATAGATTCTTAGAATCAAAATTGCAGCCTCAGATTATAGCCAATGCTCACATGTGTAGTGATCATTTACTACAGTTTACTCAATTAGATCCTCTTAAAGCTATGGCTGTTATATGTACCAAGGACAGTGAATGGTCAGGAGATATCCAGCTTTATCCTGACCCTCCTCACAATGATGATTCACAGATTCTGGTAGAATAAAATAATGTAAAAGTAGTTGCTCCCATGATAAAAGTAGAGCAAATTCAGGTGTACCCCCATCAAACAACTCTGAGAAGTTTTACCTTCATGGAGTTAACTAATCTTCAAACTGAGTTTTCCTAAGCCTGGAGAAACACCCCTAGAATGCGTAGTCCATATATGGGGGGAAGAAACAAATTAGGTTACATTCACTGTGGATGAAGCTTAAGGTTTACTACTAGCACTGGAAATTTTCCTAAAGTGAGCAGCTACAGCACTGAAACTGCTCAATCATTCTACAATGACAAGAATAAATGCAGATACTCAATGGGAGACAGTTTTGCAGCAGATGCTGTCTGCTTTACCCTTATATGAAACATCAGGCTCTAAGGTAAAGGTTAGGAATATATAGACAATTAAGCTAAGCCACAATGCCCCTCTCCTCCATTCCAGTCAAACAAAAATAAAGGCAAAATCTTCCAGACAGTGCATCAGAGGAACATAGTTCTGTTTGGCAAAAATGTTGATCTAAAGAGTTAATGAGTTGGTAACTGCTAACTGCCTGCTGAAACAATTAGGAGGAGAAACCCAGGAGCAGATCTCAAGAACTATATCAGTTCCCTGCCCACTCCCAAAGTTTGGGAGCATTACTCAACACTTATAGAAATTCATGGGGAGGTGGCTCAGCTCCATTGTTTTGGTCATGGCTGCCAAGGCAGCTGCATGGAATCAGTTTCAAGTTTCAAGTTATCTGTGAAGGTAAAACTCCTTTGAAGAAAGAAGCAGTTTTAATAGTAGGTGTTAAGGGTTCAATGAACACTTATCCAGTCATACTGGATAAATTAATATTGTGAAATGATTATAGCCTATGGCCCTTCTTATTGGGCAAAATTAATATTTTGAGATTGGATATTCTGTAAAGAAAATCTCGGAGAAACAACGGGTAAATGGGAAAATGATAGTTGTGATGGGTCGACCTTGGCTGGCCACCAGGTGCCAAGGAAGCAGCTCCTCAACAAGACAAAGCAACGGTACCATCGGTGGTGACAGCGCTTGACAGATAAAGATTTGGAACAATCCATTTCAGTTGTGAAAAGCTGGGTTTACTTTGAAGCTAACAGAAAAAGGATAACGCTGGCTCCTGTGTCAGGCACGGGCTCCGGATGCTCTCGCTGTGCCAAATCTCCTGCGACAGCGTACAGGGCCCCCGCGGCCACCCTCCCGCCAGTGCCGCTGCCACCCCCTGCTTGGGCAAACGGTGGAGGCACCCAAAAGGCCAGCACCCAAAGACGACTCCTGACACACAGATCAGACTTTCACATCCAAGGTTGCAGTCTTTTGGAATTATTAATGAATTACAATGTATTTATTTGAATCTCTTTTTACAAAATGGTGAGTTTCGACATCACTCTTCCTCTCTAATTACCCTCTGTGGTTTTCCCCCCCACTACTCTAATGATAATTCAGCTGTAATCCAAAGAGAAAAGCAGTTCAATCGCAGAAAATAAATGAAACGAGAAGAATATGTTCAACTATTTTGAACTTCTTATGAGGAAAGGCTGTGGGATCTAGGACTGTTCAGCTTGGAGGAGACCTGAGGGGAGACCTCATTAATACTTAAAAGTATTTCAAAGGTATATGTCAAGAGGATGGGGTAATACCTTTTTCTGTAGTGTCCAGTGATGGGACTAATGGTAATGGACAAAAGCTGGAACACAAAAAGTTCCACTTATGGAAAAACTTCTTTACTGTAAGGGTGAGGGAACCCTGGCACAGGCTGCCCAGGGAGGTTATGAAGTCTCCTTTGCTGGAGGTTTTCAAAACCCACCTGGACGGGTAACCTGATCTAGGTGGACCTGCTTGAGAAGAGGGGTTGGACTAGATGATCTCTAGAGGTCCCTTCCAACCCTTAGCAATCTGTGATTCTGGGACAGGGGGAGAAAAATATAATGAAAGGCTCATGGGTTGAGATAAGACAGGGAGATCACTCAACAATTACAGTCACAGGCAAAACAGACTCAACTTGGGGAAGATTAATTTACTGCCAATTAAAACCAGAGTAAGATGCTGAGAAGTAAAAACAGAACTAAAAACACCTTTCCCTAATTCCTCCCTTCTTCCCAGGCTCAACTTGACTCCTAACTCTTCTACCTCCTCCCTTCACAGAGCAGCACAATGGGGAACTGGGATTGCAATCAGTTCATCACACATTGTCTCAGCCACTCCTTCCTCCTTACACTCTTCCCCTGCTCCAGCATGAGCTCCCACCAACAAAAGACAGTCCTCCACAGACTTCTCCAACGTGAATCCTTCCCATAGACTTCAGTTCTTCACAAACTGATCCAGCACGGGCTCCCCATGGGGTCACAACTTCCTTCAGGGCACATCCACCTGCTCTGGCATGGGGTCCTCCATGGCTGTAGGGCGTATATCTGCTCCACCGTGGACCTCCATGGGCTGCAGAGGGATAACTTGCCTCACCATGGTATTCACCATAGACTGCAGGGGAATCTCTGCTCCAGTGCCTGCAGTGCCTCCTCCCCCTCCCACTTCACTGACCTTGGTGTCTGCAAAGTTGTTTCTCCCACAGCTGCTGCACAGCAGGTTTTTTACCATTCTTAAATACATTATCAAAGAGGCCCCACCAACACAGATGATCAGCATTAATTAGCGGCAGTTCTATCTTGGTTCTATCTGACATGGAGGTAACTTCTGGTGCCTTGTACAGAAGTCATCCAGACAGCCCCCTGCTACAAAAACTTTGCCAGGAAAACCCAAGAGTAGTCCTCCAGTTAAGGGGAAAACTAATCTCCCTATTACTAAATCTACGCATCTGCTACAAATAGCCCTACCCCTACCTAATAGTAAACAAGTTAATATTCCTCAGTATAAGTTATCTGCTTGTGCCATAACACCTGTGACAGAATTATTAAAACAATTAGAATCAGAAGGACAGCCTAGGTGGACAAGGACCTAAGAAAGACAATCTGGTCCAACCTTTTGTGGGAAAGGGAGTCTAGATGAGATTATCATAGAATCATAGAATGGTAGGTGTTGGAAGGGACCTTTAGAGATCATCTAGTTCAACCCCCCTGCAGAAGCAGGTTCACCTAGATCAGATCGCATAGGAACATGTCCAGGTGGGTCTTGAAGACCTCCAAGGAAGGAGACTCCACAACCCCTCTGGGTAGCCTGTTATCAAGATTTACCCACTGATTTGGTTGATTCTGATTCCCCATAATCACAGGAAATACCTCAAGTAACATAACCCCTTCTATTAAAGCATCTTTAACAATCCCTCTCCATTTTTGTCCTGGTTCAGACTAAACCGGTTCCTGTTGTAGCGGTGCTGTTGAAGGTCTTGTAGGAGTTGGAGCTGCTGGAGCAGCTTCTAGTCTCTATTTTTCCATATTGTCCTGTAATTGTTGCAATTTCTTATTCATTTCTTCCACCCATTCCTCCGGAGCTCCCTTAGGGCAGGCTGCAACAGGAGTCAGTGGAGCAGAGGGTGGTAAAGGCATGTCAGTATTAGTAAAGCGCATTGCCTGCTCATTTGCGGCGGTTTCCTCTGAAACAACGGCGAGACGAGACAGGGCGGGAGGATGGGGGCGGGGGGACGGCGCACAGAGGAGAAGCGGCAGCCCTGACACCCGCACTGTTGCTGATGTTTTTGGTGGTGTTAAGGGGGAATAAGTAGTTGACTGAAATTCAGAATCTGGACCAGCTGACGCCTCACTTGTATTGTCAAGAGTATGTCGCAAGATCAATTTATTAGAGTCATTATTCTTGGTAAATTTTTCCTCCCCTGGTGGAACTTTGGGGTCAGAGGGAGATTTTAGTGCGATCGGAGGAGGAGGAGACCGCTCCATTTCTCCTGGCAGGGAAGGTAACGGTGGCGCCGATAGTATGGAGGGAGCGGCAGTAACTACATGGGCTGCTGGTCCTGGTATGCAAACCTCCTCAAACATTAACGCACTCCCCTTTTTCTCCCCAGAAGTTATAGCTGCAAAGGCATCAGCGGCAGCTTTGCGTTCAGTCCTTAACTCTTGTAGAGTCTCTTTGATTAATCGCCAAGTGGTAGCAAAGCACTGTGCCTCCCGTGATCCTAGGCTCACCTTTTCCCACAGAGCACTGCCAAGTTTTTCCCAGCTGGTGAGATCAAATGCTGTAGCTGAATCAATTATTATTCCCTTTTCCCAACTCCACAGCAACAATCAACGTAAAGTCTGTTCGTCATATTTAGGTCCTCTCTTAGAGAGCATATGTTGGAGGAGACTTACAACTACTTCTTCTTCTTTACTTAATTGTGTTCCCATACTCCTCCCTCTCAGTCGCTCACCTCTATTTTGGGTGTTCCGCTGCGCAGCATTTTTCTTCAAGTCGCTCCCTGGCTGTTCACCTACAACCCCCAGACTCTGTTGGTCTGTCATCGGCTGGACTTTCCCATTTTTTTCTCCCACTCTCTTCTTCTTCTTTAATTATTTAGTAAGTTCAATATGAACCTTAAAAAAGTTGGTTGAGGTCCCTGTTTGGGCACCACTTGCAGTGACCAACTCGCGGGATGGGATTCATGGACCACGCATCAGATCAATATGATCAATGCAGAAGCCATTTATTTTAGCATTCAATCACATTATATATGTTATTCTTTTCTAAATACATGATGTATTCTATTATGATTGGATAGCTCAGTCTATCATGCTCTGTTCATGCGCCTAATAGCAGAATATGATTTGTTAAGCTTAATTATGTTAGTATTTTGATAGTAACAGTTTCTACATTTTTTTACCTAATTCCTTCTCTAGCTCATTTTTATTCTAAGCTTACAGTTTCTTTCCCACACGCACAGTTGCCTTCATATCTACATTCTAATAAGCAACTCGTCCTTGACTATTCTTCAGGCCCACTGTTCACTGTCTGATGTAGCCAAAGTCTGAGCCTGCATCTGAGGCCTGTGTCTGAACCTCATGCAGCTTATGGTTTCATATAACCAAAGTCTGGATGGGCCACGTCCATTTTCCTTCAAGTACATTGCTACAATAATATATAATAATAATAGTAATGAAAAGAAATATAACAGAGAGAAAGAAATAAAACCCAAGGGAAAAAAAACCAAATCCAAGTTATGCACAATGGAATTGCTCACCACTTGCTAATTGATGCCCAAGTAGCGATCTGCCTCGCCCTGCCAAATCCAGTTTATACACTGGAAATGACATCCTATGATATGTAATAGCCCATTGGCTCGTTCAGGTCAATTGTCCTTGCTATGCTCCCTCCCTGCTTCTTGTGCCTCCCCAGCCTACTCACTGGCAGGGAAGGAGGAGAAGCAGAAAAGACTTTGATGCTGTGCAAGCACTACTCAGGAATAACTAAAAAATTTCTATATTATCAACACTGTTCTCAGCACGAAATCAAAACACATCCCTGTGCGAGTTACTAGTATAAAAATTAAAACAGGAAAAAGACTGCATTTAGGGGTGTGTGCAAAATACCCCTGTGCTCTTCCTGTGTGAAAGTAAGCAAGATCCTAGAGAGGACACTCCAGTGAGGTGGGAGGCATGGCAGCACTTTGGAACAGCATGCCAAGAAACGTTTGCGTTCCCTAAAGTGGGGCTTTCCGGTAGCAATTTAGAGCTACTTCTGTTGCGTCTGCCTACCCTGCCCTGGCAAAAGCAGTCGTTTGACTGCAGGGAGTAGCACCAATCAGCCACAAGCACGTTTCGGGTAGACTTGATGCAGTAATAAAGAACAAGAAACGGTACTTCTAGGTATGGAGGCCTTTTCTGAGACCTCGTGACCCACCTATGGGTTCGCGGTGCTACATAGCGCAGATCCCAAAGTCTTCCTCATCCGCCCCCAGGTCGGATCCCTCCGTGCCCTGGGGGCATGCAAACTCCTTGAGCATCGGTAGGTACTAGGGTTGATGAGGGGCGGGGACAAACCAAAATAACAGGCGAGACAGCCCATGGAGATGATGTACTGGCGGCCCAATGGACGCCTCAAAGGGCCTGGCCAAGTGGAGGAAGTGCAGGGGCGACAAAGGGCCTTGTCGTGGTTGACAAGATCATCGGGGTGCGAGCCACGCGGCCCGGTGGTGCTGGTACCGTCTTTGGAACGATCATCATCCAGGCACTTCCTCGCCAACGTCACCTATGAGGATGAGAAGATAGCCACGGCTTCCTCTTCCCTTATCCCTGTCCCCCTTGCCCTCGTGCTCGAAGGCACTCTGAGCTGAGGACTCGTTGCGTGGAGCCTGGCAGGGCGGGTGTCATTGTTGCTGCGAGTGACCCATTGGAGGGACCCTTAGATTAACCACTGGCAGATGATCTCCTCGAGGATTCCAAAAGGATGGATGGATGGATGGATGGATGGAAACAGTGAACGTCTGAGTAGTGACTGTCATGAGTTAGTTCTGCATAGGAGAAATGCAAGTCTTGGTGCACTTCATAATAGCGTTATAGAGATTTCACTGCTCTGCTGTGCCAGGCTTTTGTTCTGAAGCCCCAAACTGGATCATCAAAGCAAAGAATTAAAGTTTTTTTTATTTTTCTTGTGGGGGAAAATCATGTAGAAACCGGTCATCCTGCAGGCTTCAAAAGCTTCCCGGATCCTGTTTCTGTGGTGAAGTGGGACTGTGATAACATGCATGCTTGCAAGGTTCACGGTGCTGGTGCACCAGAACTGGAGCGAACTGCTTAGACTGTGAGGGGAAAAAAGAAAATGCAGCCGTTTCCCAACCGGTGTTAACTTTGAGTTAGTATCCCGTATAATATTGTTATTAAAACGCTGAAGGTTAACAGGGAAAAAACATTAAGCAAAAAACAGGGAACAAACATTAAGCATCAAAAGGAAAACTTGCAACTGCTGGTGGAAGTGCAGGAACCAATTCAAGTGGCAATCATGCACTGTAAAGGACATTAGACAGGGAACTCAAGGATAGTAAAATAGCACAACACACAGTCTCACAAATGGCAATCATCCCCACCAGAACAGTAGCGCTGCCTAAGGAGCCACCAAAATATTCAGGGGAGGATGAGAAATTGGCTAAGTTACTAAATGCAGAGAAAAATTCAGAAGGATGGTGGATGACAAGTACAGGTCAGGTAGTATTGCCTCCCTTAATCATGAGAGAGATTTTGCAAACAAAGCATAGGGAGTATCATTGGGGTGCAGAAGCTATGACTCAGCTTCTGAGAAGTGTAATATCAATACAAATGTTGGAAATGGCCAAATAGGTAACGGCGAAATGTGAAATTTGTTTAAAGAACAATCCAATAGGACAAAAAGGGTACAGATGGGCAAAATAAAAACTGGAGTGGAATCAGGAGATTATTGGCAAATTGATTTTACAGAATTACCTAAATGCAATGGATATAAATATGTGTTGGTTGGGGTTGACACATTTTCAGGATGGCCAGAAGCCTTTCCCAGGCTACGGAAACAGTTAAATGGCTCCTGCAAGAAATTATTCTAAGGTTTGGAGTTCCATTTGGAATATCTTCAGACAGAGGACCACATTTCGTGGCCAACGTGGTACAAGAGGCAAAGTCCTAGGAATTTCCTGGGATTTACATGCCCCTTGGAGACAGCAATCAAGTGGAAAAGCAGAAAGAATGAATCAGACCCTAAAAAGACAAATTAGAAAAATTTGTCAGGAGGCTAAATTAAAATGGCCTCAGGCACTTCCACTCGCATTGCTACAAAATAAGAGTGAAACCTCGAAGTGGAATGTCAGTAAGTCCTTATGAGATAATGTATGGAAAACCCTATGAGGTTCCTGAACCAAATCCAAACACGCATGTGATGGGAAAACAGGATGTGTATAACTATTTGCTTCCTCTTGGAAAAACAGACTCCGAAGTGCAGTACTGTAGAATCGACCTCTGACTTTGGAAAAATCCAGTACACAACATCCTGCCTGGATATTATGCCTACATAAAGACCTGGAACGAAGAACCTCTGCAAGGAAGGTGGAAGGGACCATACCAGGTGTTGCTGACCACCTTCACTGCAATCTAGATTGCCGAATCAGATGCCTGGATCCACTACACTCGCGTGAAGAAGACACCATCAAGCCCATGGAAGTGGGAGAGTTGTAGGAGATGTTGAGATATTGCTGAAACATAACTAAGTTTTTGTTTTTGTTGGTTTTTCAGTCTATGGTGGTAGAAACATGGATCAAAATTGGATGGTCAAATTAATTCGTATTGAATGTTCAGGCCCAGACTCCAGTCCAAACGGAAATAGACTCAGAACAGGTAATTCCAATACCAGGAAATTAGGTAAGACATGAACACAACCTGGATAGATAAAGTTTTTGAGAGGCTGGGCCTGGAACTAAAATCCTGGATAAAGTCACTGATTGAAACACTTCTACTATTGATTATAACGTTTCTGGCAATCTATTTGGCATATTGTTGCATCAGAATCTTGACAGTATTGTCAAGAAACAATGATCCGTTCAAAGGTGATCCACCACCGTATGACAATCATGCTTTTGTTATGGAGACAACTGAAATACAAGAGTGAAAGTATTGGAATGTGATTATCAATACTTTCAAAGGGGGGAAATGTTGCAGATACACAATTATTTTAGTTAACTTATCATCACAATAAGTAGTTAAGCACTTGTTAAGCACCTAGCAATAGTTCAATCAATTAGCTAAGCACTTGCAAATAATTCAAACACCTATTGATTAAGTAAGTATTCATTTGAATCACATAAGGGAGTTACATACCACACCTGATGGGGACCTGTTACCTTAGCTACAAGACCCTGGTGAATGTATTTGTTAGGTTACCTTAGCTGTTACCTTAGCCATGAGACCCTGGTAAATGTATTCGTTAGGTTACCTTGGCTGTTACCTTAGTTGTTACTAAAACAAAGGGACTGATATCTTTTTTTGACCAATCACTGTGATTTTGGAAAGTTTGTGTTTGTTGGGAACCAATCAAGGTGAAGGGCTAAATTGACAGATGGACATTTTATGCATGCTTGTGTTGGCAAATGTGATTCTTTTGTTTGAAAAGAAATGGTAACTAACACCGAGGAGCTATCTTTATCCTCATCAATAATTCATATTTCACTAATGATGATCTGCCAGAGAGAGTGCCACGGAGAAATGACAGACACCAATATGGTTAGGTCATAACTTTGTGGCGCTCTCTCCGGCATTTGGCACCCGAAACAGGGACTCGACTCTTGTTGCTAACTGCAGCAAGCGACATTTTTCACCAGTTGGAGAACGTTGGACAGCAGTGGTAATGCTTGGCAAAGAGGCAGCAATAGCTGGATGTGAAAGTTGTGACTCACTTCCTGTAAGGTATGACACTGCAAACCTTTTTCTCAAAAAATCAAGGAATGGAGACTGAGGCGGCAGTGCAGTTGCTGGCCAGTATACTTTCTAAGAGAGGACTTCCAGCCAACATGAAGAAACTCCATGAGCTGCTGAAATGGGCAAGGGAAAGGGGTCGTATGAAGGAAATATTCTTGATCTTTAGCCCAGAAGAATGGAGAGAAGTAGGGGACCTTCTCTGGGAAGCCACAATCAGTGGCGATAAGGACAGTAGCAAGACTAGTAAAGATCTGGGTTCCATTTGGAAGGATGTGATAAACACCTTAGAAGAAATGTGGGCAGAGCAGCATGTAGCTGCAGTCCAGGCATTGGTTGCTACACCATCCAATAAAATAGGGTCTCTCTTCTTCCATCTCCCATCAACCTTCTGCAAGTGGTTGGTTTGATATAAAATAACCCTGTGAAGCGAAGTCCCCGGACCTGGCGCAGCCAAGAGGAGACACAGAGCAAGCTCGACCCCCGTCAAGGCCAGTAGCAGCTGCTGCCACCTTCGCACAGAGTGAGCCAGATCCCCCCTGCCCCTTCTACCCACAGCTGCCGTCGCGTAGTCACCTCCTGCGCCTGTTAAGTTTCGAATCCATCTCCAGAGTGCCCCCTCCACTCCGCGCGTCGCCACCACCAGTCCCAGCCCTCACAGACTGCAGAGCCGCCGCGGTCTCCTCATCTCATCAGAGCCCCCCCTTGCCCTCCTGCGCCAGGAGACGGTGGCAGGATGAACCCTAGCACCCCCAGCTACCCCATGGCCTCCCTCTACGTGGGGGACCTGCACCTCGACTTGACGGAGGCCATGCTCTATGAGAAGTTCAGCCCTGCCGAGCCCATCCTTTCCATCCGCATTTGCAGGGACATGATCACCTGCCAGTCGCTCGACTACGTCTATGTTGTTGAAGCAGTAAAGGGCACAATGGAGTCACAAACACAGGTTCTCGCAGCTGCCCTGAATAACCAACCTAAGATGAATGAGAAAGGAAAGGGAACTAATAAGGGAAAATTAGTCTGCTACCGGTGGCAGACAACCCGGGCACATTAGAAATCGATGTCGGACGACTGTATGGTGTGACAACTGTCAAGGTAGCACTCATGCTAATTCTGCGTGTCAAAAATTGGGAAACGGGCAGCAGAGTGCGAGCAGCCACATCAAGACAACAGTAGCTGCCCTGTAACAGGAGAATTCTTGGATAACAACTCCCCAGCAACAAGAGGGAGCCTCAGGGTGGATTTGGAAACAACAGTAGAAGTAGCCAAAACCAAAAAAAAACCCAAAAAACAAACAAAACCACCATAACCTCCATATTTGAGAGGACAGGGATTGTTGACAACTGGGATGACTGGGCCCCTTATTTACCCTTGGCAGAATTGGAGCCACAAGAGCTCGAGCTCTGGTTTGCTGAAAATGGAACATTGCCAAGAGCAAGTGTTGCTCTGCTGTATGTAAGCCCCCAATTTATTGTCAAAGTTACATAATATATGTTTTTACTTTTACATCCTGCTGATATTCAGGTTCTGCCTGTTTTCGACATTCACGCTGCTGCTTCTCACGCTCACAATCAGGCATTAAATAACATTATCTCATTCACCAGCAATCAGTCTCATACTCTGAAAGTCAGTTTACATTTTTTGCCAATTACCAATTCTTTATTCCCACACAGATCTCTCCTTCCTAACAAGTCATGGGGAGCGAAGTCAAGACTGTTCATCCGCTTATTTATCCTGGTTGGGCGACCACCCTTATCCATCTTCCCTTGAAGCACGTAAGGATTTTAGTAATTGGCGATTCCCTACTGAGAGGCGCCAAAGCGCCCATTTGCTGTCCAGACGACTTTCTGTAGAGAAGTCTGCTGCCTACCAGCAGCTCGCATTCGTGGCATCACTGAAAGACAGCCAAGCCTGATGAACCTGACAGATTATCTATCATCCTCTATTTTTCTGGAAGTCTCCTACCCAACTTAGTGCAAAACCTATCTTGACCTGCCCTCCAAAACTCAGGCCGCCAGTGATGAACGTGGGCTAAGTATTTTATTTTCTCACAGGAAGCATGGAGCTTAGAAACGTCTGCATTCCCTGCAGGGAGGCTTTCTGGGAACAATTTAGAACAACTTCTGTTGCTTCTGCGAAATGTTCTGAAAAGTTAAGGCCTGTCCTGGCAAAAGCAGTCGTTTGACTGCAGGGAGCAGCACCAAACAGCCACAAGCACGTTTGGGGTGGATTTGATGAGGTAATAAATAACAAGAAACGATACTTCTAGATACGGAGGCCTCTTCTGAGACCTCGTGTCCCGCCCATGGATTCACAGCGCTACACAGTGCAGATCCCTCCACGGACTCACTCAACATCTTCTCCCTCCGCCCCCAGGTTGGATCACTCCACAGTCCCTGGGCACGCAAACTCCCTGCGTGCCGGTAGGCACCGGGTGGCCGAGCGAAAATGGGACAAGCGAAAATGACAAATGAGACAGCTAATGGAGATGTGGGATTGGCCGGCGGCCATCTGGCAGCCCAATGGACGGCGCTGAGGGTCTGGTCGAGTGGACGAAGCGCGGGGACGACAAAGGGCCTTGTCGTGATTGACAAGATCATTGGAGTGCGAGCCAGTGGCGCCAATACTGTCTTTGGAATGATCATCGTCCAGGCACTTCCCAGTCAACATCATCTACGAGGACGAGGAGGTAGCTCCGGCTTTGCTATGCGTGTTCTTCCTCTTTCCTTGTCCTCATCTCCCCGTGCTCGCAGGCACTCTGAGCCGAGGACCCGCGTTGCACAGAGCCCAGGAATGCGGCAGGGCAGATGATGATGTTGCTGCAGCTGACCCTTTGGAGGGACAAGGGAAGGACATACGGGGTCTCTCTGGGTTGCGTAGTCTCTACTGCACCATCCCTAAAACATCGCGCTTCATCAAAGTGCCATCCACCCCCCCCGCCCCTTCCCCACGGCTGCCGCGGCACGTACTGGGTTGCTGGTGCTGCCCAGCTCGCATCAGTTCCCAACCCCACCGTGTTGTGTGCACGCATGCACGTAGAGGAGGGCCTCTGACAGTAATGCACTTTGCGGCAGCCGCAGACGTTTTCCACTTGAAATCCCTTTGGCACTGCAAGTCGCACAAAGTTTGCTGCCGAGGGAGGGGAGCGGTCCTACCTCGTGTAGGATGAAAGTCCTGAAACGTTAGATTAAGCACCCGCAGGCGGTCTGCTGGGGGATTCCAAGTGGATAGATGAATGGATGGAAACAGTGAACGTCTGAGTAGTGATTGTCACGAGTTCTGCATAGGAGAAATGCAGGTCTTGGTGCATCTTGCAATAGTGTTATAGAGGTTTCACCGCTCTGCTGTGCCAGACTTTTGTTCTGAACCCCCAAACTGGATTATTAAAGCAAATAATTACAGCTTTTCTTATTTTTCTTGAGAGTGTCATGCTTTTGCCCAGCCAGAGCAAAGGGGGAAAACACCTGCGACTCCTCTCCCTCCCAGCGGAATGCAGACGGGATCAGAAAAATAAAAAAAAGATAAAAGAGCCCATGTAGGTTGAAATAAGAACAATTTACTAGGGGAAAGTTGAAGAGGAACGACTATAACAAAGATAAGGGGATATTACAAAGAAAACTGGTGAGTGACACAGTTGCTCACCACCCAGGACCCGACCTAAGCGCCCACTCGAGACTGACGACTGAGAAACCACGACCCCGGAGGAGACCTTCTTCCGGCTAGCCCCTAGCTATATACTGGGCATGACGAGAATGCCTGCTGGTCAGCCTGGGTCAGTTGCTTAAGCTGTGCCCTTTCCTAGTTCCTCGCGGGAATTAACTCTATCCTATCTCAAACCAGGACATTCCATCCACCTACAGGACATTCTATACCATCTACATCATGTCTAGGTTTACATGTCATAATCATCTACATATAGATGTACATAACACAGAGCAACTATAGGAATAATGACATTCAACAGCTATCATTACACAATTTAATTCACAGTTTGTTCTCACACAAATTCAAATTCCCTTGAGGTACACATTGAGTCTCCCCATCCTTGTGATGCGCGGGAGCTTTCCAGAGTCAAAGACGTATCCTCATGGAGGTAGAGTCAGTTCTCGTTTATTAGTAATACACACTGATATTTATACATTAGTACAGAATTCAGGTGATAGTAACATAACATTTATTGGTTGCATCTGCAAAGCAATATGCTACTTGGCACAAGCTAATTGGTTAATTGTTAAAGCTCACACTCTTAGTTTAAGCAAAATCTCAGTACAGTTGTGGTTAAAAATATCCTGCTTTTACTTCTTCTCAGCTGCTCACTGTTTTCAGGCAGTCTCCTCCTGGTGTGCGCCCAAGGTCAATCTGACCTGACTATCCATGTGAAAGCTTGGATTGTGCAAACATGCTTCTAACAAAACTCCATATCCTGTATTAGAAAGAAACTTCTCTACATCCTTGCACATCATCCACCAAGTGCACCCAGGTCCCTGAGCAAAAATAATCCCACAGATGGATTTCCCTTTACCTGAGGCAGGACACATCCATACGACCTTCTTTTACATGTACCACAGGGACTTTGCCCCCTTCTACAATAAGCAAGGGTTCTGATTGGGCAGGGTCAGCTCTATTGACAGATCCTCTGGAGTTGACTAACCAGCTGGCCTTTTTCAAGTGTGTATCTCAATGCTTAAAAGTTCCACCTCCCATTGTTTTCAGTGTGGTTTTCAATAATCCATTGTATGGCTCAACTTTTCCAGAGGCTGGTGCCTCATATAGGGAATATGATAAACCCATTCAATGCCGTGCTCTTTGGCCCAGGCATCTATGAGGTTCTTTCTGAAGTGTGTCCCATTGTCTGACTCAATTCTTTCTGGGGTGCCATGTCACCAGAAGACTTTCCTTTCAAGGCCCTGAATAGTGTTCCGGGCGGTGGCATAAGACACAGGATATGTTTCCAAGCATCCTGTGGTTGCCTCCACCATTGTGAGCACATAGTGTTTGCCTTGGCAAGTCTGTGACAGTGTGATGTAATCAGTCAGACCTCTCCATATTTATATTTCTGCCATTGCCCTTCATACCATATGGACTTCAACCGTTTTGCTTGTTTAGTTGTAGCACGTCTCACTCATGGATAACCTGTGCAATAGTGTCCAACGTTAAGTCCACTCCTCGATCACAAGCCCATCTATTGGTAGCATCTCTGCCTTGATGACCTGAGGTATCATGGGCCCATCGAGCTAAAAATAACTGCCCCTTGTGTTGCCAATCCAGGTCTATCTGAGAAATCTTAGCAGCCTTGTCCACTTGCTGGTTATGCAGATGTTCTTCCGTGGCTCACTTTTTGCGTACGTGAGCATCTACATGGTGCACCTTCACAACTAGCTTCTCCACCGAGCAGCGATGTCCTGTCATAGTGAAGCAGCCCAGACGGATTTGTCCCGTCATTGCCAGTTGTTCTGTCTCCATTGCTGTAGTCATCCCCACAGAGCGTTTGTCACCATCCACGAATCAGTGTAGAGGTAGATCCTTGGCCGTTTTTCCCATTCAGCAACGTGTAAAGCCAATTGGATAGCTTTTACCTCTGCAAACTGACTGGATTCACCCTCTCCTTCTGCAACTTCTGAAATTTTGCATAGGGGACTCTATACAGTTGCCTTCCACCTCGATGCCTTCCCACCAGACAGCAGGACCCATTGATAAACAGGGCATACTGCTTCTCATCTTCTGGCAGTTCATCATACGATGGGGCCTTGTCAACACATGTCACCTTCTCTGGTGATATTTCACCATCTTTGCACTCTGGTCATTTTGTGATCACCTCCAGAATCCCAGAGCAGCTAGGCTTCCTTATTTGAGCTCTTTGTGTGATCAGTGCCATCCACTTACTCCATGTAGCTTCAGTTGTGTGATGTATAGGGAACGTCCTCCCTTTGAATATCCAGCCCAGCACTGGCAGTCAAGGTGCTAGAAAGAGTTGCGTTTTTGTGCCACTCACTTCTGATGCAACTTGAACTCCTTCATATGCTGCCAGTATCTCCTTCTCGGTTGGAGTGTATCAGGCCTCGGATCCTCTGTATCCCCGACTCCAGAACCTGAGGGGTCAACCTCGAGTTTCCCCAGGTGCTCTCTGCCAAAGACTCCAAGTAGAGCCATTCTCCCCAACCACAGTGTAGAGCACATTTTTAACATATGATCCTGTTTGGACTGGACCAAGAGTCATCGCATGAACAATCTCCTGTTTAATTTGTTCAAAACTTTGTTGCTGTTCAGAATCCCATTCAAAATAATTTTTCTTCCATGTCACATGGTAGAGGGGGTTAACAATCATACTGTAATTTGGAATGAGCATTCTCCAAAAACCTAAAACACCTATGAAAGCTTGTGTTTCCTTTTTGTTAGTTGGTGGAGACATAGCTACAATCTTGTTTATCGCCTCTATTGGGATATGACGACTGCCATTTTACTCCTAAAAACTGAATCTCCTGTGCAGTGGTGTTTTACAACACGGTGGTGTTTTGCAGCACTGTCTGATGCCCATCATCATGGTTTGGAGGAAGAGTAGTAGTACTTCTCCTGACATAGAGAAGAGGGCTTGGAGTTTTTGGCAGGACAGGGGTGAGGAAGGACAAAGCTGGTTGAGAGGTGCTGGACGCTTCACTTATAGCCATGAAATTGGAGTTCATAGGCTCTGTAAATCCAATGCAAAAGGCAGTCTAAAGTTTCTTTTCCACCAGAATTGCCTATGTTGCCTGAAGATATAATGGGGGCTTTAACCTGGAGACAAACTTAGCTTCTGTGGCTGTTTTGTAGTTCCTTACTGTCTGGCTTGAAAAAAATTGCATAGGTCTTTTCCCCGGCCCCTCATTTCATCTTCCCACATCCCCCCTTCCTTGTCATAGTGTTCAGAATCGGACTTTGTAGCCTTACTTGGAAAAGGACATTTGCAGGTGGCGGCGCAGATAGTAATTTGAAGCACAATGTTTGAATTGCTAGGAATTGGCTACCTGGTTTCTCTGGGTGGTTCTCTGCTCTCGTTCCTTCCCTTTCTGCCCTCTCCCCTCTTTGTGCGTGGCATTTTATTTATGGGTTTGTAGTTCCCTCTCCAGTTTCTTGGGCATCTAATGATTGTTGGCAAGGCGCGTGCTGCTCACCTGGGCCTGCCTGGAGGATTGTGGATGAAGGGCCTGAGGGTGGGCAGTCTGTGTATTGCGTATGTCTACGTATTCTGGGTGGTCGTCAGTTGAGCCGGCCGTCTGGCTAAGAGTTTTTCACCGCAGGAGTTGCTGCACATGTACACGTTGCCACTGCATGGATTTCGACTGTTGCCCGTCAATCTAGCCTCTGTCGATGTCTGATTTTTCTGTGACGCGTGTCTGTGGAAGGTAATAAAAGCTTTGAGCAGCAGTTGCACAATAAAGATCGAGCATGGGGATATCATCTCTGTCTCATGTGTCTTACTGAAGGAAATAGTTCTGCAAGTTACAGTGGAGTCTCCTCGGAGCGTAAGTATGCGGAATGTTTCAGTCTGTTAACAGCGTTCTATAGATAGATAATGATTTGCCCAGTCATCTGAAGCATGACGCTGGAACCGCTTAGCATTCTACCACGTCTTGTAGGGAGCAAATTCTTAGCTTTTTGGAAGTGGCACACATATGTACATAAACCCAGTGGAGGCTGTTACTAAAACTTGAATAAATTCCATACGTGACGCTACAGGCATGCCATGCAAGGATGGTTTTGACACAGTGCAACATGTTGGAAGTGTCCAAGTACTGCTGGAACACTTTATCAATGACTATGTGATCAGGCCCCATTGATATCCCTTTTCTGGTGAGGAGGAATATGGTGGGAGAAAAGGATAGGTCCAAAGGGCAGCTGGGGTGTTTCCATAGAACAGCAGACTGTCTCTCGTCAATTTTTGTCGGTTGTCCTGGCTCTGTCTCCTCCCAACCTCTTGCCCACCCCCAGCTTACTGGGTGGTTGGAGTGGGGGCAGTTGGAGAGACAGCCTCCACGCTGGGGGAGCACTACTCAGCAGTAGCCAAAACATTGTATGTTATCAAGCCCCTTCTAGCTACAACTACAAAGCACAGCACTATGAGGGCTGCTATGGGGAAAGTTACCTCAATCCCAGTCAGACCCAAACCAAAACTACATCACAGGGAGATGGCAAACTTAATCTTTCTTTAAGAGGTCTTAAAAAAGGGAGATGGGCTCGGGCAAGCAGGAATGATCCTTCATTTCCCTCAAATGCGATGTTACTGAGGCATCTGAGATGCCCACGGGAAGGCATCTTCATCTCTTCTGTGTCCCCAAGCAATCAGGTGATGTTTGGGGACACGGGAGTGTAAGTAACCTGAGGACTTCACCTATATTTAATCTTCCTGGGGAGGAGATGGAAAGGATTTACCTGAAGTAGATTGAAATTGACATATGAAGTTTCCTTGAAATTGCACTGGTGCAGTGTTTGCTTACTGAATGATGGAGCTGGGTAACATCTATTTTTCTTGTCTGCATGAACTCTCTAAGGTACCTAGAAGGTGTTACTGCTTCTGGAGGTGGCAGGATTTTGAAGTAGGGCTTATATGGTCAGGAAATGGAGTGATTGCCATAGATTTTAGAAGCCTGTGGCACCTGGTGGAACTCGTGTCTCGCCTCGCGGGCAACCTTGCCAATGCTTTGCTCCAAGCCAGAGCGAGCAAAGGTTTATTCAATGGAGATCTGTGGAAGAGTTGTAGAATCCTACAGCAGTCCAGGTGGGAAGGGACCTCGAAAGATCATCTGGTCCAGCCTTTTGTGGGAAAGGGAGCCAAGATGAGATTATCTAGCACCCTGTCTAATTGCATCTTGAAAACCTCCAGCGATGGGGACTCTACCCCGTCCCTGGGGAGGCTTTTTCTGTGGATGACAGTTCTCAGACTGGGCTTTTTTGTTTTGATTTTTTTTTAAGACCATCTTGTATGGAGATGAAATCTCTCTCCTGCCCCTTGTCTTCACCACGTGGCTCCTTCTGTAGAGAGGGCCTCCTTCCTCTTTGTAGTCACCCTGTAAGTACTGGAATACTGTGATGAGGTTCCCCCCAAAGCCTTCTCTTCTCCATAGGAGAAAAGACCCAATCCCTTGAGCCTTTCCTCATAGGACAGATTCTCCAGCCCTCTGATCGTCTTTGTGGCCCTCCTCTGGACGCTCTGCAGCCTGTCTGCATCTTGGTTTGAATTGTGGGGACCAGAACTGGGCACGGTGCTCCAGGTGCAGCCTGCAGGGGTGGCCTCTGGGAGAAGAGGCCAGGGTCTGCCCTGTGCCGGACACAACTTGTTCCAGCCAGCTAGGCGGCAGACTCACTGCAGGCCAAAGCTGAGCAACTTGGCAAATCTTGTGGTAGTCCTGTGAAACATGCTACTGGGATCCCAGGTAATTCTACTGGACAGGCCATTATTGAACGCACACATCAAACTCTTAAAGGGCTGCTGGAAAAACAAAAAAACGGGGAAGATGGGGTAAGCCCTCAGGATAGATTAATGAAATACAATGAATCATTTAAGAATAGTAGCAAATTGGAGTGAACCACCAGCATTAACACATTTTTCTCAAATGAAACAAGATCTGGACTTTACAAACAAACCAAAGGTATGGTATAAGAACTCCACTACAGGAGAATGACAAGGACCAGCGGATCTGTTGACATGGGGAAGAGGTTATGCTTGTGTCATTACAGATCAAGGTCCACGGTGGATTCCGGCAAAGTGGATCAAGCCATATCAATTGCATGCTAAAGGCAAGAACAGTGGAGAAAACAACTCTGAGGAGAATGCTAACCGATTCATCCTCAGTCGATTGCCCCAATGAATGTAGAAACTGTCGGTATCGCGTATTTTGTTGTAAATGTGAGGATCTTTAAAAATGGATTTTTGTGTTATGCTGCTTAGGGATGTAGCTGCTATCGATCTTTTGTTGTAAACTCATGGCCATGGGTAAAAATAGTTATGTTTTCTTTCTTGATGTACCATTGATTTTGAAATGTGTAACAAGTCTGTCTGGTCCAAAAAGAAAAAGAGGGAATTGTGGATGTGTGTTTAATTGAAAAAGGATATGATTTGGACCAGCCAGATATTTCTTTAGTTTGAAGAAAGGTGGTGGCTGAATAAACAAGGTATTGTATAACAAGGGAGTTGATGCAGGGGCTGATGGTAGCAAGCTGCTTCCAATCATTAAGAACAGGTGCTGCATGCTCAGCACATGAAGAAGATAGAGTAATCAATTGAGCCTGATGTGATCACATGGGCAGAAGTAGGATATATAAGGAAGTAGAAGGCAAACAAAAGGTGGCTTTGAGTCAACCTTGTTGGTTGTGCTATGTTGCCTGCATGCATTCCAGCACGAACATCACTTGCCTCACTACAGAGGGCCTAGTGAAATGGGAGGATAAAGATAACCAAGGTTGTTTTGGATTGAGACAAGGGCAGGGAGGGCTTGCTGCCAATTACAGTTCTGGCAAAACAGACTCCACTACTCGACTTGAGAGGAAAGTAGGAAAGTTTATTCTACTACCTACAAGAAACAGAATAGAACAAAAGCAAAAAGGGAGTAGAATGATTGAGAAAAAATTACAGCCAACAATTTAAGATCTCCCTTCCCCCATCCCTCCTTTCTGCCTGGGCCCAACTCACTACTCCCAATATCTCTACCTCCTCCCCTCCTGGTGCAGAGGAGTAGGGAATGGGGGATGTCAGTCTCTCATAGATGGTCTCTGCCGCTTCTCTCTTCTCAGACGAGGATGACTCCTTGCATTCTTTCCCTACTCCAATACGGGGTCTCTCCCATGGGACATAGTCCTTAACGAAATTCTCTGGTGTGGGTTCTTCCCAACAGTTGCAGCTTCTGCAGATACAGGGTCCCTCACACGGGACACGGCCTCCTCTAGCCATAGTTGCTGCCCCTGGCACAGGGTCTTTAGCAAAATGAGTCACAGCCCCTGATTTGGGGTTTTTAATGAAATGCAAACAAATCACTGCTTCACCAGTCTTCCCCGCAGGATACAGGGGCGTCTCTTTTCCAGCACACCTCCTTCTCTCTTCCCTCACTGACCTTGGAGTCCGCATGGTTGCTTCTCTCTCTCTTCCCACTCCTTACACCACCATGTCCTGGTTTAGCAAGGAGCAGCTTTTGCTTAGTAACAGGGGGAGCAGGTTGCAGTGAAGACATGGTAAAGAGTTTGTGGACTCTCCCCCGGCTCCTGGGTTCACACCCACCTCCGGCCCAACTGGGCCAATCTGACACGTCTGCGATCACTATTTAGGGGACGGGAATTTGAAGTGCTGGCAGGAGATGTAAGAGTGATACAAGATGGAGGCGACCACTCGGACCCTTCAGCTAGAGGAGGAGGAAGGAAGGAGAAGCAATAGACCAGAGACCCCTCTGCAAGCTGTAGCGAGAATGCAGGCTGTACCCCTGCAACCTATGGAGACCCATGTCAGGACTGAGAGTTACCAGCAGCTCCATGTGAGTGAGCCCAGATGGGCGAGGGACTGTGTGGGGAGACGGCCACGGCACAGGCTGTGCTGGAGAGCCTGCACGCCACAGAGCAGCCCCACACAAGAGGCAGAGAGGAACTGCAGCCTTTGGAATAAATGCACGTCGGAGCAGCCTATGCAGGGCTGTTGTGTGTGTGAGGTACTCCACGGACCTTCAGGGAGGACAGGTGCGGAGCCTGTGCGGGGCTGCCCTGTGTGTGAGGTACCCCACAGACTTGGAGGGAGGACTGGTAAGGAGCCCACCTGCCCTGAGGAGGGACAAATGGCAGAAGCTATTGGGAATAGACTGACTGAAACCCCCACTCCCTGCTCCCTCCCTGAGCCGTTCAGGGGGGAGGAGGTAAAAACACCAGAATCAGGGCTCTGAGCCCGGGAAGAGGGGAGGTGTGGCAAGAAGGCTGGTCTGACTCTTCATTGTTGTACTACTCTGTGTTGTTTTATTTGGGTTATGTTTTGGGGTTTTAAGGTTATGTTTTAGTTGATGTTGCATTAAATTATTTTCTATTTTCTTCCCCAAGCCGAGTAGCCTGGTCTGTTTTGTCCTGAACCTTAAGCGGCAATTAAGCTCTCCCTGCCCTTTGGCAATTCTCAGCCTCTTCGGTACTTGAGACTAATCGTGGTCTTTTGTTCCCTGATGGGCCTAAACCATGACACACCACCAGCCAGAAAAGGAGAAGAGGCAGAAGAAAGAAAAGGAAGAAGCCTCCTCTTCAGGCTTCTTAAAAAGTGATTGTGGAGGGGTCTAATTGGCTCAGCCCCAGAAGTGGGTCTGGCTCAGAGCTGGGGAGAGTTTCGAGCAACTTCTTACAGAAACCATCTTTACAGCCCCTTCCCCCTTTCCAGAAACGGCTGTCATGTCAAACCATGACACCGTCTTGTTTTGAGATGAAACCTCTCTCCTGCCCCTTGTCTTTACCACATAGCTCCTTGTGAAGAGAGAGCCTCTGATGCCAAGAACGTGCCAGTCAGGACTCAATAGCCAATGTGACAATCAGGTATTCTTTATCGCAGCACTGGGCATACAGGGGATCACTCCACCAAGTGTGTGCACTGTTTAAAGTTTTCTACATTTATACAAATTAGATATGCATATTCATTACACTTTTTCCTTAGTTCCACTCATTGTCCCGCCTTAGTCCGCCCAGGTTACACCTCCGTCACGCCTCCTTTCAGTGGTCCTTTGACTTCCTGGTGTTCATCCAAACCTCAGGACAGACTTGAGGGGTTGTTTATTCTTTTGTCTCATTCTGATTGATCCAAGATAAGTTCTGTTCTTGCTGGATAACAATAGGAGTTAGATGTTCTGCAATTAAGGACTCTTGTGACTCTACAAGATTAGCAATTTGGTAAAGCTTGTACTTCTACAAGGTTAACAATTTCATAAAGCAATTATTTCAAATATCTAAGAGTTACAAATATAGTCTTGCAGTTTTCTAGCTAAATTATGCTTCTATGCTATGATACTTCTATAACTCCTTTAATTTACCTCTGACCTCTTTGTAGCCACCCTGTAAGTACTGGAATACTGTGATGAGGTTCCCCCCAAAACCTTCTCTTCTTTCCTCGTAGGGTAGATTCTCCAGCCCTTTGATCATCTTCATGGCCCTCCTTGG
Source organism: Colius striatus (assembly GCF_028858725.1). NCBI lineage: Eukaryota > Metazoa > Chordata > Aves > Coliiformes > Coliidae > Colius > Colius striatus. Next base: position 15,265,157 of record NC_084789.1, on the reverse strand, counting down.
GACCCTCTGCAGCCTGTCTGCATCTTGTTTTGAATTGTGGGGACCAGAACTGGACACAGTGCTCCAGGTGAGGCCTGACAAGCACTGAGAGTGAATTAGAGAATGGGGCTATTGTAGAAAAAAACAATACATTCACCATATTACAGCCACGTATGGCCTATTAAAACAAAACAGTCAGGACATGGCATATCACTACTGGGCATTGAATAAAGCTACTGTATCTATCTATTATGCAGCTACTGTTGCTAGCATAATAGATATAGTTAATATAATAAATTAATGTGCTTTTCCATGGATGGGAGTGTTAGATAGAAAAGATATGTACTCTATGAAACCAATGCTAGAGCAAGACAAATCAAAGTTTGATTTTACTTGGAGCACCTTTAATCATCTACCCCAAGGTCTTAAGCACAGTCCTACAATTGCTCATGCCATGCAAGTTAAAGAACTAGAATCAATCATCTTCCTACATGATGGAACAATTTTAGAATATGTAGATTATATTCTAACTGGAGAACCAGAATAGGAAATGGTTTGCCAAAGTGTGAATGCTATTATCCAGCATTTACAAAAACTAAATTCTCAACTTGAAATGGCAAGAACCAAGTCAACAGGTTACATTTTTAGGTTCCCGATGGATAGGAGAATGTAAAACTGTATCAGAATCAGATACAAAGCATTCTATCACCTTCTGATAAAAAATAATTGCAGATTTTATTAGGAACTTTTGGATTTGGAGGTCACATATTCCTGTATTCAGTAATCAGTGAGACTTCTATGATTTGCCAAAGACAAAAAGCAGACTCGAGAAAGGGAAATCAAGCTATGTATGCCAATTATTTTTTTGAAAACAATTTTAGCTGGTAAGATGTTACCTTTAGGGGTAGCACAGAAAACTACTGTTCAGCAATGTGCTTTGGCTATACATCACCGGGTTACAAGTGATGGGATGAATATAGGAAACAAATTATCAGAGTATAGAGTGAATTGGGATACCTATTGAATACTCCTATTTGCCCTCCTCCGTGATAACTGATGCCTCACCCTGGGACAGTGAGACAAGAAGAGTTTGGTTCACAGACAGGAGTGTCAAGTGAATGGGGAAACTATAGAGAGATAAAGCTGCATCTATATTAGTAGAGACCAGAAAAGCTTTCACAGAGGAAATTGATGTCTCAGCCCAACTGGCAGAGCTCAGAGTTTTGGAAATGGCCCTGAAGCAAGGAGCCACTTATATCTATACTGACTCATGTTGTGTGGGCTGGTGCCACCTAGTGGCTAGAGAACGGTATGAAAAACCATTGGCAAGTAAATGGTAGAGATGCATGGGGAAAAACACACTATAAAAAGATTTATGATATAGCTCAATCTAAGAGCATATCCATAGGACATGTATCTGCCCACCAAAAACCTAAAAACCCTGAGGCAAAAGGGGAATCAGTTGGATGATCGTTTGGCTAGAAGAAAACTGTATTAAGAAATTCTGCCTCAGAATGGCTAGGTAAGTGGTTACAGGACTAGCTAGGACACACTGTGAGTTATGATTTGTTTCAACTGACTGAAAGAAGAGGATGGCCTGTGACAAAAGCTCTGGCAAAATAAATTGTAGACTGATGACATTTTTGTCAAACAGTGGTACAGTACCCATCAAAAGGACAACAGTTTGTCAATATAAGGGAAGGTAAACTACTCTGGGAAACCTGGCAAGTAGATTGTATTGATCCTTTAAAGCAAACACCTGAAGGCTGGAAACAGGAATACAGTGGTGTTCACAGTGATATAGGAAACATACACTCCACCCAGGCTGCAATTAGTCAAATAGCCATTGCTGGTTTAAAACAGATGTTTGCTACTTTTCCCTTGCCCAGAGATTCTGTGATCACATTGCCAGGGCATGCAGAGGTGCAACTAAGAAGACTAGAGTCCTTATATAATTTAATTTAGCCAGGGAAGTTAAGTGTAGAGAGTTTTGTGGAGACTTGGCTAGAGGAAAGAGGACATGACAGAATACAGCTGGTTAGGCAGTAAGCATTAAGCGATAAGATATTGGACCCTTGCTCAAGGACGTGAGAGTAAGAGAGTTGTATGATAACAGGATGAGAAAACAGGGACTTAGTTTGGGTTGAGCAGCCACAAGCATCCAAAGTATGTTGGGGGGGGAGGGAGTTGCATCTAACTGGGAACCAATGATGAGCTTAGCTTTTGCAATATGTATGAGCCTGATTATTGTATCTATAAAAGAGTTGTATCTTTGCAAATAGAGTTGAGACTTGTTGCACTACAGAGTGGGCTTGTCTCCCGTTGTCTTCAGCAGTTAAGGACAGTAATAAGGCATTTTTCAAGTACATCAGCAGCAGAAGGATGACGAGGGGGAATGTGGGCCCGCTACTAAACACAGAGGGTGCCCTGGTGACCAAGGATGCAGAGAAGGCTGAACTACTGAATGCATTCTTTGCTTCAGTCTTTATGGCCAAGACTGGCCCTCGAGAAGCCCAGTCCAGCAAGGATAATAGGATCGCCAGGACAGCAGAGGACTTGCCCTGAGTGGAAGAGGAAGAGGTTAAAGACTTATTGGCCAAGCTTAAGGTTCATAAGTCAATGGGTCCTGATGGGATGCATCCTAGAGTGCTGAGAGAGCTGGCTGATATGATTGCTAAGCCTCTCCTCTACTCTGCCCTGATGAGGCCTCATCTGGAGTCCTGTGTCCAGTTCTGGGCTCCCCAGCTCAAGAAGGACAGGGAACTTCTGGAGAGAGTCCAGTGCAGGGCCACCAACATGATCAAGGGTATGGAACATCTTTCATACAAGGAAAGGCTGTGGGAACTGGTGCTGTTCAGTCTGGAGGAGACTGAGGGGAGATCTTATTAACATTTAAAAATATCTAAAGAGTGGGTGTCAGGAGGTTGGGACATCCCTTTTTTCTATTGTAGCTAGCAACAGGACAAGGGGTAATGGGATGAAGCTGAAACACAAAAAGTTCCATTTAAATATAAGAAAAAACTATTTCACTGTGAGGGTGATGGAGCAGTGGAACAGACTGTCCAGAGGGGTTGTGGAGTCTCCTTCTTTGGAGGTCTTCAAGACCTGCCTGGACATGTTCCTATGCGACCTGATCTAGGTTGACCTGCTTCTGCAGGGGGATTGGACTAGATGATCTCTAAAAGTCCCTTCCAACCCTACCATTCTATGATTCTATGTAACAACTCAGGTATTGAACACCAGTCACAAGCCATCTTTGAAATCACAGTTACAGGAATACCATCTGTTATAGCATTAGGTCAACGACTGATAGCAGGTAATAATGTTACACTAAATCTAAAATCTAAAGTTAATCTGAATTTAACTATATGTAATAACACCAAACGGGAAACTGCAAATGGTTTTAACAATAAGATGAAATGAGTATGACAGACATGTAAGGCAATTAATCATAAGTGGCTCATAAGAATTACACTCTAACTGTAAACAATAAGAACAACATAATAATATACATCATTTTTTCCATGAACACCATTGTGTTTTTTATAGTGACCCTCTCTTTGACTGGTGACTACAAAATTGGTGTCTACAAAAAATATAACTAAAAGATATATTATCCAAACTTTGTTGAGTGAAATTGGTACAATAACATTCATTAATTCATTTTATATTGAAACCCTAGGAAATATATTATTATTGGGAGCTGAAGCTGGTATAACCAGAGTGACTGCAACCTGGCTATGAACGGCTTTACAAACTTCAGTATAAGATTGGCAAGGTACTTGGAACTTCTGGCAACACACTTATGTATTACTATGATCCCAATTACTAATCCCCAAATTTAAGTGTGGTACAGATCAGAGGCATATTATCTCCAAGCAATCTCTCATATACTATTTTAGTAAATTATCTACTTGCAAACAGGTAAGGAAGAGAAACAAAATGAAAACAAACAAATCAAAATACTGTCTGCTTTTCTCCACCTCTTCAACCTTCTGCCCTAAAGGCAGATAGTAAAAAACCTAAGGAAGCCTGAGAAACAAACAATGCTGTAGGCACAGTATTTCTCATGCCAAAACACTCATTAGACATACAGTACTTCTGTTGATAAACTTAAAAGGTCCTGAATAACACAGATATATGAAATGCAATATTTACGTTTCCTCGGTATGAAAAGAATGCTGCTGCCATGCCAAACAAGATTTTCTATAAATATAAGCGTAAGGACTCAAGTGTTTATCACATAACTCAAAACCATTTGTTTACTTGAAACAGGGAAATGCAAATTTCTTTTTCAAGATCAGCTACAGAAGTTTTCCAGACAGCCAGCACAATGAGCAATCTTTTAATTACTTACATGATGAAACTATAAGGAAAATGGCAACAGCAACCACTGCAGCTCTTTACATCAGGAAGTATCCTCAGATTCCTCCAAGACTTTTGCAAAGCACACTGATGAAGACTGCAGAACAAGCCACAGAGAACATAGTGAAATGAATTACAAGGCATAGATCATGATGGATTTAACATCAGATGCTTCCCAGTTCAAGCTTGGCAAATCACTTTGCCAACATCACCTGAGCCATTCCCCATGGCTTAGTGTGTTATTCTATTCTTCTGACAGTCAAACTTAGAGTTATTTCATTTGGCAAGTACTTAATTCCCTAGTGTGGTGGTTTAGCCAGGTGTTCACCAAGTCATAATATCACTCCCCCTCCTAAACTGGACAGGAGAGAGAGAAATATAATGAGCGTTTTGTGAGTCGAGATAAAGACAGAGCGATCACTCAGCAATTAACATCACAGGCAAAACAGGCTCAACTTGGGGAAAAAAATGTTTGATTTATTTATAAATTATAAGAACAGGGAGATGAAAATAATATCAAATCTTAAAACACCTCCCCCCACCCTTCCCTCTTCCCAGGACTCTCCTTCTTTCCCCCCACAGCGGTGCAGAGGATGGGGGATGGGGGTTGCAGTCATTTCATTACAAATGGACTTTGTCACTGCTTCTTCTCAAGGGGAGGCCTCATCACACTTCCCACTGCTACAATGTGAGGTCCCTACCCATGGGAGACAGGCCCTCACAAACTTCTCCAGTGTGGGTCCTTCCCATGGGCTGCACTTCCTCACAAACTGCTCCGGCATGGAGCCTCCCACGGGCGCAGCTCCTCACATACTGCCCCAGCGTGGGTCATCCACCAGGAGAATAGTCCTTCAGGTACCGACTGCTCCAGCGTTGAGTCCCTCACAGGATCACAAGTCCTGACAGTAAACCTGCTCTCTGGCGTGGGCTCCTCTCTTCCCACAGACTCCCAGGTCCTGCCAGGAACTTGCTCCAACACAAACTTCCCACAGAGTCACAGCCTCCTTCAGGCATCCATCCACTCCAGCATGGAGTCCTCCACAGGCTGCAAGTGGATCTCTGCTTCCTGATGGTCCTCCATGGACTGCAGAGGGACAACCTTCCTCTTAATGGTCCTCACCACAGGTCACAGGGTAGTCTTTCTTTCAGGGCCTAAGTACCCTCCTCTCCCTCCTTCTCCACTGACCTTGGTGTCTGCAGAGATGTTTTCATATTCTCATTCCCTGTTGCTTCTGCAGTTTAGCAACTGCGCAGTAACTTCTTCCCCTTCTCAAATACGTTGTTCACAGAGGCGTTATCTCCATCACTAATTGGCCAGGCCTTGATCAGCTGCAGGGTCCGTCTTAGAATTGACTGCCATTAGCCCTATCAGCTTCAGGGGAAGCTTCTGGCAGATCTTTGTTTAAAGATCCTCATCAACTGAACAAAACTCCTCCTTTAACCTGATTTCCTCTGGAGTCTGGGACTCCTGAGGACGGTCTCCAGCAGTGTAGACAGAGACAAAGAAGACATTCATTAACTGCCTTCTCTGTATCCTGTGTCACCAGGGCACCCACCTCATTCAACAGTGGGCCTTCATAGCCTCTAGTGGTAGTTTTGTCTGCAATGTACGTGCCTGAAAGGGGTTACAATCTCTTCTTTAAATGTGGCTGCAAAATTCTAGGAGCTCAAGGTAACTGAGGAAAGGGGCAAAAGTGTCCATAGTGACACCAGACTCCAGAGTTTTCTCATTTATGGACCCTCCTCAGATTCCTTAGATTATTTCTACAGACCCCTCCAAATCCCTCTCCTCGTTATATTCATAAGCATGGGATGCATCAAGAGAGCAATTGAAAAGAGTATATGGAAGTAGTTGGAATTAATGAAGTGCCTACTTCCAAGGGTGGAAAATGATACCAGACTCCAGAGATTTCTCATTTACAGACTCCTCAGATTCCTTAGATTACTTCTATAGACCTCTCCTCATTTAAAGAACCCTCCAAATCCCTATCCTCATTTACTTGTCATTTAGTAACATATTTCATGCAAGCATGATTTGGACTTCGAGTGATGAATGATGGGAGAATTGCAAGCAAAGGGTTAAAAATAGTTAAAAGTACCAGTGCCCACTTATCTGTTGTTTTGCACATCTGCCAGGAGGCTGCAAAATCTCGAGGGAGGAAGCCTTAAGGCAGCAAACAGTCATGTTTTGGCTATAGACTGCTGGACTGAGCAGACAAACAACTTCAAAGTTTCAGCAAGGCCACAGTGCCCAAAGTGAGATCATTGCTTCATTAACTGTGAAGTAACTATTTCAGTTAAACCCCCTTTGACACCCCTAAATATGATAATAAGCTAAAAGGAGTACATGCTGAACATAGATGGCTATGGTCCTCAACTCTCCACCCAAATCACATTAAATATCACCTTGTATTGTATGCATAATGGGTAGGCGAGGAGTTAATTTTCTGTAATGTATGTAAGGAGTGTTTTCATGTTTTGGTGTACATGCTAAGTGGAGAGATCCCCCATGCACCCAGTGCTGCAATAAACTGATGTCAGCTTTCTAAACTATAAAACCTGGTTCGGAGAGCGCTTTCTTGTTACAGATTTTGGGAACAATAGGACTCAAGGAAAGAGTGCATCTTCTCTCAGAAATTCAAAAGTGTGCAGTTTTATGTCTTTTATAAAATCAGAATGCTAGTTTGGGCTATCTTTATCTTTCTAAAACATTTTTCTGTTTCTTAGTCATTTGCCACAGTGTTACCACAATCTGTAATGAAAAATCACTCTCCAAACTATATTTTATTCTTTAGAAAGCCAACATTAGCTTATTACAGTGCTGAGTGCATTGGGGATCTCTCCTCCTAGCATGCACACCGAGAAACAAAAGAACACTCCTTATATACATCACAGAAAATTAATTACCCACCTATTTACTACACATGCTAGTATGAGATGATTTTTCAACATGATTTGGATGGAGACTTGAGAAACATGGTCATATATGTTTAGCATGTACTTCTTTTACCTCATTACCATCTTCAGGGATGTTAACTTTAATATTAATAACATGGTTAATTAGACAAATGTCTCATTGGGAGCACCATGGTCTTGCTGAAACTGTTTTGAAGCTCTTTGTCTGCTTGATACCATGGTTTATAGCCAAAACAGAACTGCTCCCTCCCAGGCTACTTCTTATGCTGATCTTGCAGGCCTCCTCCTCCCAAGTGTCTGCACAACAGATAAGCAGGCACTGGCACTTTTAACCCTTTGCATGCAATTCTCACATCCTGTGAGAACATCCTGTTACTATGGTCACTCAAAACTCAAATCATGCTTGTATGAAATAGAGTATTAAATGAGAAGGAATCTATGGAAATCTCTGGTATAAACAACTCATGTCAGGTTCAGCTTGAAGGCCAGATATCACTGCTATCCTTTCACACACAATAAGCAATTACTTCCCCAAAGAAGTTTCTTGATAAATTTTACTAAGTTGCCTTTTTATGCTCGGATTCATCCTTTCAACTTTACCACTTGATTGTGGTCTCCAAGGAGTATGTAGATCCCAATTAATTCCTGGTATTTTAGACAAAGTTTGCACAATTTCAGCTATAAAATGAAGTCCTGTATCTGATGATATTGCCAGTGGGACCCCAAATCTAGGTATGATTTCTTTCAACAATATTTTAGTCACTTCCTTGGCTTTGTTGGTGCGACAGGGGAAGGCCTCTGGTCATGCTGAAAAGATATGTATGATTACTAAAAGATACCCATTTTGCCATGGTAATTCTGAAAACTATTTGCCAATAATATCCTGGATTATTCCCTTTCTTCATAATTCCTGGTGAAGAGGTCCTCAAGACTGCCATTATTGCTGATATTTTTGTAGGTAGAGCTTCAGCTGGAGGACTGGCTGAATCACCAGAAGGCTGTGATTCAGCGGGATCTCAACCGGCTTGAGAGTTGGGCAAAGAACCTCATGAGGTTCAATAAGAACAAGTGCAGAGTCCTGCACCTGGGGAAGAACAGGCTGTACACCTATGAACATTACAAAATTCATAGAATCATAGAATGGTAGGGATTGGAAGGGACCTTTAGAGATCATCTAATCCAACCCACCTGCAGAAGCAGATTCACCTAGATCAGGTGGCATAGGAACGTGTCCAGGCGGGTCTTGAAGACCTCCAAGGAAGGAGACTCCACAACCCCTCTGGACAGCCTGTTCCACTGCTCCATCACCCTCACAGTGAAATAGTTTTTTCTTATGTTTAAGTGGAACTTTTTGTGTTTCAGCTTCATCACATTGCCCCTTGTCCTGTTGCTAGCTACTATAGAAAAAATGGATGTCCCAACCTCCAGACACCCACCATTTAGATATTTGTAAATGTTAATAAGATCTCCCCTCAATCTCCTCTTTTCTACATTAAACAGCCCCAGTTCCTACAGCCTTTCCTCATATGAAAGATGTTCCATACCCTGATCATCTTGGTAGCCCTGTGCCAGACTCTCCAGAAGTTCCCTGTCCCTCTTGAGCTGGGGAGCCCAGAACTGGACACAGGACTCCAGATGAGGCCTCACCAGGGCAGAGTAGAGGGGGAGGAGAACCTCCCTTGACCTGCAGGTCACACTCTTCTTGATGCCATTGCCCTTCTTGGCCACAAGGGCACATTGCTGGCTCATGTTTAGTTTATTGTCTCTCTCTGCAGAGGTGCTCTCCAGCAGGTCAATCCCCAGCCTGTACTGGTACATGGAGTTGTTCTTCCCCAGGTGCAGGACTTGTCCTTGGCTTTGATTGACTGTGAATTATTTCGTCCTTCAACACCATGAACACTGCTTTAATTCTGAACGCATGAGTTGTTTTAATGTAACTCATGAATCAGCCAGCACAGAGGATGATGTTCAACTTCTCCAGCACTTAGCCTCACATGAAACAACCTACTGATGTTGCCTGGATAGCTGACTGGTTCAACTCATTCACAAGATATATGGGACACCTGATTCAAAGCATTATTGTACAGATATGTTTACTCCTTCTTTTTATGTTTATTGCACACTTCTTGCAATTGCTATGTCCTACATTCCACAAACCTAAATGAACACCTCCAGCTTTGCCAGCACTAGTAAAAGTGGTCTCTTGAGTGAGGGAATGTAATGTGGGAACATAGCAGAAGATTGACGAGGAGGATTGCAAACATGCTCAAGTGAGCTGCAGCTGGACTATCGAAAAACATATATATCAACGACGCTAATTGTTGCATAGCCCTGTGTGCTGAGCAAGTAGAACATCCTTGTTTAGATAACACAGGTCTATGATGGACTCAGAGGCACCTATCGGACATTCTTGAGATTCCTGCCCTGCTGTGGGAAAGATCAAAGCACAGTAGAAATTACACTTAAAACTCAATCCCTGATTTACAGGCAAAAAAGCAGTAGGTTCAAAGTCTTTGCCTTTTTGCTCTGCTGTTGGCAGGATCGATCTCCGTGGTGTTGCCCGTGTGCTGTTTCAGAGATCCCCTGGATTGTCAGGCAACGAGAATAAATTTGCTCTTGGCATTTTATCCATGGTTCTATGGTTGTTCTTGTGTCCTACTTGGTTCACATACCAATAAAACAGCTTGATACTTTAACATTCGACTGGGAGATAACCAATGATCACCCTTCTGTTCCAAAATGGTGGTAACTGCATATGGTAAAAACACAATTTTTGTCCAAGTGTCAATTTCTGGTCTCCTTGAATCAGGAGTACAGTGGCAGCCACAGCCCTGAGGCAGGCTGGACATCCCTTACTAACATTGTCTAATAATTTTGAAAAATATCCTACTGGTCTTTTCTAGGATCCTAGCTTCTGAGTAAGCACTCCCAGGGCAATTTGTAGTTTTTCATGTACAAACAATTCTAATGGTTTCTCTAAATTTGAGAACCCTAAAGATGGGGCTCTCATCAAAGACTGTTTCAATTTCAGAAAGGTACCTCTACATTCCTGAGTCCATAATAAAAGATTTCCTTCTCCCTGTACAACTTCATACAGCAGTTTGGCTGTCAGTCTAAAATTCATGATCATCATCAGAATATCATCCAGAATATCTTCCGTGGTATTGGCGGCTGCTAGTATGTCATCCACATACTGCAACAGTATGATCTTTTCATGATTCTTTTGCCATTCGTCTAATTCCTTGGCCAGCTGATTCCCAAAAGTCAAAGGCCTATTTTTGGACTTTTGTGGCAACTCTCCCATTGGGTTGAACGTGTGAATATCTGAGTGAACCTCTGGCAGCTAGCCATTGTGGGCACATCCACAGGATGCAGCTTCCTTTAGGGCACATCTAACTACTCTCACCTGGGGTACTCTACAGGCTGCAGGGGAACAACCTGCATCACCATGGTCTCCTCCACAGATGGTCTGATTTCAGCTGGGTGAGAGATAATTTTATTCCTAGTATCTGGTACAGGGCTATGTTTCGAATTTGTGCTGAAAACAGTGTTGATAACATAGGAATGTTTTGGTTATTGTTGAGCAGTGCTCACACAGCATCAAGGCCTTTTCTGCTTCTCCCCCTTCCCTGCCAGTGAGTAGGCTGAGAGTGCACAAGGAGCTGGGAGGGAGCATGGCCAAGACAGCTGACCCAAACTAGTCAAAGGGCTATTCCATACCATAGAACATCATGCCCAGTATATAAATTGAGAGGAGTTGTCAGGGAGGGGCAGATCATGGCTCAGGCATCAGTCAGTGGGCATCACTTGGTTTTGGATGGGTTTTTTTGTGTTGTTTTCCTTGGGTTTTATTTCTGTCTTTCTTATATTAGCTTTCATTACAATTACTACATATTATTGTTAGATTTTATCTCATTTTAGTTACTAAACTGTTCTTATCTCAAACCACAAGTTTTACTTACCCAATATCCACAGCTGTAACTGTGGGAAAGAACCAACAACAAAGCAGCTCATCAAACTTATGCCCAGAAGAGGTCTTGTCCTGAGAGAGGGATCCTATAACTGCAGAAACTACAACCGTGGCAAAGAATCCACGCCTGAGATATTCACCAAGGACTGCGTCCTGTGTGAGGGACCCTGTATTGGCAGAAGCCGCAGCTGCTGGAAACAACCCACACCAGAGAAGTTTAAGGACTGTGTCCCAGAGGAGGAACCCCATGTTGGAGCAGGGGAAGAATGCCAGGAGTCGTCCTCATCTGAGAAGAAAGAAGTGGCAGAGCCCATCTGTGAGAGACTGACCACATCCCCCATTCCCTGCCCCCCTGAGCTGTTGAGGGGGGAGGAGGTAGAGATATTGGGAGCAGTGAGCTGGGCCCGGGAAAAAAGGAGGGATGAGGGAGGGAGATCTTAAAGTGTTGGTTGTAATTTTCTCACCATCCTACTCCCTTTTTGCTTTTATTCCATCCTGTTTCTTGTAGAATAAACTTTCCTACTTTCCTCTCTAAGTCGAGTACTGTGTCTGTTTTGCCCGGAACTGTAATTGGCCCTCCCTGCCCTTGTCTCAATCCACAACAACCTTGCTTATCTTTTTACTCCCATTTCACTGGGGCCTCTGCCATCCTAACGAGGGTGAGAGTGAATGGGGGCACCAAGCGAGAGACTGTCGTGGTGCTGCTGTACTACCTGGACCATACCACGACAGGTGTGCATGCTAAGTGGAGAGATCCTCCATACACCCAGTGCTGCAATATACTAATGTCATTCTTTAACTTTGTTCTGGGTCTAGTCATCTGGAAAGTTGTCCATAAGTCATAAAACCTTATGCAGAATTGCGTATGCCAGGTTGCTAGCACAGCTGATATACATCTGGTTCAGCACACAATACTGGGCTTCTGGTTCGGCACACAGTAGTGGGCTTCTGGTTTGATAATGATTTAATACATTGTGAAACTAGGATTTGTTGCTGTAGTGGTTTTGCATGGGCCAGGTTTTTAGTAGCAGGAGGCTACAGGGGAAGCTTCTTTAAACAAAGATCCACCAGAAGCTTCCCCTGTAGCTGATAGGGCTAATGGCAGTCAATTCTAAGATGGACCCTGCAGCTGATCAAGGCCTGGTCAATTAGTGATGGAGGTAATGCCTCTGTGAATAATATATTTGAGAAGGGGAAGAAGTAGCTGTGCAGTTGCTAAACAGCAGCAACAGGGAGTGAGAATGTGAAAACCTCTCTGCAGACACCAAGGTCAGCGGAGAAGGAGGGAGAGGAGGGTACTTAGGCCCTGAAAGAAAGACTACCCTGTGACCTGTGGTGAGGACCATTAAGAGGAAGGTTGTCCCTCTGCAGTCCATGGAGGACCATCAGGAAGCAGAGATCCACTTGCAGCCTGTGGAGGACCTCACGCTGGAGCGGGTGGATGCCTGAAGGAGGCTGTGACTCTGTGGGAAGTTTGTGTTGGAGCAAGTTCCTGGCAGGACCTGGGAGTCTGTGGGAAGAGAGGAGCCCACGCCAGAGAGCAGGTTTTCTGTCAGGACTTGTGGTCCTGTGAGGGACTCAGACTGGAGTAGTTGGTACCTGAAGAACTGTTCTCCCAGTGGACGATCCACATTGGGGCAGCGTGTGAAGAGTTGCCCCTGTGGGAATCCCCATGCTGGAGCAGTTCATAATGAATTGTAGCCCATGGGAAGGATCCACACTGGAGTTCATGGGGGACTGTCTCCCATGGGGAGGGACCCCACACTGTAGCAGTGGGAAGTGTGATGAGGCCTCCCCTTGAGAAGCAGCAAAGTCCATCTGTAATGAACTGACTGTAACCCCCATTCCCCATTCCTTGAGCCACTGGGGGCAAAATAAGAAGAGTACTGGAGGAGGGAGGGGTGGGTGGAGGTTTTCTAAGATTTGATTTTATTCTCATCTCCCTGTTCTTATAGTTTATTAATAAATCAAATATTTTTTCCCCAAGTTGAGTCTGTTTTGTCTATGACGCTAATTGCTGAGCAATCTCCCTGTCCTTATCTTGACACACAAACCTCTCATATTTCTCTCTCCCCTGTCCAGTTTAGGAGGGGGAGTGAGATTATGACTTGGTGGGCACCTGACACCCAGCCAGGGCTAAACCACCACACAGAATTGCCTGAAGGAGGCTGTGACTCTGTGTGAAGGATTTTGAGTTGCTCTTGTTGTATATTTTGGGGGAGTCTATGGTGTGGATATGCTATAAAGGAATGCTATTAGTTTTTGTAAATTGTGTGTGTGAGAAGGAACAAGATGCAGTGTAATTGCGAAGTGAGTGTGGAGTTCTAATCTGTGGTTCTGTGGCTCTGCAAAGGACGTGGATGGAGACAAACGAAGCGAGAAATTCATTTATGTTTTGAAATCCAGTTTTGGCTATTATAATTGTGTTTGTGGATGTCACTATAAGTATGAAAGCAGGGTCCCCTGTTTGTGTGGTGTGAGTGAATAAAAACAAAGGAAAAAAAGAATCAGTCTAGCCTCAAAATGATTCTGATTGGGATTATAATAATCTAGTAGATAAACATAATCTGTCAAACAATGATTAAAAATCTGATATGTATAATTAGAGTTAAAAAAGAAACCAAAGTAAATTAAACTAAAGTACAAAACTGTAGACAAAAGGCTAAAAGAACATCCCAGCAGCTACAGGGAAAGCTTGCTTTGTTAATGTGTGGGGGAATAAATCTCCAAAATTTTAGTAATGAATTGGGAGCAAATGTGTGTGTGTGTGGACATCAGACTCTGTTGTCTCCAAACATCCAATTGCTGCCACTGAGTGAGTTCACCTGGGAACTGATACTGTACTTGTACAATGTATAGATGATTTGTTAAAAGGTTCCCATGAGTCTCCTTCTTGGGTTTAGCTGATTTATATCCAGAGGAGGAGGCTATTAGGAACTGTTTTGTAGAAAGATGGAATGTGTATGTTGCTGATGGAATGCAAAAAGTGGTAATAGGGAGTGCAGGAAACTGGGATACTTCAGACAGCTCAAAAGGGAGTACAAATAGGATTTTCTAAAAGGAAATGTTTACAACTTTGCTGACACGGTATGTCAAATGATAAGATTGATGATGTTTCAGCCTATGAATTATGGAGGCTTTACAAACAAAGAAGGTTAAACAAACCTATCAAACGGTGCAGAATTCTTAAAAAATAAAAAGATTCAGCAACTAAATTTAAAGATAATCAAGTATGGTTTACAGTATTGGATTTAAAGGATGCCTTTTTCTGTCTGATCCTTGCTAAAGAAAGTAAAAAAAAAAATTACTTTTGAATTGGAAAATCCAGACACTGGCAGAGAAACCCAATTAACCTGGACAGTGTTACCTCAAGGGTTTAAGAATAGCCCCACAATTTTTGGTAATCAATTAGCTTGGGAGCTTGAAACTTGGAAACCCCCATTGAAGAAGGAAACGCTACTACAGTATGTAGATGATCTTTTGATTGTTACTGAAACAAAGGAGGACTGTATACAATGGATTATAAGTTTGCCTAACTTTTTGAGTTTAAGTGGATATCGAGTTTCTCAACAGAAGGCTCAACTGGTCCAGCCACAGGTGACCTACCTTGGATTTGAAATTTTGGGAGGACAAAGGGAACTTGGAGTGGAAAGAAAAGAGGCTATTTGCCACACTCCCAGGGGCCCAGAATGGTAAAAGAACTCAGAATATTCCTTGACATGACAGGTTGGTGTCGATTATAATTATGGACTCTTAGTAAAACCCCTATATCAGTTGTTAAAAAAAAATCTTAATATGGACTAGGGAGGCTAAGTGAGCATTTGAATAGCCTAAGAGAGAACTTATGAGGGCCCTAGCCTTGGGACTCCCAGATATTTCAAAACTGTTCTGGTTCTTTTCACGTGAGGAACAAGGCATAGCCCTGGGTGTTCTTGCACAACAATTGGGGCCTTATAGAAGAGCAATTACTTATTTTTCCAAGCAATTGGATGAAGTGAGCAAAGGCTGTCCTGGATGCCTCTGGGCAGTCGCAGCAGTTGTTCTCTACATCCAAGAAGCTCACAAATTTACCATGGGACAGAAAATGACTGTGCTACTATCCTATACTGTTTCTGCTGTCCTGGAACAAAAAGGAAATCATTGTGTTTCCCTTTCTTGATTTTGAAATACCAAGCTGTATTGATAGAGCAAGATTATGTTAATATAGTGACAAATAATGTTGTAAATATAGCATCTTTTCTCAGTGGGGAAATTTCAGAACCTGTGACACATGATTGCCTGGAGATGATAGAAACTGTCTACTCCAGTTGACCAGATTTAAAGGAAGAACCTCTTGGAGATGCTGAACAGTCATGGCACACAGACAGGAGCAGTTTTGTAAAGCAAGGAAATCATAAAGCAGGGTATGCAGTAACAATTGCACTTGAGGTAATTGAAGCAGAATCCTTACCTACAGGAACATCAGCACAAAAGACAGAGCTAATAGCTCCAACTAGAACTTTGCAATTGGCCAAAGGAAAAAAAATAACATATAGACTGATTCTAAATATGCTTTTGGGGTATTACATGCCAATGGTGTCATTTGGAAAAAATGGGGACTACTCATGGCACAAGGGAAAAAAATAAAACATGTTGAAGAGATATTACGACTTTTAAAAGCTGTAAAATTGCCAGAAAAGATTGCTGTAATGCATTGCAGGGAACATCCAAGAGGTAACACTGAACAGGAAATTGGAAATAAATGAGCAGATCATGAAGCTAAACAGGCAGCTGAGCATGCCCAAAGACATTAGTCTTGATTCTGGACAGTAAACTTCCAGCTTTAAATTTACAAACAGAATTGCCAAATTATTCCAAAGAGGATAGAGATTTGATCAATGATTTAGAGGGAAAAGAGCAAACAGATAAATGTGCGTATATGCCTGATAGAAATATTATAATACCCTCTAGCAAAATCAGTTTGGAACAATTGGAAAAGGTAATATTCCAGGACAACATTGGCAAATTGATTTTTCTGACCTTCCAAGAAAAGGAGGGTTTTGATATTTGTTTGTGGACAGATATCTTCTCAGGTTGACCAGAAGCCATCTCATGCAGAACAAATAAGGCTAGAGAAGTAACTAAATTATTATTAAAAGAAATACCTTGTTTTGGGGTACCAGCTATAATCTCCTCTGATAGAGGATTGCATTTTTGTGTAAAAGTAGTCCAACAAGTAAACAACATTTTGGACACTGATTGGCAATTACACAACCCATATTGGCCACAAGCAAGTAAACAAGTAGAAAAAATAGCAATTAGCAAAAATTTGTTGAGAAGCCAATTTATATTGGTATCAAGCACTTCCCCTCACTTTGCTTAGGATAAGAGTTAAGCCAAGGACCAAAGAGAGTTTAAGTCCATTTGAAATTTTTTTATGGCAGACCTTATCAGTCTCAATATCAAAGGGAACATTTGAATCAGTTGAGTGAGAGACATTTACAGAAATATATGATTGCTTTGGGAAATCAATTGAAAAGATTGATAAAATAATCTTAGTAACCAGAACTAGAGGCCTAGATCAGACAATCCATTCTTTTAAACCAGGTGATTATATGTATGTAAAAGTTTTTGCAGGATCACCACTGGAGCAGAAGTGGGAAGGACCTCTCAGGCTTTGCTGACAACTTTTACTGCGATCAAAATCAGAGAACAGCCATCTTGGATTCACTACTCGCAAAGTAAAGAAAATGCCAGGAAAACAGTGGGCATCAGAGCCTGTGGGACCAACAAATTTAAAATTTCTCCAACAATAATATAATAGTTTGAATATATATAAATTCAATAATGATAAGATCAAGCATCAAGTAGAAACGGGAGAATATTTTGCTAATTCATTAGGACAAGACGGATTGTTATAAAATTGTTGCAAAAGAATTTGCAACAAGAAAGAAAAGGAGGGAATGAAAGAAAGCATTAACCAAAGTCTAATCTGAATTAGTTAACTTGTAAACTGTGTCTGTTTGTAGACTGAAACTTTTTGTGTAAGCTGTCATGGTTTTGCCGAGTCAGCAATGAAGCACCAGACAGTCTCTTGCTCACTACTCCCCATCCACCCCCACCCTCATTAGGATGGTGGAGACCCCAGTGAAATAGAAGGGGAAAAAAATAACCAAGACCATTGTGGATCGAGACAAGAGCAGGGAGGGCTCACTGCCAATTACGGTTCCAGGCAAAACAGACTCCACTACTTGACTTAGAGAGGAAAGTAAGGAAGGTTTATTCTACTACCTGCAAGAAATAGAACAGAACAAAAAGCAAAAACGGGGCAGGATGATGAGAAAAATGCAATCAGCACTTTAAGATCTCCCTCCCCCATCCCTCCTTTCTTCCCCAGGTTCATCTCACTGCTCCCAATATCTCTACCTCCTTCCCCCTCAACGGCTCGAAAGGGGTAGGGAATGGAGGATGTGATCAGTCTCTCATAGATGGTCTCTGTCGCTTCTCTCTTCTCAGAGGATGACTCCTCACATTCTTTCCCTGCTCCAATACAGGGTCCCTCCCACGGGACACAGTCCTTAATGAACTTCTCTGCTGTGGGTTCTTCCCAACAGCTATGGTTTCTACAAATATGGGGTCCCTCCGATGGGACACAGTCCTTAACTTCTTTGTCGTGGATTCTTCCCAACAACTACAGCTTCTGCAAATACGGGGTCCCTCACACAGGACATGGCCTCCTTTGACCATAGTCACTGTCCCTAGTATAGCGTCTTTAACAAAGTGAGTCACTGCCCCCGATGCAGGGTCTTTAATGAAGTGCAAACAAATCTTTGCTTCATCACTCCTCTCCACAGGATGCAGGGGAGTCTCTGGTCCAGCACACCTCCTCCTCTCTTCTCTCATTGTCCTTGGGGTCCACATGGTTGCTTCTCTCTCTCTCTCCCAACTCCTTGCACCACCACCAGCTGGAAAAGGACAGAACAAGAAGGAACAGGAAGAACCCTCTTCTTCCATCTTCTTCTTCTTGAAAAGTGTTCATGGAGGTGCCTAACTGGCTCAGTCCCAGAAGTGGGTCTGGCTCAGTGCTGGGGAGAGTTTCGAGCAACTTCTTGCAGAAGCCATCTTTACAGCCCCTTCCCCATTACCAGAAATGGCTCCATATCAAACCATGACAACCCCTCAGTCTCCTCCAAGCTAAAGAGCCCCAGCTCCTTCAGTTTTTCATCATAAGGGAGATGCTCCACTCCCTTTGTGACCCTCTTTGTGACCCTGCACTGAACTCTCTCCAGCAACTCCCTGTCCTTCTTGAACTGAGTGGCCCACAAATGGACACGATATTCCAGATGCAGTTTCACAAGGGCAGAGTAGAGGGGGAGGAGAACATCTCTTGACATTCCCGATCCTGTACTAGTACATGGGGTTATTCTTTCCCAGATGCAAGACGATTAGTGATTTTTATCCATGAACTCATATTCAATCTCCAACCACTAAATTTTTTTTCTATCCAATGGTTTGCTTCCTCCTTCTCTTCATGTGTTTTTTTCTGTATTTTTCTCAGTAGTCCCAAATCATGTTCCACATCTTCAGTAACATTAGGAATGTGTATGCAGCAATGATCCAGTCTATCTTTTAGAAATCCACAAACGCCATGCTCCTTTAACAGCAGCATATCTAATGCCATTCTATCCTGTAAAGTCATTTTAAAAGTAGACTACACTTTTATATTTATTTCTTTAAATCCTTTACATACAACATTTGCCAGTCTTTCAAACTGTCCAGTTAATGAATATAACCATTTCCTGTTTCTGTATGATGCTATGGGGTTTAGAAGGGACTCTAGAGCCCAGTCTATTTTTACTCCTGCTCCTGGATTTTTCCACATGTCATCATCTATTTCTGATCTATTTTCTCATGTCAATTGCAATTTATCTAAATTTCCTTTAAAAGGAGATGTTTTTCCAGATAGGACATAATGTAGGCATCCCTAGTGTGATTTGCTTAACTTTTCCATCCAATGGCAAATGAGTTGTCCAGGAGCCATCACTCATTACCCAGACTAAGTGTCCAGGGCTTAGAATCACAGACCTCTGGCAACTAAGTTATATTCCCGCCTTTTTTCCATATTGCTTTGTCATGTTAAAATCATTTTTTATTCCCCTACATAAACATCCACATTTTAATGCTGCTACTAAAGGAGTTACGCGTTCTATTGCTTTTCTTACCATGCTGCAATTATAGATCTGTTCACACTGCCACCAGGGAACCATTTCCTCGTTTTCTTTTGTGGATGTTCCCTTATCACAAAAGGATCTATTGAAAATACCAATCCATACCAGGCAAAACAGCACAGGGTTTTAGTCACATATTGAAATTGGGAGAGTATACTTATAGAACAAATGGAATCCCATATTTCTTCCTTCTCTACATTTTTAGATTCCTTACACTTCCATTTTAGAATCATTTTACTCACTTTTCCTTTGTTTATCATAGGAACAATAACCCCTATCCTTATCATCACATGTTGCGCCACTGCAGAGGAAATGCATCATAACTCCTGCTGCTTCTCTTAATGATGAAAAAATAGAATTTGGTAATTTATGACAGTCTGCTCTTTTCCCTGGATATTTCCATTTCTTTCTAATGTTTTCTACTTGTTCCTGCCATTCAATTACAGGCTTGGATTCACAGGAAACACTTTCATTCTTTTGTTTTGCTTTGGTCAAATTCATAGTCTAAATTCGCCAGGGGATAGATTCCCTTGTTGCCCAGGGTACAGGCAGACAAGCAGTGATTTGCAATACATTCTGTAAATTCACAAACTCCTTGATCAAGCTTATAATTAATTTTTCCTCTTGGGTTTTACTTGGCACAGATATCACTTTTTCAGTGCCTATTTCCTTATTTGTGTCTCATTTTTCCCTAATCTGGCTTCCACATGTTGCTTGTACTGGTTCATCTACATTTACCCACCTACCAACCATTTGGATCATGGATTTAAATCTCAGTATCATTAGTCACCCACACTAGACCTGAGGGCGATCTCTCCTCCATCCATGCCTCCACTATCACAGACTGTAAAGATAACAGAGAAACAAAATGCAGTTAATCGTGTTTCAGAATCAATTTTAAAATTTCTGGGTCTCCCACTATTCTCCAGTTTGGGGATGGTGCTTTCTTTAATCGAGTATAGTGGATCCAGGCATCTGATTCAGTGATCTTGATTGCAGTGAATGTGGTCAGTAACACTTGATAAGGTCCCTTCCACTTTTCTTGTAAGGGCTCTATTGTCCACATTCTTACGTAGACATAATCTCCAGGTTGGAAATCATGCACGGGATTCTCCAAGGTCAGAAGTCGATTCCACACCACTAATCTCCAGAGACTGGCTAAAGTTTTTCCAAGGGAAAGCAAATAGTTATACATATCTTGTTTTCCTGTTACATGCATATTTTAATTGGAGTCTGGTGATTTGTATGGTTTCCCATTTATTAATTCTTTCAAGGTCCCTTCCAACTCTTAAGATTCTGTGATTCAAATGGATTCATATGGCTTCTTGGCCATACTCTGACACACAGTAGTGCCCGAGGCCACCTCAAATTGACTTCCTGAAAAATCTTACTTATTTGACATTTCAAAATTTGATTCATTCTTTCTACTTTTCCGCTGGACTGTGACCTCTGAGATACATGCAAATCCCAGGTTATTCCTAGGGCTTTGCTTGTGTCCTGTACCACAGCTGCTACAAAATGTGGGCTTCTATCTGATGATATTCCAAGGGACACTCCAAACCATAGAATTATTTCTTGTAACTGCCACTTGACTGTTTCTTTAGTTTGAATTGTGCAACAGGGAAAGGCCTCTGGCCACCTGGTAAAGTTGACAACTCCTACCAGAATGTATCAATACCTTCCACATCTGGGCAGTTCTGTAAAATCAACTTGCTAATAATTAAAAGGTTCTATTCCAGTTCTTAGTTTACCCCTTTGAACTTCCTTTTGCACTACTGGATTATTCTTTAAATATATCTTACACTTAGTAGTAACCGATTTAGGTATTTATAACATTTTCACTGATACTATGTGCCTGTTTAGGAATGTCACAAGGGCTTCCACACCCCAATGACATTCGTGATGTTTTGTCTGTAATAAATCTCTCATAATTAAGGAAGGCACGACAATCTGACCTTCAGAGCTCATTCATCATCCATCAAATTTTTTCTTTGCATTCAATAAACAAGCCAATTTTTCATCTTCCTTTAAATATTTTGCTGGTTCTTTGGGGAGTGTCACAGTTTTAGTAGGAATTAATGACATTTGTAATGTTGTTTGTTGGGCTGCATTTTTAGCAGTTTGATTGGCCAACTTATTCCCTTCTGCTATTTTTGTGTTTCCTGTTTGATGCGTTTTACAGTGCATGATTGCTACTTGGGTCAGTTCTTGAACTGCCATCAATAATTGCAAAACTTCCTTGTGATGTGTATTTGTCCCCCAAGAGGATAATAATCCTTGCTCTTTCTGAAGGGCTTCATGGACATGGACTACTCCAAAAGCATATCTCGAGTCTGTCCATATGTTTATTTTCTTTACTTAGTTCTAAAGCCTATATCAAATCAATTAATTCTGCTTTTTTTGTGCTGATGTCATGATAGGCAATGCATTTGCCTCTATCACTGTATTTATGGTTATTACCGCATATCCAGTGTATTGGGTTCCTTTCTGCAAGAAGCTGCTGCCATCTGTAAACAGCTCCTATTCAGGGTCTTCCAGAGAGCCATCCTTCAGGTCCTCTTGACCGGAGTATACATGTTCAATGGTTGCTATGCAGTCATTCTGTGGTCATTCTTCCTCCTGAGGGGCACTTAAGAAAATGGCAGGATTCATAAGACTGGTAGTTTTCAGGACCACATAATCCTGTTCTGTAAGTATTATCTGATATTTCATCATTCTGCTGGGAGAGAGCCAATGCATCCCTTTCTGTTTTAACACTGTAGTAGCCATATGTGGGACATAAACTGTCATGACTGTCTCCAAAGTGAGCTTCTGGGTCTCTTGTATCAGGATCACTGTTGCTGCTACTGCTCACAGACAAGAAGGCTATCCCTTACTTACTGTATCCAGTTGCTTAGAAAAATATCCCACCGGTCTCTTTCAGCTTCCTATCTGCTGTGTCAGGACTCCCAGGGCAAGGTGTTGCCTTTCATGGACAAATAGCTTAAAGTCTTTAGTTAGATCAGGCAATCGTAAAGCTGGTGCTGACATTAGAACTTGCTTAAGCTTTCAAAAGGCATTCCGCTGCTGGTGATCCCATACAAAAGGAATAGATTTTTGGGCTTCATATAGCGGTTTGGCTATTAGGCCATAGTTCATGATTCAAAGATGACACCACCCAGCCATTCCCAGGAATGCCTTTAATTCACACACCGTCTGAGGTTCAGGAATGGCACAGATTCCTTTCTGTCAGTCAGTTCCTAGCTTTCTCTCCCTTTTTGAAATTTCAAAGCCCAAATATATTACAGTTTGGCTTACTATCTGAGCTTTCTTCTTGGACACCATATATTCATTAAGTCCCAAAAAAAAAAAAAGTTTAAAAGTTCAATGGTTACCTGAATACAGGACGATTTCTCTTTGATGGCTATTCAAATGTCATCCACGTACTGTAGGAGCAGGTATTCTGGTCATGGAGTCACTGTATCTTCCTTCTTCCAAATTTCTAACTCCTTCACCAACTGACTCCTGAAGATCATCGGACTGGTTTTGAATCCTTGGGGTAGTTGTGTTCATGTTAATTGCACCTTGCGCCCTGTGGTTCCTCCCACTCAAAAGCAAACAATTTACGGCTTTCCTGATCCAGAGGTATACAAAAGAAAGCATCTTTCAAATCAAGCACTGTAAAACACTGATGTGTTTCTTTAAGAGCAGTTAACAATGTGTACAGATTTGCCACCACTGGGTGGATATCTTTTGTGATTTGATTTATAGCTCAAAGGTTTTGCACTAATCTATACTCACCCGTGGGGTTCCATACCGGCAAAACAGGAGTATTGTATTCTGTTTCACACTCCCCTAAGATTTTATATTTCAAGAATTTGTCAATTACTTTCTTTATTCCCTGTTTTGCTTCAGGCTTAATTGGATACTGCTTGATTCTAACCAGTTTCATATCTTCCTTTAATTCAGCCTTCACAGGTTGGGCCAATTTAGATTTTCCCGGAATATCAATTTCCCATACTGTGGGGATTACAGCATGATCCACCTCCGGGTGAATTTCTCATGTCTTTATTTTTTCTTGTATCATTAAAATTTCCCCTGTTTTTGATTCAGGTATTTTTAACAACAGTTCCCCATCTTCAAAAACAATTTCTGCATTTAGTTTAGGTAAGAGATCTCTTCCCATTAAGGGTATCATGCATTCTGGAACATACAAAAATTCATGTGTTATAATTTTGTTTCTGAATTTCAAATCCAGGAGTTGCAAAAATGGCCAGTTTTCCTCTTTCCCTGTGTCTCCAACAATATTTACTGGTTTAGTTCCTATTGTTCCTTTACATGTATTTAAAACTGAGTACGTTGCTCCCATGTCCACCAAAAATGGAACTTCCTTTTCTTCCAGCTTAATTGTAACCAGGGGCTCAGCTGGGTTTGCCTCCAGTCCCAATCGGTGCATTCTCCCAAAATTATCAGTTTTGATGTCTCTCTTTGGTTATCTGGTATCTTAGGGTAATCCTTTTTCCAGTGCTCCTCCTCCTTACAAAAGGCACACTGATTTATTCTGAGAGGGGCTCCATTACCTGGTGTCCCTCTCATGCCCTGTGCTCCATCTCCCCTCAGGTAACCTCTTCCCCTCCCCTGATTCTGATTGTTCTGTGTTCTTGTCATTAAAGTGAGAATTTGTTTTTGTTTTTTGACTTCATTTTCTTTTTCACGATTGTTATAAACTCTCCAAGCAACCTCTAATAAACTATCCAAATTTTACATTTCTCGTCCCTCCAATTTCTGGAGTTTTCTCCTTATATCTTCTTGGAATTGTCCCAAAAATATTAAAGCCAATTGTGCTTTTGTTTCTTCAGCTTCAGGTTGCATATTTTCATACTTCTGAATTGCCTCTTTTAATCTTTACATAAAAGCAGAAGGAGATTCCTTTTTCTCCTGGTGAATATCATACAATTTAGACCAATTTATGGCTTTTGGCATAGCATTTTGAACCCCATGCAAAATCCATTTCTGATATTGTCTCAGTCTTTGCATATGTTCATCCCAGTTCAGATCCCATTGAGGGTCACCGGTATGAAAATTTTGATCCATAGTACCATCTACTGTCCGTGTTCGAATGTCTTCCTCTGCTTGTGCTCTGGCAGTTCTCAGAACCATCTGCTTTTCAGTGGAATCCATAAGGGTATCTAAAGTTACTTGTATATCATCCCAATCTGAGTTCTGAGTTTTAATTATCATTCCCATCACTCTTCCCACCTTATCCAGGTCTTCCCTATAGGGGGCAGCTGATTCCTTCGAGAGAATTAAATCTGAAGGTGAGAAAGGCATTTTTACATACATGGGTCCATTTTGCCCAACCCTTTGTCTTAATGGGACAATTATACACTTTCCAGCTTTAGATTTCAAGGGGGTCCTTAAGGGTGTTATTACTAAGACAGATGAGACTGTCTCTTTTCCGAGTTAAGTAAAGGTGGCCCGTCCACCTATGGCAAGTCCAGGTATTACTTGTCCAATCAGAGTTTTACATGACACGTCATATTGATCCGGACCAGATTCCGTATCGCTACTCCCACAGCCATCAGGTGGTGCTTGGCATTCACAGTCGGGTGGATTTATTTAACGGGAAATAAAGCATTGTACAATGAAGAACAAGGGGATTAAAAAGTATGCATGTTTGAAATAAAGGGATACTGCAAACACTGCAACGTATTAAAAACAGGGAACTACAATAAAACTATACATTATAGTGAATAAAGTAAGATAAAAAACTTAACAATAAACAGTTCAGTTGTTGGGATGGCAAGGCCTTTTGGCCAAGCTCACAAACATATGTATGATGTCCACAGATGTGAAGAGTGCCTTGTTCGATAAGCGTCTAGCGACTTTCTCGTGTCGGGAAGTGGAGAGGCCTAACTCGGTAAGTAGCTCAAAGTTGCCTTTAAACCATTTGCCTCTAGACCCCAAAGGAAAACCTGAGAATTTCACTATGGAGGCATTAGTAAGTTCTTTAATTTGGCATTCAAGATGTTTGTATTTGTTGACTTTTTCCTCAGCTGCCTCCTTAAGAGTAGCTGATTTGTTTTCGAATCTAATTGTGACGTCCATCACCCGTGCTGTTTGATCTTTTACAAAAACCAAATCGGGTTTAAATAATTCGTTGCTATCGTCTCTGATCAGTGGTTCTTGAAAAATGAGCCAATCGCATTTTCTAGCCTCCTCTATAAGAATTTCGCAGACATAATTGTGTCTTTTAATTCTGGCTTCTTGCACTGATGGGCAGAAGCCAATGATATGGGCGGTGGACTCTATTTCCGAATTCTAATGTCTGCAGGTTTTGTTAAAGCTGTCTTTTCTGCCCCTAGCCAATAATTCTCTTGTGGGGTAGACATTTGCCCTGAGTTGTAAAGCAGTTATTATTTCCTTTGGGGAATGCTCCTGTTGTTACCAATCCAATTATTGCTGATCTTGTCCCCTTCAAAGTTACTAATACCTCGGCCTTGAGATTGTAGTTTAACCCATTTTTTAAATTCTTGCTTTCTCCAGTTACATGGTTTAGGAAAATAAACATTTAATGCAGGTCTCTCCCATTCTGTACACCCATCTAGATCGTTCCCTTCCTCGGACACAACCAGGACTGACTGCGGTTCCCAGATACATGGAATCTTATCCTTATCTCCTCCAGCTATGACCCATAATTTCGAATATTCTTTCTCGATTTTTTCATTCCTTGCAACAGATCTTATGACTTCATCTGAGGATTGCGCTATTCTGTGCAATCTTCTGGCTTGTATGCTAGGAATTAGTGCAGTCAGCCTGGTTATGCCCAGGCCTCCGTCCCGGGTTCGAGCATATAACAATGCATCGCATGTGCTCGGGGGAAGATGTAACCACATCTTGACAGAGTTTCGAATTGTCAAGTCAAGCACTTCTAAATTGGTGAGTTTTGCGTTAGATTGATCTGCCAAATATATTATTCTAGGGATGGCATAGCCTTTCAAGATGTCAACTTTCTGACAGGGTTTTAACGGCACCTTGTCTATCAGATCTAACCACTTTTTCATTTTTGATAGTAACTCTGGTTTAGCTAGGCCCAACCATGGGTCGATTTGTAGGCCCAGGTACTTCTCAGAGTCACCCGGCGCGATTAATTTTAAGGGAGTATTGTTGATGACCCAGGCCTCACAATCGTTGATGGTGTACGAATCTTTGGTGGGTTTTATAAAAAACCTGTGACATTTTTCCCCCTGTATTTTGAGACCAGTAAGATCACAGAAGGTCTCCAGGATCTTAATATTTCTATTCATTCCATCCCAAGAACTACTTAGCAGAACCAAATCATCAGCAAAAGCCATAGCTGTTATGTTCTTATCACAGTGTTGGTAGCCATACCCGCTGTTTTCCAGCTTACACAATAGGGGATCCAGAGCTAAATTAAACAATAAGGGAAACATAGGGTCACCCTGTTTGACACCGATGTCAGTGTCAATTGAGTCGGTGCAGGCTTTTTTCACTTGGATAGACGTTGTAACATTCCTATACAATTCAGTTATTAATGCAATGATATGCTCGTCCACTCCCTTCTGTTTTAAAATCGATAGAATATGGGAGTGATTGACAGAGTCAAAGGCTTTGGCAAGATCAACAAATACTACACCCAAGGTATGATGTTCCTTTTTAGCATTTTGCATAATAAGCTGTAGCAGTTTTAAGTTCTCTGCACAGCCGGCCGATTTAATGAAGCCTCTTTGCCTCGGCCTGGCTGTTAAAATTCTTGAGAATAATCTCAAGATGGCTGAACCAATAGTAATCGGGCGCCAGTTATTGATATCAATTAGGCGCTCCGGATCAGCTGCTTTGGGTAACAGTACAGACCGACATTCTTTTACCTTGTCAGGGACCTCTGCAGTTGTTAGCCACAGGTTGAACAGTTCAGCGATGCGGGTAAAGTCTGGATCGATCTTGGCCAGGTCCTTCACCTTCACTCCATCAGGTCCCGGTGATGACTCCGTGTTTATCTCTTTGATGTTCTTAGCAATTTCTTTTGCAGTTATCAAGGCTTCGAATGCCGTGTTATCCGCCAGACCTGAAGAACGAAAGTCTGCCAGTCCCTTGAATGTTCCCGGTGACTCCCACCTGGATTTAAACACCCTGTGTATTTCCTCCAGAGGGATATCACAAAGGAGGGATTCCTTTTCATCCAAGATGATGCCGGCCAGCTTCCCCCTGTTCAGATGAAACAGCCGCTGGAATCTCAGGAATGTACCCCTCCTCCGGGCCCTCTTTTTCATCCACTCTTTCGAGGGTTTTGAAGAGGTGGCGATTTTGGCCTCCCGGATTTTTCGGGACTGGTTGGCGTGCAGCTCGGCAGTCCTATGATGTAAACAATCGTAATATTCGTCGATTGCCTCCTGTTCAAGGATAGGTGGTCTTTGCTTTTGATCATCTTTTTAGCTAGGTCGTGAAAAAAGTCCTTTTTCTTAGATGTTAAACTTTTTGATAATACCTTCCGATAAAACCCCTTAATATAGTTTTTCTCCTGCCACCCTGAGTCCTCGGGTTGTTCCCCAATTAGTACAGTCTCGGTAACAGTTTCTGTAATAAATTCCAGTTGTTTTCCATTCATCGAGTTGTTCAGGTCTCTCCTTTTATCATTAATTTGTTTTGCTGTTTTGGTTGTGATATGCTCTGCAATAAGTTTGTTGATGTTTTTACTCCCCTGGAATTTTTTATCCAATTTTTTCAGGAGTTCTATCTCATCCTCAGTCCAACACTGCTTGTGCTTGCCCCTATTGTTCTTTTCTTTGGGACGGGAGGCTGCAATCCTTTCATTGTTTCGTGTAACTGGATGAACCAGTCTTTTGTATTGTCCCAGGCCGATCTTTGTTCCGAAAGATGCCTGGCATTCCTCACAGGTCCAGCCCTTGGGAGGAGAAGCCGTCAGCAGTTCTCCCGCATTTAGCGCGCAGGAACAGGACTTTTTTCTTCCTATGCGCTCGTTTCAGATGTTCAAAAATTCCCGACGCGTTATTAAACTGCACCCCGCAGCAAGGACAGGCTAGGTTTCTGTCCGGGATCTTTATTAGTGGAGTTAAGGCTGCTGCCGACTCCCTGCTGCGGCTACACAAAGGCGTTGTTGATTCACTGCGGGGATTAGCCGGAGGTGTTAACGACTCCCCGCTAGGGCTTAGCGTAATTGTTGATTCCCCTGCCGGCACTTCTAACACTTCAGAGACTTCAAAAGTTTCGCCTGGAGTGACTCCCTGTCACTCTGTAGCGGGTGGGGACGGTTAGTATGGTTCCCAGGACAGTTAATATTGTCCGAATGAGGAAGGGGAGCAGACTCCTCGTACGGCTCCGGTAAAACAGACAATTTATCAAGGCACAGTGTGAGATCAGAGTGACCAAATTTAGAATTTAAAAACTGCAATGTGTTAAAATTAAATTTGGAATTTAAACACTCGAAATCGTTAAAATGAAACTTGTTTTTATCAGACACAGATTTTAAAAAACCGAGATCGTTCAAATGAAACCCATTTTTATCAGACACAGATTTAAAACCGAAATCGCTGTCCCGAGCAGCCCACAACTCTGCCCAGTTAGTTTGTGTGGAAACAGATATGAAATCCACTCTCAACGGTTGCCTCATTCCAGGAATTCCTGTCGGACCGGTGTCGCCGGGCCAAGACAATAGCTACTCAGTCCGGTATTGAGGGACAAGTTCTCCTGGAAACCGGTGAGGAGGTTTCTGTGTTCTATTCCACTACTATCTAGACAGGGCTGGGACCCTTCCCTTGAGCTAGTGCTGCAGATAAACAACTATTTTAGTTAACAACTTATCATCACAATAAGTAGTCAAACACTTGTTAAGCACTTGTTAATCACATAGTAATAGTTCAATCAATTAGCTAAGCACTTGCAAATGACTCAAACACCTATTGATTAAGTAAGTATTCATCTGAATCACATAAGGATCAAACTGCAAGAGTTACATATCACACCTGATGGGGACCTGTTACCTTGGCTAGAAGACCCTGGTAAATGTATTTGTTAGGTTACCTTGGCTGTTACCTTAGTTGTTAATAAAACAAAGGGACTGATATCTTTTTTTGACCAATCACTGTGATTTTGGAAATTTGTATTTGTTGGGAACCAATCAAGGTGAAGGGCTAAATTGATAGATGGACATTTTATGCATGCTTTTGTAAGAAACTATGAATTAGGGTATTGTTTATTAAAATTTATGTTAAGCTCAATGTAAAGGTTAAGCGACAAAAGAAAGGAAAGTACTTATGCGAACAGCTGCAG
Organism: Colius striatus; assembly: GCF_028858725.1. Lineage (NCBI taxonomy): Eukaryota > Metazoa > Chordata > Aves > Coliiformes > Coliidae > Colius > Colius striatus. Next base: position 15,235,433 of record NC_084789.1, on the reverse strand, counting down.
GACATCACTCATGTGAGATAAGATAACTGCAATTGCCTTCACATACCAGACACCATTTGTGTAAACAGGAGAGATACTGCTCAAGGATGACTACAAGATGTTCTAAGGGACTGGCGAAGAGAAGAAAAACAACTCTATCTAAGTGAGGGATCAATTATAAAACAAAGAAGGAAAACTTCTTACTCAGCAAGCACCGAAAGACAGAAAAAAGACCCCTCACAGTAACTGAAGCATGCGCAGAGCAGTTCTCCTACTTTACGGCCACGGATGCAAAATGTATAAAAAAGGACTGTTTAAACTAATCAGTACGGCAGTTGGCGGAGCGCAGACTCCCCTGTCGTCCAGCGCTGTCTTTGCTCTTATTCTACTTGCTACAATTAATAAAATTATAATTGGCTTATGATCCATTGTGGTCTCAATTTATGACAATCTTGGTGCCGTGACTCGGATAAGGAACGGTGAGCTTCAGTCCTCCGGGGAGGCGCCCCGCGGCAATCCGCGGCCCCGTGACTGACAGCCTACCTCAACCTTACCGACGAACCTAAATTCTAGAATAATGAGCAAAGGGGAAACCGGTAAAATCCCATAAAAATTCTGTGCACGGGAGTCCGGACGAAGACGCAGGGACGCGTAAGTATATTGCGAAAATTGGTTCGCGGGTTATCCGTTCGGGCGGGATTGGGTATCCTGGATTATAACAAATGAGAGGTTCGATATACTGAACCAAGCGAGTGTGGACCCTTAAGTACTGCGTTTCCCATCTCCCGCGAGGGACTGGGCCAGGAACAAGGGGAGCAAGTGAGTGTGTGTTTGTGGATAATCCAGAAGATGGGGGCGAAGGGCAGCAAGCCTTCGACACCCATGGGAAGGGTACCTGCTGTACCTAAGAATACCCCTCTGGCATATATCTTAGACAATTGGAGATATTTCCCTGAAACCCTAGGGAAAGATAAGCAGAAAATAATAGAATACTGTACTAAGATATGGGGAGGGAAGAAGATTTCTGAAAATGTCTTTTGGCTAGTCTGCGGGCCAGAAGAAGATTGGATAAGACAACAATTAAATTTCTGGGTTAATAATAAAAAACCCCTTAACCCGGAAGAAAGTCAGTATGCGGAAGTGTGGCTAAAAAGACCGGGAACTAGACTTTACCCGCTGAGTGAAATAAAAGCTAAACAAAAGAAAAAGAAGGAAGAGTTAGACGAAACCCTTCTAACCCCCCCTTACATTTCCCCTCCTGCTCCCACAGCCTCTCCAGAGGTCCCCAGAGCACCCACTCCCCCACCGGAGTTGGAACGAAAGTCTCCCCCTCCTCCTTTTGGGATCAAACCTTTATACTTGGGATGAAATGCAATCTATCCTTGGTCAATTATTTACTACCGAGGAAAGAGACATGATTAGACGAGCAGGAATGAGATTGTGGGATGCTCAACATGCCCAGGGACCTAAAGCAAATATTAAAATGGCCACTCCAAAGACCTAATTGGGATAATCATGATCCGGTGCATAGAACTCATATGCAGGACCTGAAAACTATAGTAATTCAGGGAATTAGAAAAGCAGTACCCCGTGGCCAGAATATCAATAAAGCATTTAATGAAATGCAAAAGAAAAATGAGAGCCCTACTGAGTGGTTAGAACGACTGAGGAAAGCCCTTCAGCTGTATCTCGGGGTAAATCCTGACGAAGGGCAAGCACTCCTCAAAACTCAGTTTGTAGCAAAATCATGGGGGGATATCAGAAAGAAGATTGAAAAGTTAGAAGACTGGCAAGTGAGAGGGTTGGATGAATTATTGAGGGAAGCCCGGAAAGTCTATGTAAGGCGAGAGGAGGAGAGCAGCAAGCGGCAAGTGAAAATGATGGTAGCAGCGGTCAGAGAGGATCGTAAAAGACAAACTGCTGCTGGAACGAAACAAGGGAATGTAGTAGTAAAGAAGGAACAGAGGTGTTGTTTTTACTGTGGAAAAAAGGGACATGTAAAGAAGAATTGTAGAGAAAGGATCAGGGATGAGGAAATTTTGAAAGCGGAATAGGAGAGTCAGGGGCTCTATATTTTGGGGGACCGGAGTCATCATGAGCCCTTGATAAAATTAAAAATAGGTCCCCATAAACTAGAGTTCACCTTTTTAGTAGACACTGGGGCTGAAAAATCGACTATTAAACAAATACCTGAGGGATGTAAAATTTCCCCCGAAAAAGTACAAGTGATTGGGGCAAAAGGAGAACCATTTAAAGTAAACAAAATCAAAAATGTATTATTTGAAACTGAAAATAAATTCGGAATGGGTGAACTCTTGCTCGTCCCTGAAGCAGAATTTAATCTGCTAGGATGAGATTTAATTGTTGAATTGCAATCAGAAATTAAAGTAAAGAATCAAGAGCTAGTGTCTGCTTATCCTTTGACCGTGGAGGATAAAAAACAAATCAGCCCTGATGTCTGGTACTCTCCGGACACAATTAGTAGACTGGAAATCCCACCGATTAAAGTCCAAATTTCTGAACCCCACATACCTGTGAGGGTAAAGCAATATCCCATATCCCTAGAAGGACGGAGAGGATTAAAACCAGAAATTGATCGGTTATTAGCACAAGGAATCTTAGAGCCTTGTATGTCACCCTTTAACACCCCCATTCTTCCTGTAAAGAAACCTAATGGGAAATATCGGCTCGTACATGATTTAAGGGAAATAAACAAAAGAGCTATCACCCGGTTCCCTGTAGTAGCAAATCCATACACATTGCTAAGCAAGTTAGAACCTCATAACTCCTGGTATAGTGTGATTGATTTAAAGGATGCCTTTTGGGCCTGTCCACTGGCAGAAGAATGCTGTGATTATTTTGCCTTTGAATGGGAAGACATAGAAACAGGCCGTAAACAGCAATTAAGATGTACCGTGCTCCCTTACGGGTTCACTGAGTCCCCTAATTTGTTTGGACAGGCCCTGGAAGAGCTCTTAAAAGAATACCAGGTACAAACGGGAAATGTACTGTTACAATATGTAGATGATCTGCTTATAGCAGGGAATAATAAGGAAGATGTAAGAAAAGAAAGCATTCGATTCCTAAACTTTCTTGCACAAAAGGGAACTAAGCCAAACACCAGTTTTAAACCTACCAGATTTAAAGCGGCCATTCCATTTATTTGTTAACACACATGAAGGAACAGCATTCGGAGTATTAACTCAGGAATGGGCTGGACAAAAGAAACCGGTGGCATACCTATCAAAGCTGTTAGACGCTGTGAGCAGGGGTTGGCCGAGCTGCTTACAAATCATTGTTGCTGCTGCCTTATTACTTGAAGAAACAAATCGTATTACCTTTAATGGAGAAGTTGTCTTATATGCTCCACATAACATCAGAGGAGTGTTGCAATAAAAAGCAGAAAAATGGCTTACAGATAGCCGATTATTAAAGTATGAGGGAATACTTATAGAATCCCCTAAACTATCTTTAAAAACTATTGGGGCAGTTAATCCCGCTGAATTTTTGTACCCAGGAGAAGATAATGAACTGTTACACAATTGTTTTCAAACAATTGAACAGCAGACACATATTAGGCCAGACTTAGAAGAAGAAGAACTATAATATGGAGAAGTATTATTTATAGATGGGTCATCACGAATAGTGGAAGGTAAACGATTGTCCGGATATGCCATCGTTAAGTTGGAAAAAGGAGAGTTTAAGATAATAGAATCAGGCCCCCTGAGTGCCAGCTGGTCGGCTCAAGCCTGTGAGCTATATGCATTGTGGAAAGCGTTAGTGTCACTGGAGGGTGAACCCTGGCAGCACTCCACCGGCCCTCCACTAGTCCCCCCCAAGCCTCGGCTGTGGTGGGGTGCTGGGAGAGCATGGAGGAGGTCAGGCCCCGCTTGTGCCCCCACCCTGCTCCTCTTCCCCCTGGAAGAAGTGTTTTTGGAGGGGGCAGCTGGATCATAGCTGTTGGCAGCAGTGGCGGTATCTGGAGCTGTACGGCCGGGTCACGGTGCAGAGCCCCTGGGTGCTGCCCTGAGGATTGTTTTGGCTGCCGTGGGGATGCCCAGGCACAGCCCTGCCTGCCTCCCCTGGCTGCCAGCCTGGGGCTGTGCAAGGTTTCCCGCCCCCCCCCGAGCTGGTCCTGCTCGCCCTGGCATGAGGATAGGACTTGCTGTTGCTGCTGCCCACTCTCCCCCCCACCCCCCAGCAATGCCGTCCCAGCCGCACTGCAGCGGGGAACACAGAGCGCTGGGAAATGTGAAAAGGAGGAAAAAGACGGAACTATATATACAGACGCTATGCGTTCGGAGTAGTACACACTTTTGGAAAAATATGGGATGAAAGAGGATTTGTTAACTCGCAGGGAAAAGAATTGATACACCCGGAATTGATTCAGCGAGTTCTGGGGGCATTAAAAATGCCGAATAAAATAGCAGTTGTACATATAAAGGGACACCAGCGAGGTACAAGTTATCAAGTCAGGGGAAATAATGCCGCCGATACAGAAGCAAAACGAGTGGCAGGCAATTATAATACGATTTTGACTATGCACACAGCAGCCTGCGAGACCTGTCAAAAGGTTAATCGAAATAACATGAGACAAAAACCCCTTGGGGGACGTTCCCCAGCATACAGACCCTTCTCACACATACAAGTGGATTTTACTGAACTACCTAGGGTTGGACTTTACAAATATTTATTAGTAATGGTGGATCATTTAACACATTAATGTTTTAATTCGAGATTGTGTGATTAATGACTATGTTTCGCAATTAGCAGAACACCGTAACAAGCTTTGGGAGCAGGGACTGATTGTGCAACGACCCCTGTTGGACTTAAAAAAAATTCATAATGTCAAGCCTGGAGATTGGATATTGATTAAAGTGTGGAAGGAAGAAACTCTAAGACCCAGCTGGGAGGGATCTTATCTTGTTTTGCTTACAACAGAAACGGCTGTCTGGACTGCTGAGCGTGGATGGACTCATGCCAATCGCATTAAAGGCCCAATAACGAGACCCCACTGGAAAGTAATCAGTACTCCAAGTGACACCAAGATAACCCTGAAAAGATAACGTAATGATAGAGACTTTATTTGATTATTTTGCTGCGTTACCTTTTGGTATAAAGTGTATTGTCATTTATATTTGCAATAATTATTTCTTTGTTTATCTATTATATGGAAGCGTACAAAGTGTGCTGAAGGGAATTGCTAAACTCATACAACCACACCATATTGAATATAGAAAATATACTGATGTAAATAATATATATATATATATATATACTCTAGATATAAGAATTAGGTGTAATGATTTAAATTGCAATTGGTATCCATTTGCTTGTTTTAGGTGCAAGGTATGCCAGGATAAATGGTGAATGTGGATACCCTCCAATAGGAGTTTGCACACAGTGTTGGGAAACCACTCCAACGAACCAATCCCCTTTGTAGTTGAAATCCTGACTATAAAGAAAAGTGCTAACTGTGTCTTGCTTTGTCCCATTAAAGCCTGTGTAAATAGGTAAAAGGCCCTGAAACAGCTGTCTCCTGAAGAATTCCCTTGCTGCCGAGAAGATGGTACACCCCGTGGCTCGAAGCAACCGAGTCGACGGGCGAGGCAGAGGAGGAACAAACTGTGGAGAAAAGAACCAAAACAATGGGACGCAAAAGCAACCATGGTCGAACTTCCCTAGGACTGGTAAAATTATACTTAAATTGGTAAAATTGACAAATACCGTTTTTCCTGGTATACTGGTGGTTTTGCTATTGATACTAACTCAAGCAAATGGGAACCCCCATGAGCCAATGCTCTGGAAATTATATAACTTACAGGAAAGTAAGCTTATACAAAATCGAAGCAGTTCGGAAGGAAATTGGAATTTTACTGTATCTTTATTTTCGCTAATACCTTTTGAAGCAATGGGATGTCATCCAACAAACTGTTTAAATTTGGGTTACACCCAAGCGCAATGCAAGGCATGGTACATATGTCCAGCCTCAAACCCTGGAAAAAAGTTATTGTAATTACCCGGGACATTATTATTGTGGTTATTGGGGTTGTGAGACAATAGCTTCAGATTGGAAAACAACAGGAGATAGATATATAGACATCACTTGGGGACCTCCTGGATGTAAGAAACCACAACACAGATATGACAAATGGGCTATCCCGACACCAGGAACTAAATGGGTTAGTTCAGACATCGGAATAATACCATGTCTAAACTTCGGAAAAGGTTAAATCAACGTAAAAAGGATCGTGAGGTGGGCAGATCATGGTATAAAAATTGGTTTAACGTTTCACCCTGGCTAATCACTTTATTGTTTGCCTTAGCAGGACCGCTTATTATGTTGATTCTGGGACTTATATTTGAACCATGCATATTACGCTATATTTTACATTTTATTAAGGAGCGGTTTGACATAGCTAAACTACTCATTCTAACTACGGAGAGCTGAGACAGATTATAAAAGTATACCTACTAATGAAGATGAAGATAACGAAGACTGTTGTGAATGCGATATGCCATGTGAAAACTATGATTATAATTGTAAGGTATTGTAATTGTAAGGTATTATCTTGTGAGTGTTATGATACATGTTGGGATTGTGGAAAAAGTTTGCCTGCAGTGTCGAAAATGAAAATAGCGTCTAATAAACAATAATAGGATAAAAGAAAAAAAGGGGGGATTGTAAGAAACTATGAATTAGGGTATTGTTTATTAAAATTTATGTTAAGCTCAATGTAAAGATTAAGCGACAAAAGAAAGGAAAGTACTTATGCGAACAGCTGCAGGACATCACTCATGTGAGATAAGATAACTGCAATTGCCTTCACATACCAGACACCATTTGTGTAAACAGGAGAGATACTGCTCAAGGATGACTACAAGATGTTCTAAGGGACTGGCGAAGAGAAGAAAAACAACTCTATCTAAGTGAGGGATCAATTATAAAACAAAGAAGGAAAACTTCTTACTCAGCAAGCACCGAAAGACAGAAAAAAGACCCCTCACAGTAACTGAAGCATGCGCAGAGCAGTTCTCCTACTTTACGGCCACGGATGCAAAATGTATAAAAAAGGACTGTTTAAACTAATCAGTACGGCAGTTGGCGGAGCGCAGACTCCCCTGTCGTCCAGCGCTGTCTTTGCTCTTATTCTACTTGCTACAATTAATAAAATTATAATTGGCTTATGATCCATTGTGGTCTCAATTTATGACACTTTTGTTGGCAAATGTGATTCTTTTGTTTGAGCTGTATAAAAACCCTGAAAATGGTAACTAACAACGAAGCACTATGGAGGAGCTGTCCCCCATGTTTTCCCAGCGCTGCATGATAAAGAAGTGCCTGCTTATCTGCATTCCTGTGTAGATAAGTTTTTCCTGATTGCAGCACCCCGGGATGTATTCCCTGTGAGGCTGCTAGGTCCCTGTTCGGATTCATGCTGGGGAACGGGTCCTGGAGGTGATGGAAATGGGAGAGGGGAGTATTTGGGAACAGGAGGAATTGGCAGGGTAGTCGGGACAACATCTAATTTGCAACCCATATCAGTTTGCCCTCCTCCCTTAAGAGCCAAATGTTTATAATACATTTTGGCTGTATTACACGTGGAGCAACAGTTTTGAACCTTTTTGTTTTCTACTGTGAGCAACATTATCCAATTTGTTCATTCACATTCTTTCTGTCATTCAGGTTTTTCTCTTTGTAGTGGGTCTGAGATGGTAGTGATTTTCCACAGCAGCTCTTGCAGTGCTGTGCTTACTGTTGATATCAATATTGACTACCGCTCGCACAGCATCAGGGCTGTCCCTCCAGCATTCCTTCCCCCACCTTCACCAATAGCTCTAAAATTGCAAGGATCAGATAGCGAATATTCTGATGAAGAACAGAAACAGAGGATCCCTGCCTCCAGCCAGGAGGAGGAAAGGGATGACCGAATCTACTGGACTGTGTGGGTTCGATGGCCTGGCACATCAAACCCACAAAGGTAGAAAGCCTTAGTAGACACAGGGGCACAGTGTACATTGATGCCATCAAGGTATAGAGGCACAGATTCTGTCTGGATCTCTGGAGTGACAGGGGGATGTCAAGAATTATCTGTATCAGAGGCTGAAGTGAGCTTAACAGGGGACAAATGGGAAAAACACCCCATTGTGACTGGTCCAGAGGCCCCTTGTATTCTTGGCATAGATTACCTCAGGAGAGGGTAATTCAAAGACCCCAAGGGGTATCGATGGGCTTTTGGTATAGCCACTGTAGATACAGAGAAAATCAAACAACTCTCTAGTTTACCTGGCCTCTCAGAAGACCCTTTTGTTGTGGGATTGCTGCATGTTCAAGAGCAACAGGTACCAATTGCTACCAGGACGGTGCACCGGAGGCAATATCGCACGAACTGAGATTCCCTGGCTCCCATCCGTGAGTTGATTCATCAACTGGAGGCTCAAGGAGTAATTAGCAAAACTCATTCCCCATTTAATAGTCCCATATGGCCTGTGAAAAAATCTGATGGAGGATGGAGGTTAACAGTAGACTATCATGGCCTGAATGAAGTGACACCACCACTGAGTGCTGCTGTACCAGACATGTTAGAGCTCCAGTATGAACTGGAGTCAAAAGCAGCCAAGTGGTATGCTACGATTGACATCGCTAATGCATTTTTCTCAATTCCATTGGCAGCAGAGTGCAGGTCACAATTTGCCTTCACATGGAGAGATGTCCAATATACCTGGAATCGATTGGGGTGGAAACATAGTCCTACTATTTGTCATGGTCTAATCCAAACTGTGCTGGAAATGGGTGATGCCCCTGAACATTTACATTGATGACATAATTGTATGGGGCAACAAGGCAGAAGAAGTGTTTGAGAAAGGGAAAAGAATAATACAGATTCTCCTAAAAGCTGGTTTTGCTGTAAAAAGAAACAAAGTAAAGGGACCTGCACAAGAGATACAGTTTTTGGGCATAAAATGGCAAGATGGGCGTTGGCATGTGCCTATGCATGTTGTGAACAAAATAGCGACTATATCTCAACCAACTAATAAGAAAGAAACACAAGCTTTCCTGGGCCTTGTGGGATTCTGCAGGATGCATATCCCAGGTTATAGTCAGCTTGTGAGCCCTCTCTTTAGAGTAACCAGAAAGAAGAACTATCTTGAGTGGGGCCTTGAGCAACAACAAGCTTTTCAACGAATTAAACAGGAAATAGCTCGTGCAGTCGCCCTTGGGCCCGTCCGTACAGGATCGGATATGCAGAATATCCTTTCCACTGCCGCTGGAGAGCATGGTCTCACCTGGAGCCTCTGGCAGAAAACATCTGGAGAAACCCAAGGTCGACCATTAGGGTTTTGGAGCCGAGGATATCGAGGATCGGAAGCCCACTACACCCCAACTGAAAAAGAAATACTAGCAGCATATGAGGGACTTCGAGCTGCTTCAGAAGTCATTGGCACAGAAGCTCATCTCCTCTTGGCACCACGTCTGCCTGTGTTACACTGGATGTTCAAAGGGAAAACCCCTTCTATACATCATGCAACCAGTGCTACATGGAGTAAGTGGATGGCGTTGATTACACAACGATCTCGGCTGGGGAAATCTAATCGCCCAGGAATCCTGGAAGAAATCATGGACTGGCCAGAAGGCAGAGATTTTGGAGCATTGCCTGAGGAAGTAGCTCGTGCCCAAGAGGCACCACCATATAATGAACTATCAGAAGATGAGAGGCATTATGCTTTGTTTACTGATGGATCCTGCCGCGTGGTAGGAAATCATCGTAAGTGGAAAGCTGCTGTGTGGAGTCCCACACGACGAGTTGTTGAGGCCACTGAAGGAGAGGGTGAGTCCAGTCAGTTTGCTGAAGTGAAAGCCATCCAACTAGCTCTAAAGATTGCAGAACGAGAGAAGTGGCCAGTACTCTATCTTTATACTGACTCCTGGATGGTGGCTAATGCTCTATAGGGATGGCTACAGCAATGGAAGAAGACCAACTGGCAGTGCAAGGGTAAACCCATCTGGGCTGCTGCATTATGGCAAGACATTGCTGCTCGGGTGGAAAATATGACTCTGAAAGTACGTCATGTAGATGCTCACGTGCCAAAAAGCCGTGCCAATGAAGAACAATGGAATAACCAACAGGTAGATAAAGCTGCCAAAATTGAAGTAGCTCAGGTAGACCTAGACTGGGAGCGTAAAGGTGAGCTATTTATATCTCGATGGGCCCATGAAACATCAGGACATCTGGGAAGAGATGCAACATATAGATGGACTCGTGATCGAGGGGTGGACTTGACCATGGAAGCCATTACACAGGTCACCCACGAATGTGAAACGTGTGCTGCAATCAAGCGAGCCATACGAATCAAGTCTCCCTGGAACAGAGGCCGATGGCTGGCTTTTCAATATGGTGAGGCCTGGCAAATTGACTATGTTGGACCGCTACCACGAACACATCAAGGCAAGCGTTATATACTCACCATGGTGGAAGCAACTACCGGTTGGTTGGAAACATACTCTGTAAACCATGCCACTGCCCGAAATACTGTCTTGGGTCTTGAAAGGCAAGTTTTGTGGCAACACGGCACTCCAGAAAGAATTGAATCAGATAATGGAACTAATTTTTTAAATAATCTCATAAACTCCTGGGCAAAGAAACATGGCATTGAGTGGATATACCACATCCCCTATCACCCACAAGCCTCTGGAAAGATTGAGAGATATATATAAAGACCATGTTGAGAGCACTGGGCAATGGGGCATGGAAGCAGTGGGATAAAAATTTAGCAGAAGCCACTTGGCTGGTTAACAGCAGAGGTTCAACTAACCGTCCTGGTCCTGCCCAAACAAAACCACTACATACTGTGGGAGGAGATAAGGTCCCTGTAGTGCACCCAGGGAAATGGCTGGGGAAGGCAGTATGGGTTGCACCTCCCATGGGAAAGGGCAAACCCATTCTTTGCTCAAGGGCCTGGCTGTACTTGGTGGATGATGAGAAAGGATGGGGAAACTCGATGTGTACCTCAAGGAGACTTAACCTTGGGGGAAAAATAACCTGTTATGTGAGTTATCTGTTGTAGATGAACTTTGCAAGAAAAACCGGAAAAGTGGACAAACCAAGCCGGTGCTGGTGCCCAACACTGAACATACTGTTTCCCCTGACCTGGATATCCATCTTGATGGATGAGACAGAAGTTATGGCCTGCTCCAGTGAACATCTACAGAGGATGAAAGATATAAGAATGTTGTTTGATTGTTTGATGCAAGAGGGAATACAAGAATGATGTTTGTCTCTTGAAGAGTGGGGGTACTGGTTAATGAGAGTATATAAGAATGTATATGGGTTGTTAAGATGGTTTGTCTGAGCATGACATAAATAGTATGGAATAAGGGGTGGAGACTGTAGTGGGTCTGGGATGGTAGTGATTTTCCACAGCAGCTCCTGCAGTGCTGTGCTTATTGTTGATATCAATATTATGACTACCGCTTATACATATGGGGATTCCCTAGCCCAACCATGTGAGACTTTCACCTCGTCTAACTGGCAGGCTTATCACAGCCTCATCCATGCAGGGCTTTCACCCAAACTCAAAGACAGGCTTACCACAAATTACACAATAACTCTAAATAGGACTTGTCTGAATTCTAATCCTTCTCCAGCGGAGTGTTGTGAGGAACCTTAGGGGAAAGGAGGATGTTTGTCCCTGAGAATCCCTTGGTGCCAGCTGGAGTCTGATCTGAACTTTATCCCATTCGGACCCCTCGCAAGTCTCCTGCCTGGCTTGCCAAAGCTGTTGCAAAAATGCTGGGAAGAAAAATTTATCTAGACAAAGTTAGATAAGCAGAGACATCCTTTATTTGATGATGCAAACTGGGGACACAGGATCATTCCCAAAGAATGTCCAACAAAACATCAAAATTAACAGATATTTATACCAAATATTCTTTTGTTCTTCTCTACTATGCATATAAAACCTGCTTAGAGTTGTTCATTGCCTTTTACTTTGATTGGTTATTTGTCACTTTTACTTGTTACATTAGCCTTATCAATTGGTCCCTTATTGCACATTATATATATTTATACACATTTTGAAATCACTTGACCAATTAACTGATTTAAGATATTGATTATCTTCTTCCTTTGAAGCAGTTACTCCCAACATTGTTCTTGGATGTTTTATGGCTTGCAGGTGCATGGATCTGAACAATCCACCTTGTTATCACTCTCATTTTCATTGTGCCTGATTTCTCATGCATGTTCTTCCCTTTAGGAGCGACTTCACTAAGGAGGCCTAGTTTTGTTTAGTTATGCTAACTTATAAATTTACTTAAAAATAACTATTGGATAAAATCACTTTAATTTTATACTTTTTACAACATTTCCCCTCTTTGAAAGTATTGATAATCATTACTCAATACTTTCATTTATTTACAATGGAACATCATTATATGCTGAATTGTCATATGATGGTGGATAGCAGGGGGGTTGGACTAGATGATCTTTAGAAGTCCCTTCCAACTCCTACCATTCTGTGATTCTGTGAAAATCCAAACTCTCACAGTTAATTTCTTCAACTTATATCAGGCAATTGATGGCAGTTAGTACAGTAACAAGCACCAACAATATTAAGAATGGGTGGATTAAAATATTCAGAGTTTTCTCTGCAGAGCGTGAGTAGCCCAAAAAGATATCCTACCAATGATGGCCGGTATCAGATTTAATTTGACTAGACAATCCAACATGTTTTTTTCTAGTTATCACTGTTTTAATGATAGACTCAGCTAGTGTGTTATTTTGTTTTCTTAAATGTTCTTGGAGTTCCTGTGATTGGTTCAAGATCTTATTTAATTTTCTCAGAGATAAACTTACATGGCTTAGATTTAAGCTTTCATAATGCCAAAATATTGCTTCTCGTTCTTCTGTATATGCAAAGAATGTTTGTCCATGCCAATTTAAATTATTTACATTCTTAAGACATCCTATAAATGGAGTGGTTACATTGTATTCTTCAACTACTGATTGATTGTTAGTTACTAAGCACACATATTTGGCATTATCTTCTACAAATATTTCAAACACATCAGGAGACAGGATCGTCCATTTACAATTATTATCAGTGTTCTAAGGAACAGGATTCATATAATTGAGATTGTTGTCCACACAAGATGTCAGAAGTGGTTTCACAAAGATCTAAATCATATGGCTTTTTTATCATTCCAAATATATTTCATTTCCCTTGAAATTCCAGTAACCAATGTTCTAGATTCCCTTGACTCGAAAAGAGTGTTGGGACAACCAAAAATTTACATATTATTTCAGGGTTGGTTACATTATAGTATATTGATTTCCCCACATATCATTTATCGTAACATTGCATGAATTACGAATAGGCTTTTATCCAGTGTCCAGGGTAGATCCACTGTCCAAATAATTTCCTCCACATTAACTCATTATTACTCATTAAGTAGAATTGCACCTTATCCTTTTGTTCCAATTGCCACATAGTCTACAGGCTGCAAACAGTCCAATTCATAAATTTAGCTAGATTTTTAAGTGATTGTACCTGGGCAATTATACTTTTATTAAAGAAATATAGAGATCCTTCATCATATTCTAAAGCCTGTATCTGAGGGTTAAGAGTGGTTGGCACCCATTCAGCTTGAATCTAATTAGTTGATCCCAATTTACAATGGGTCTTGAGTTTTATAATGTTACTGTGGCCACCCATCCTATTGATAATTTCACTTCCATTTCCACAAATTAGTGCATCCCAGTCACCAAGTGTCCAAGAGTGGGTCTTATTTAGTATTGAGGAATTATTACTTTGCATGCACTCAGTTGCCATGGAGTTCCTACTCCTTTGACTGTGCAACATTTCCACAGTAAGCCTTGTCAAATTTGGACAAAATGCAAAGGTCATTCCTTGCCACCCAGCTAACTTGTATTTGTCTTTCCTAGTGAAGGGTATGCAATTTCCAATCGATTTCCAAAAATTTACTGACTTGCTGAACTACATGTGACACAAAGTGTGGTCTCCTATCAGATGAGATCACTTCTGGCACTCCAAATAATTTCCTTCAATAAAACTTTCATTACTTCTCAGGCTTTATTTGTTCTGCAAGAGAAAGCTCCAGGTCATGTGGAAAAGGTATTTTTTAATGCTAATAGATACTTATACTCCTCTCTTCTAGGGAATTCTAAAAAATCTATCTGCCAATTTTGACCTGGAACTTTCCTTTTATCAATACTTCCAAATTTTACACAATTTTCTGCCTTTTGATTGCTCTTAGCAAATTCCTGGCTACTATTTGCTTGTTATACAAAGCTTCAGTTCCCCAATGAGTTTTATCATGTTCTGTTGACTATTATTCTGTTATCTTTTAACATAGCCCATCCTAATGGGTCAATTTCAGCCTCTAAGTAATCAACTTCTAATCCTTTTCATCATATTCAATTGTTTCAGGTAATGGCAAAGATTTTCCAGGAATTAATACCTCACCTTGTCACATGATCAGCCAATTTATTTCCCACTTCCCTGTCAGTATTACCTTTCTGATATCCTTTGCAGTACATAATCACTACTGCAGATGGAAGTTGTACAGCATCCAAAAGTTGCAAAATAATGGCAGTATGCTTTATATCTTTCCCTTGAGCAGTTAAGAGTCCTCGTTCTTTCCAAATTGCTCCGTGGGCATGGACTACACCAAAGGCATATTTTGAATCTGTCCAAATATTTACTTGCAGATCTTCAGCAAGTTCCAACGCTCTCACTAGAGCTGTTATTTCAGCTCACTGTGCAGAGGTGCCCTTAGGGAGTGACTTTGTTTCCAACAGTTGGTCTATGGTGGTCACAGCATATCCTGCCATTCAAACTCCATTCTTTACAAAAGTGCTTCCATCAGTATATCATATGTGGTTGGCTTCCCCCAGCGACTCCTCTTTCAAGTCCGGTCTGCTTGTATACACAGTCTCAGTGTTTTCTATACAATCATACACAACAGTTTCCATTTCCTGTTTATCACATAAAAAGGAAGCAGGGTTGATAATAGTACATGTCAATTTCTATATCATCCCATTCCATCAGAACTGCTTGATATTTCAAGAATCTTGATGATGAGTCAGTGTTCCCCTTTTTGTTCTAAAACAGGGGTTACATTGTGGGAAGTATGCACAGTCATCTTTTGTACTAAAGTGAATTTTCAGGCTTCTTGGATAATCAGAACAAGGGCAGCCACTGCCCGAAGGCATCCTGGTCATCCTTTGCTTACTTCATCCAATTGTTTGGAGACATATGCTACAGCTTGTCTATAAGGACTCAGCCTCAGAGACAAAATTCCTAAAGCCACTCCTTGCCTCTCATACGAAAACACCCAGAAGGGCTTTGTTATATCGAGCAGGACCAAAGCTGGAGCCCTCATTAGTTCCAATTTCAGTTCTTTGAACATCCTCTTAGTTTCATCAGTTCATATTAATTGTGTCTTGCTATTTTTCAGCAGTTCATATAGAGGTTTAATCAAAAGTCCATAATTATAGATCTATAATAGGCACCAACTTGTCATTCCCCAAAAGGTTCGAAGCTCTTTTACCGTGGTCAGTTCTGGAGTCCTGCAAATGACTTCTTTTTGGTCATTCCTGAGCTGCCTCTGTCCTTTAGAAATCACAAATCCCAGGTATATTACTTCTTTCTTCAAGATCTGAGCTTTCTGTAATGAGACTCAGTAACCACTTAGTCCAAGAAAAATTCAACAGACTCATCGTCTATTCTTTACATTCATTACTTTCTGTGGCTATCAAAATATCATACAAATATTTCAAAAGAATCCCATTTCCTGGAGGCCTTTCCCAGGTCTCTAATTCCTTGGCTAATTG
Source organism: Colius striatus (assembly GCF_028858725.1). Lineage (NCBI taxonomy): Eukaryota > Metazoa > Chordata > Aves > Coliiformes > Coliidae > Colius > Colius striatus. The sequence continues at coordinate 15,219,597 of NC_084789.1, read as the reverse complement.
ATTTCCAAAAATGGTGGGGCTATTCTTAAATCCTTGAAGTAACACTGTCCAAGTTATCTGGGTTTTCTGTCTGATATCAGGGTTTTCCGTCTGATATCAGGGTTTTCCCATTCAAAGGCAAATAAATTGTAGCCTTCAGGAGCCAAGGTGAGGCAAAAAAAAAAATGCATCCTTTAGATCTAGTACAGTAAACCATTCATAGATTTCCTTTAAACTGGTCAAAAAATTATATGGGTTTGCGACTATCAGATACAAATCTTTGTCTATCTGATTTATTGCCTGTAAATCCTGCACTAATCAATAAGTTTTGCCATCAGGCTTTTTGACAGGCAGGAGTGTTATACTCTGGAGAGCATTCAATTAATAATCCAAATTTTATAAATTCTTTGATGATGTTTTTCACTCCTCACCTGTCTTTATCCTAACTGGTTGTGCTCCCCCTTTGAGTTTAACAACAATCAATTCTGCATTTTTAGCCTTTCCTGGTTTTCCTAAGGCCTGTACCTGCATATATCCAGTCTTCTATTTCTTGTACAATTTCTTCTTCCCTACTTTGGGGTTCAGTAAGAGCCAGACTTAAAATTTCAGTGTGTCTCTTTTCTGGTATTTTAAATTCAATTTCTCCATCTTTAAATTTTATTTCAACATTTAATTGTTCTAGTAAATCCCTTCCCAAAAGTGATCTAGGAGCTTCAGACAGGTAGAGAAATTTATGAATCCCTATACTTTCCCCAATTTTGAATTTTAATGGTTTCAAAAAGAAAGCTTTCTCGAACTGTCCAGTTGCTCCCACAATATTAACATTTTGTCTACTTATGGGCAATAACATCTGATTTAGTGCTGAAAATGTGACATCTGTATCTACTAGAAATTCTACAGGTTTTTCTTCTTTCCCTAGATGAACTTTTACCAAGGATTCTGCTAGGGAAGATTCCCCTGGTCCCCATCAATTATCCTCCATATCAGTAACCATCACTGACTGGCCCAATCTCAGGCAATCCTTTTTCCAATGCCCCATTTGCTTACAATAAACGCACTGATCTTTCAGGAGGGGTTGATTTCCCCTTCTCAGGGCTCTTCTCCTTCCATTAGTGTTGTTTCCTGATGGGTTCTGGGAGGGTATCTGGCCCCCTGTGGTGCGCAAAGCAGCCACTGTAGCATTGGCAATTGTTTTGTCCATTACTCTCTTGACTATTCCAATACTCTTGCCAAGCAGTCTCCAGCAATTTCTCTAAATCTCTTACATCTGTTCCTTGCACTTTCTGTAACTTTCTCCTGATATTATCTGCGATTGTCCAAAAACCAGGAATGTTAACTGATAGATCCCATCTTACTTAGTTCTATTAGTGAAGGGAGAAATCTGATATTATCTTCTCCTCCTTCCCTTCTAATTCTTCATCCCCAATGGCCCCAGTACCTCCTTCTCTATCACCTTTTCTTTCTGGTGTAGGTAAACAATCCTCTAATCTCTAATCCTCTAACAATTTGGTGGATGTCAGGAGGTTGGGGCATCCCTTTTGTTGTATCAAGCAACAGGACAAGGGCTAATGGGATGAAGCTGGAACACAAAAAGTTCCATTTAAGAAATTATTTTACTGTGAGGGTGACGGAGTCCTGGCACAGGCTGCGCAGGGAGGGTGTGGAGTTTCCTTCTTTGGAGGTCTTCAAAACCCACCTGGATGCGTTCCTATGCGACCTGATCTAGGTGGACCTGCTTCTGCAGAGGGATTGGACTAGATGATCTCTAAAGGTCCCTTCCAACCCCTACCATTCTATAATTCTATGATTTTATAATCTCTCATTCTGTGTACCCACCTTTAAACATCTTTGTCCAATGCTAAAAGCTGAACACCATCTTTTTAACCTCCGATTTTGCTTTTTTTTCCCTTTTCTATCATCAGGACCATAGGGTCCTGGGGTGCATAATTAATTCCACATTCCTTTTGCCACTCAGGATGATTCTGCAGAGTAAAGAACATATCTGCATAAACCACTTCATCCTATTTCCCTTCTCGTCTTAAGAATAACAAAAGTTGTAACAGAGTACTATAATTCAGAGTTCCGTTAAAAGGTCATTTTTCTCCGTCATCCAACTTATGTAAAGGCCATCACTGATTGCAATAATTTATGAGAGTTTTATGATTCACACTTCTTCCAGGTGTTTCCCCAATATCTTTCCAGTGAGCCAGAATGCAACCCAAAACTCCACCTTGTTGGTTCCCCATTGGGAAATTTATAAAATACAGGGACTGGGACTCAAACACTTACACAACTAGCAATTACTAACCACACATCAACAGCTACTGTTCCCAAACAACAAATGTTGACACAAATTAATCAGAGATTTTCAAATACGTGTATATCAGACATATATGTATATCACAAACGCATATGTAAACCAAAATCAGATACAAATGCACAAACAAATGACCTCCTGTGTGACCTACTCTAGGTGGTTCTACTCTGGCAGCGGGATTGGACTAGATGATCTTTCGGGGTCCCTTCCAACCCTTAAGATTCTGTGATTCTGTGATACTAACCAAATGATCAATACAAATCGTACATGCAAATGTATGCCACCCAGCGGGATTGTCACAAACTGTGACTTATAGGCAGCTTCAAATGATGGGTCCCAAAACCAAAAAGATTGTCTTTCTTACTAGTGGTCCTTATCTGCCCCTGCACGGATCTGTTGACTCTGGGAGTCCCTCCAAAGAAGTCTCCGGGGCCAGCCAAGGGAGTCTCCACTCTAGGTCATCAAAACTGAAACAAAAATTCATCCCTCAAACTCCCTTGCTTTCAGATCGTCCTCACCGAAGTGGGAAGCTAGGTGCAGCTGGGTAACAGTTCCAATATAACAACACAATAATATCTAAAAGTTGTTCTTATGAGATATTCTTATTGCAGCACTGGGCAGCACTGGATATAGCTCCACCATGAGTGCTCCAACAATTTGGCAAACCTCCAGAGATTATATACATATCCAGAATCATACATATTCACAGGATTTCTGAGAATTCATTTACATAAACATGAGATTTCTGAGAACTTATTAATATATGCAAATGTCTGATTGGCCTGCACAGTCATTTTCTTTGGTGTTCTTTGGGGTCCTCTGGTAGTCTCTGATAGTCTTCCTCACTTGTCCGCTAGTTGACCTTTTCTTTTGATTCTGCACAGTGGCACATTTTACCTGTTTTGGATAGCTTATCCCAAAGAATGTCTGTCAGCAACTTCATTATCTAAATTTCATTGATTAGTTTCCTTTAACGCAAACAATACTAACAAGTTGAGCTAAATTATCTACAAAAGGGCTTATGGTTATTATCTTCTCAAGGAACTAAAAGGGAACATATGTATGACTAAAGTATTGTGTGTTCTTTGTCCTTGGGGCCTTTTAGCCCAATATCACAGTAATTGAAAGACTTAGAATGTCAAGTGTGGATGAGAATCTTCCTCCAGATAATCCCCTGGTGAGGAGTTAGTGAATTAGAAAAAATTATACTGAATATGCCTGGACATGTTCCTGAGTGACCTGATCTAGGTGGATCTGCTTGAGCCAAGGGAGTTGGACTAGATCTTTAGAGATCCCTTCCAACCCCTACCATTTTGTGATTCTGTGATTCCTGTGAATATTTTCGCCACAATTGAGAAAACTGGAAATGAAAATTATGGTGATATTAAAGGCTCTACAAGAAAAAATGTCTGAATTGGCTAAAATAAGTTTGCAGAATAGAATGGCTCTTGATATGTTAGCTGCTCAGGGAGGGCTATGCAGTTTTAAATACTAATTGCTGTATATATATGTGTGAGCCAACACAGGCAGGACGCAGGAACAACCACAGACCAGTAGCTAACAACCATCTCAATCTTCCCACTAATGTGCAAGAAGAATCCAATGCTATTTTCCACAGCTACTTTCCATGGCAACTTGTGCAGAACTGTTTCAATTGCCTGAGGGGTAACCACAGCCCCATCATTTTATTTCACACCATGCTTCTGGTGGGGACAATTTAGCCAGTAAAGCAGCCACATGTGTCCAGTCGTCAGTACTGGGCCATCCCAAACTATGGGGAGTCACTGTCCTGGTCTCAAGAGTCCCTGACTTCTTTCTCAATGATGGCATGCCTGTTCCTGAGCTCTGCTTACTACAGAAAATGTGTGAGCAGACACAGGCAGGATCCAGGAACAACCATAAAACCATGGATAAAATGCCAAGAGTAAATTTATTCTCATTATCATTATGACCCAGAGGATCTCTGAAACAGCACCCAGGCTCAGTCTTGCCAGCAGCAGAGCAAAAAGGCAAAGACTTTGAACCTGTTGCTTTCACCTGTAAATCCAGGATTGGATTCTAGGTGTTATTTTCCACTGTGCTTTGATAATTCCCACAGCAGGACAGGAATCTCAAGAATATTTGATAGGTGCCTCTGAGTCCATCACAGGCCTGTATTATCTAAAGAAGGATGTTCTACTTGCCAAGCATATGGGACTAAACAACAATTAGCATCTGTTTTTTGACACCCCAGTTGCAGGTCACTTGAGGGTGTTTACAATCCTCCTGGAACTGTAATTAGCAGTGATCTCTCCCTGCCCTCGTCTCAGTCCACAACATCCTTGGTTATCTTTTTTCCTCTTATCTCGCTGGGGCCTCTGCCATCCTAAGGAGTGTGGGGGTGGATGGGGAGCAGTGAGCAAGAGACTGTTGTGGTGCTTCATTGCTGACTGGGCAAACTTGATGCCGTGAAGAAGCCAGTCAAGACTCAATGGCCAATGTGACTATTAAGCAGGTATTCTTTATTGCAGAGCTGGGGAACACAAGGGATTTCTCCACCAAACATACCCACCTCAGCCTTTGGATTTTCAGTTTATATTTACAGTAAACATGAATATTCATCACATTTCCAGGAAAGGGCCCACCCATAGTCCTGTCTTGGTCCACCTGAGTTATGCCTCCATCAGGTTTCTTTCAGTGTCCTCTTGCTTCCTTCAGTGGTCATTAGGGATTGCTGTTGGATTAAGATTCAAACGTTCCTTGCAATGTATCTTTTACTCCTGGGTCCTTGGATAGGATGAAAACTGACCTAAAAGCTCTGCCATCCCAGATAACAGTTTTGTTTAGGGCTAGGCAGGTCTTGTAATTATCAGTGGTATACAATGTCCAAATGTTCAAGTGTAAAACTAATGTAATAGCTTCGCCATAATAATTTTGTTTAGGTACATACCAGTATTGAAACTCTCAGTGCTAAGCAATAATTATGTTACAAGAAATAGTTATGTCTTTCTAATAGCTCTGTTTGTGAGCTTACAAGACTAGCAGTTTCATAAAACTATATGTGTGATTTTCTAACTAATATTGTAAGTTTTAATAAGCAAGCTTCCATAACCTAAACTTATCTACCTATGAATCAATTCCCCCCTTCCCTTGATCCTTGCAAATTCTTTTGCAAAGCATAATAATTCAAATTATAAATTTCTGCACAAGAATTTTGTTAAAGCTTCTAACTTGTACTGTTGTGAATCGTGTCATACTCTTATGTATATAATGACTATCAAGACTAAGCATAATATATTCAGTATAAGTACCACTATTACAGGGTGGAGTAGTCGATTAAAAATTCCAATAGTGGTTGGTGACTTTCCAAATAGAGCTTCCCACCAGTGATAAGTCCCTTCTTCTTGTACGCTTTTTATTATTTGATGTATGTTTTGAGTGTCATGGTGAATTGTAATTAAGAGCTTACGAGTATCTCCCTTTACTTTTTCTACAAGATTATGCAGATCAGGGTGTTCTAATAAATTTCTGACCAACGTAGTGTTCATTCCAATTGGAGTTGGTGACAAAGTATCATATAACATGTAACTGCCATATATAGTTTGGTACACAGTTCTTGGTACAGAGTACTTAAAGTCACATCCTGAAATGTACGTAAAGTTACAAATGCATAGATTTGAGTGATCATGAAGGAATACTTTCAGGTCATCTATTCACAGACTATCACAAAGGGTTCTTAAACATATACAACCCTTTCCGATGTTTTCTAGAACAGTCCTTTTATCATTATCAGAGTATATGTCAAAATGACAAACACTTTGCTCAGTGTCTAAACAAATGTCTTGAGCTCTCAAACTATTACTTTCACATATATATCCTTGTGTTCCCTTTGTGGTACAACCATCAACATCAATAGTTTGCCATACATGGGTGTATCTGTTTTTATAAGTCTATTCCTGGTGCTCTACTGGGTATAATGTCACGTTTTCTTTTAGAATTCCTAGAGCCACAGTAGGATAAATGGTATAGACTGTTGCATCACGTATAGTTAATATGAAAGCAACGATTTGGTTAGTACTCTGGTTATATGTAAAATAAACAAGGTGCCACCATGATTGGAATTTTCTTTCAAAATTAGTGGCATGATCCCAGATGATTTTCCTGAGCTCTATGGGTAAGAGTCCATTTTCTCCTTGAATTATTGTAGATACTGTGGATAGTATCCATAGCTGAACCTGAATACAGCTCAGTGCCAGGGACACATTATCTTAGACAGCTCCTATAGCATTGGCTGTTAGCTGGTGGTCACCCAAATATGTTTTTTTCAAATTCAGCAGGATCTTGACCAGCTCGAGAGGTGGGCAGAGAGGAACCTCATGAGGTTCAACAAGGACAAATGCAGAGTCCTGCATCTGGGAAGGAACAACTCCATGCACCAGTACAGGCTGGGGGTTGAACTGCTGAAGAGCAGCTCTGCAGAGAGAGACCTGGGAGTCCTGGTTGATAATAAACTAATCATGAGCCAGCAATGTGCCCTCGTGGCCAAGAAGGCCAATGGCATCCTGGGATGCATCAAGAAGAGTGTGGCCAGCAGGTTAAGGGAGGTTCTCCAAGAATCATAGAATGGTAGGATTGGAAGGGACCTTTAGAGATCATCTAGTCCAATTCTCCTGCAGAAGTAGGTTCACCTAGATTAGGTCGCATAGGAACATGTCCAGGCAGGTCTTGAAGACCTCCAAGGAAGGAGACTCCACAATCCCTCTGGACAGCCTGTTCCACTGCTCCGTCACCCTCACAGTGAAATAGTTTTTTCTTATGTTTAAGTGGAACTTTTTGTGTTCCAGCTTCATCTCATTACCCCTTGTCCTGTTACTGTCTACTATAGAAAAAAGGGATGTCCCAACCTCCTGACATCCACCCTTTAGATATTTATAAATGTTAATAAGATCACTCCTCAACTTGAGATCAACTCTCAAGCTAGTCGAGATCCTGCTGAATGGCAGCACAGCCTTCTGAGGAATCAACCAGTCCTCCCAGTTTGGTGTCATCAGCAAACTTGCTGAGGGTACACTCTGTCCCCTCATCCAGATTGTTGATGAAGATGTTGAACAAGACTGGCCCCAGAATCGATCCCTGTGGAACTCCACTGGCCACAGGACTCCAACTCAATTCTGTGCCATTGATCACCACACTCTGGGCTTTGTCATTCAGCCAGCTCTCGATCCACCTCACTGTCCACTCATCCAAGCCACAGTGCCTGAGCATTCTGATGAGGATGTTATGGGAGACAGTGTCAAAAGCCTTGCTGAAGTCAAGGTAGATGACATTTGCTGCTCTCCCCTCATCTAGCCAGCCGGTTATGCACTCATAGAAGGATATCAGGTTAGTCAAACAGGATTTCCCCTTGGTGAAGTCATGTTGACTCCCCCTGATAACCACCTTATCCTTCATATGTTCAGTGATAACATTCAGGATGAGTTGTTCCATCACTTTTCCAGGGATGGAGATGAGGCTGACCGGCCTGTAGTTTCCTGGGTCATTCTTCTTGCCCTTTTTGAAGACTGGAGTGACATTGGCCTTTCTCTAGTCCTCAGACACTCCGCCTGTCCTCCATGATTGTTCAGAAATGATGTAGAGAGGCTTAGCAATCACATCAACCAGCTCTCTCAGCACTCTAGGATGCATCCCATCAGGACTCATTGACTTATGAGCCTTAAATTTGGCCAACAAGTCTTTAATCTCTTCCTCTTCCACTCAAGGCAAGTCCTCTGCTGTCCTGGCCATCCTGTTATCCTTGCTGGCCTGGACTTCCCGAGGGTCAGTCTTGGCCGTAAAGACTGAAGCAAAGAAGGCATTCAGTAGTTCGGCCTTCTCTGCATCCTCAGACACCAGGGCACCCTCAGCGTTTCGCAGCGGGCCCACATTACCCCTCACCATCCTTTTGCTGCCGATGTACTTGAAAAATGCCTTATTACTGTCCTTCACATCCCTGGCTAAATTTAATTCTAGAAGGGCTCTAGTCTTCCTAGTTGCACCCCTGTATGCCCTGGCAATGTTCCTATACTCTTCCCAAGAAGCCAGCCCGTTTCCACTTCTCATAGGTGGCTGCTTTCTGAGTTGTCCCTCCCTCTCTACTCTGCCCTGGTGAGGCCTCATCTGGAGTATTGTGTCCAGTTCTGGGCTCCTCAGCTCAAGAGGGACAGGGAACTTCTGGAGACAGTCCAGTGGAGGACTACCAAGATGATCAGGGTATGGAACATCTTTCATATGAGGAAAGGCTGCAGGAACTGGGGCTGTTTAGTCTAGAAAAGAGGAGACTGAGGGGAGATCTTATTAACATTTACAAATATCTAAAAGGTGAGTGTCAGGAGGTTGGGACATCCCTTTTTTCTATTGTAGCTAGCAACAGGACAAAGGGTAATGGGATGAAGCTGGAACACAAAAAGTTCCACTTAAACATAAGAAAAAACTATTTCACTGTGAGGGTGACGGAGCAGTGGAACAGACTGCCCAGAGGGGTTGTGGAGTCTCCTTCCTTGGAGGTCTTCAAGAACCTCCTGGACATCTTCCTATGCGACCTGATCTAGGTGAACCTACTTCTGCAGGGAGGTTGGACTAGGTGATCTCTGGAGGTCCCTTCCAATCCTGCCATTCTATGATTCTATGATTCCTTAAAGAGGGTTGAAAGCATTCATTGATTATTTCCTAAGCTCCACAAGGAAGAATTTAGGGATTGTTCAAATTTTTGTAATTCATTAATAGTTGTGCTTAGTTTATTAGCAAGGATCTTGAGGTCTATTGTATTTAAAACTCCGAATCCAGTTCCCAACATGCCAGTTACATCTCGCTTAGAGCGGGACAATTTTATATTGCAACCAAGAGTACCATCCAATATTGGAGATCCTGAGAAAAGGTGAACAATTTTAGTTAATAGTAGTGATATTAATTGGCACAGACATGTCCATCTTCTTTAGTGACCAAGAAGGATTAAGGTGTATTTGCTGTTGCCCAGTCAGCTTAACTGCATAGGATCCAATCTTAGTAATTTTTGGTGTCAATCTTAAAGGCGTTTGTGAGGTATATCCAAGGGTAGTTGTGGAAGGTGACGTGGTTGACAATATAGTGTCAATTTTGAATTTAAATGACAGTCTTATTTCCCCTTGGGCCCAGAGGCACACTATATATACCGTTTTGACCAAGTAAAATTGTGCCAGCAGTCTATTTCTTATTTACTACAAATTTTTTCTTGTTTTTTTCCCAGTTTCTATTTCAATTACAGAGATTTTATTTACCTGCTGGTGAATAGTGCCATTGGTAACCCTGCAGCCCACCTTCATCTCTTGTCCCACCTTCATCTCTTGTCCCACCTTCCCTAGCAGCCACTGCAGTCTGTATGTGTTGTCCCAATGCCATCCGTGCTCTAAATATATTTCTGGCCCATGCATAACCATTGTTAACAAATTTAAGCTCATATTGAATTTCAAGCCCATACTTCCCATATATTTCATATGTGCTCGAGACCAGGGCCAATTGATCCCAGTCCTCCAGGTCCAAGAATCTGGTATCAACAAAATGATTGACAGCATCCATTATTCTATTTTATCACTTCTGTAGTTTCAGCTTTAAAGGTCCTTGAACTTCAGAAGTCCACTGTCCTTCTGGGGCCCTTTTCGCTCGGGAGTAAAGAATCCAGGCAGGTCACTCCTGTATCTTAATAGCTGTAAAGGTTGTCAGCAGCACTTGATATGGTTCATCCCATTTCTCCCAAAAAGGATCATCTGAAAAATTTTTAACATAAATCCAATCTCCTGGGTTAAAAGGATGTATAGGGTGATCCAAGCCTCTGATTCTAGTTCCCAGTACATTCTTATAAATTAGTCTCAATTGCTTTCACAGAGAGATTAAATAGTTATGAAGGTAAGAATCTCCCAGTTGACTCAGATCTTCCCCCTTATATTCAGTGTGGTATGGCCTGCCATATAGTATTAAAAAAGGACTGAGATTTTCTTTAGCTCTTGGTTCTACACGTATCCTGAGCAAAGTTAATGGCAATGCTTGATACCAATGCAGATTTGCTTCTTGGCATATTTTGACTATTTGTTGTTTTATTAAATGGTTCATTTTTTGCACTTGTCCACTCGTCTGAGATCTATAGGGAGTGCATAATTGTCAATTAATTGCTAATAGCAGGCTCACCTGTTGCACTATTTGTGCACAAAAATGTGGCCCTCTGTCCGATGAGTTGTTCATAGGTACCCCAAACCGAGGTATTATTTCATTTAACAATACCTTAGTTACTCCTCTGGCTTTGTTGGTCCTACAAGGGAAAGCTTCTGGACATCTGGAAACGGTATCTGTCAGTACCAACAGGTATCAATAACCCCCTTTCCTTGGGTGTTCTGAAAAATCAATTTGCCAATTTTCTCCTGAAGCATTTCCCTTCTGAATTGTACCCAATTGTACCTGATTCCCAGTATTAGGATTATTTTTCAAACATATTTCACATTGTCATATCACTTGTTGAACTGTTGTGTATCTATTTTTTATTAAGGTACTTATACAGGGCATCCGCTCCCCAATGGGTTTTGTTATGTTCTGCTCTAATCAAACCCCAAATTAAGGAGGATATTATTGTCCTTCCATCTTCTAGTCATGCCCATCCTTTAGGAGAGACTTTTATCCCTAGGTCTGCCATTATTTCCTGATCCAATTTGGAATTTGGAATTCTTGATCATCCAGCTTGCTGTTTTTGTTAGTTGGGATTAAAGTTGAAATTTGGACTTCACATTCTCTTTCTGCTGCCTGCTTAGCCTCAATATCAGCCAATCTGTTACCTTTCTCTGGATCAGTGTTACCTCTCATGTGTCCAAGGCAATGCATAATAGCAACTTTAGCTGGTAATTGTACAGCTTCCGGAAGACGAAGTATTTCTTCTGCATGTTTAATTTGTTTTCCTTGACTGGTCAAAAGTCCATGTTCCTTCCAGATTGCTCCATGGACAAAACATCAAAAGTATTTTGAGCCTCTTTTGTCCATACCAATTTGGAAGGGCTATTTTTCAAAAGTTCATAGAGAGGCTTTACTATCATCCCATAATTATAGATCCACAACCGGCACCAACCTGTCATTCCCAGGAAGGTTCTGAGTTCCTTCACTGTTCCAGGTAGTGGAGTCTTACAAATAGCCTCCTTTCGCTCAGGTCCCAGTTCCCGTTGTCCTCCGGAGACTTCATATCCCAGGTAGGTCACTTGCCGTTGAACTATCTGGGCCTTCTGTTGAGAAACTCGGTATCCATTTAGTCCAGGAAAATTTAATAGGCTTACAGTCCACTGAATACAGTCTGATTCTGTTTCAGTTGCTATCAGCAAGTCATATACATGTTGCAGGAGAGTTCCTTCCTTAGAGGGAGCTTCCACGATACCATGACATCAAGAGCAGAAATGGAGAGGGTACACACACTGGGCCAACCTGTGGCTTTATCTACACAGCAAGGGAGAGGACATGACAAGGTGGGATGGAAAATCTACGTTGGCTCTAGAGACAAGATTACGGGAGCTACAAGCAAAAACAAAAGGGGAGTTCTTATGGAAAAATGCTGCCCCGATTTCCAGTGAGCAGCGCCCCAGAGACATAATGCTTGATCTTGCTTCTGATCCTCTCGAATGGACCTCTAGTTCCTTCCCACGGGGGGAGAATAGGGACAATAGGATTTATTGGTCTGTGTGGATCCAATGGCCTGGCACATCAGATCCACAAGAGTACAAGGCTCTCATGGATACTGGTGTGCAATTCACTTTGATACCATCAAGTTATAAAGGACGTGAACAAATTTGTATTTCCAGACTGACAGGAGGATCCCAACAGCTCACCGTGTTGGAAGCAGAAGTGAGTCTTATGGGAAATAAATGGCAGAAACACCCTATTGTGATGGGCCCAGAGGGTCCGTGCATCCTGGGAATAGACTACCTGAAGAGAGGGTATTTCAAGGACCCAAAAAGGTATCAGTGGGCTTTTGGTGTGGCTGCCTTAGAGATAGAAGAAACTGAACAGCCGTCCAGTCTGCCCGGCCTCTCAGAGGTCCCTTCTGCTGTGGGGTTGCTGAGAGTTGAAGACAAACAAGTGCCAATCTCAACCACAACAGTACATTGGCAGCAATATGAAACCAATCATGACTCTCTGATTGCAATCTACAAACTGATTTGTCAATTGGAGAGACAAGGGGTGATCAGCAGGACTCGCTCACCCTTTAACAGCCCCTATATGGTCAGTACAAAAGTCTACTGGAGAGTGGAGACTGACAGTAGACTATCGTGGCCTGAGTGAAGTCATGCCACCGCTGATTCCTGTTGTGCTGGACATGCTGGAACTCCAATACGAACTGGAGTCCAAGACACCCAGATGGTATGCCTCTGTTGCAGATAAAAGATTATTTTAGTCAATAACCTAACACCACACTAACTAGCTAAGCACTTGTTAAGCACTTGCTATTAATTTAATTAACTAGCTAAGCACTTGCAAATAGTTTAATCACCTAACATTTAAGTAAGTACTCCTTTAAATTGCAAAAAACTGTAAGAGTTGTAAAAAAGTAGTCTTTCTTCATTTTCTTCATAGTGTTTGCCAGATGGCCCTTCATGGTCTGATTCCTCTGTCATAGCCACACAACCTTTAGCAGTGATGTGTGGCAAACTATGAAACAAGTGGTTAATACAATAACTATTGTTACTTTAGTTTTCCTATAATCCATAATCACAAGATACCTGGTGTAGGTGTTTGTTAGGAAAAACTTAGCTGTTGTCAATATAGATGGATGGGACAAGTGGACTGATATCTTTCTATTAGCATTTAACCAATCACTATGATACTATGAACTTTTATAGTAGTTAGGAACCAATCAAGATAAAGAGCAAATTAAAAGATGGACATTTCATGCATGCTTTTTGTTGGCAAATATAGTTCTTTGTTTAAAATGTATAAAACTCTTAAAAAATGTAACTAACAATGGAGCACAATTGGAGGAAATATCCTCTGTGTTCCCCAGCACTGCCTAATAAAGAAGTGTCTGCTTATCTGCATTCCTGTGTAGATAAGTTCATTCACGATTCAGGATCTATCAACACCACCATTGACATTGCTAATGCATTCTTTTCAATTCCATTGGCAGCCGAGGGCAGGTCCCAGTTTGCTTTCACCTGGAAGAGCATTCAGTACATCTGAAATCGATTGCCCCAGGGGTGCCATGGACTAATCCAAGCTATACTGGAAAAGGGTGAGGCCCCAGAACACCTACAATATATTGATGACATTATTGTGTGGGGCAATTCAGCAAAAGAAGTTATTGGAAAAGGAAAGAAAATAGTTAAAATCCTCGTGAACGCCAGCTTTGCCATAAAACAAAGCAAAGTCAAAGGGCCTGCACAGGAGATCCAATTCTTAGGAATAAAATAACAGGATGGTCATTGGCATATCCCAATGGATATTATCAACAAAATTACTGCAATGTCTCCCCCAACCAGCAAGGAAGAAACCCAGACTTTCTTAGGCACTGTGGGTTTTTGGAGGATGCATATTCCCAACTACAGTATGATTATAAATCCTCTCCATCAAGTCACCTGGAAGAAAAATTACTTCAAATGAGGACCTGAACAACAGTAAGGTTTTCAACAAATATTGGCAACATATGAAGGAGTTCAAGCTGCCTCAGAAGTGATCAGGATGGAAGTACAACTCCTCTTAGCACCCTGCCTGCCAGTGCTGGGCTGAATGTTCAAAGGGAGGGTCTCCTCCACACATCATGGGAGTGATGCCACATGGAGTAAGTGGGTTGCGTTAATTACACAATAAGCTCATATAGGAAAATCCAGTCGCCCAGGCATCCTGGAAGTGATCACCAACTGGCCAGAGAGCAAAGACTTCAGAATATTGCCTGAAAAGGTAACACAGGCTGAAGAGGTCCTACCATATAATAAGCTGCCAGAAGACAAGAAGCGATATGCCTTGTTCACCAATGGGTCCTGCTGTACTGTGGGAAAACATCGAAGGTGGAAATCGACTGTACGGAGTTTCTGTTTCTGAGTCTGCAGAAGAAGGTGATTCGAAACAGTTTGCAGTGGTGAAAGTCATCCAGTTGGCTTTAGACGTTGCTGAGAAATGGTCAATACCTCTGTACTGACTCATAGATGGTGGCAAATGCTTTGTGGGGGTGACTGCAACAATGGAAACAGAATAACTAGCAAAGCCAGGGAAAATCCATCTGGGCTGCTTCATTGTGGCAAGACATCACTGCCCACCTGGAGAAGCTTGTTGTGAAGGTGTGATATGTAGATGCCCACATACCCAAAAACTGGGCCAGTGAAGAACATCAGGACAACCAGGAGGTAGACCAAGCTGCCAAGACTGAAGTGGCTCTGGTGGATTTAGATTGGCAGCATAAAAGTTAATTATTTATAGTTTGGTGGGTCCATGATACCTCAGGCCATCAAGGATGCCACCTATAGATGGGCTTGTGATTGAGGGGTGGACTTGACCTTGAAAGCTATTGCACAGGTTATCCATGAATGTGAGATATGTGCTGCCATCAAACAAGCCGAGTGGTTGAAGCCTCTGTGGTATGAAGGATGATGGCTCAAGTATAAATATGGAGAAGCCTGGAAAATTGATTACATTATAATCCCACAAACTCGCCAAGGCAAGCACTACGTCCTCACCATGGTGGTGTCCTGGTTGATAATAAACTAACCATGAGCCAGCAATGTGCCCTCATGGCCAAGAAGGCCAATGGCATCCTGGGATGCATCAAGAAGAGTATGGACAGCAGATCAAGGGAGGTTCTGTTCCCCCTCTGCCCTGCTGAGGCCTCATCTGGAGTACTGTCTCCAGTTTTGGGCTCCCCAGCTTAAGAATAGAGAACTTCTGGAGAGAGTCCAGCGCAAGGTCACCAAGTTGATCAGGGGACTGGAACATCTTCCTTATGAGGAAAGGCTGTGGGAACTGGAGCTATTTAGTCTAGAGGAGACTGAGGGGGGATCTTATTAATATTTATAAGTATACAAATGGTGGATGTCAGGAGATTGAGACATTCCTTTTTTCAATTGTATCTAGCAATAGGACAAGGGGTAATGGGATGAAGCTGGAACACAAAAAGTTCCATTTAAACATAAGAAAAAATTATTTTACTGTGAGGGTGTCAGAGTACTGGAACAGGCTGCCCAGGGAGGTTGTGGTGTCTCCTTCCTTGGAGGTCTTCAAGACCTGCCTGGACGCATTCCTGTGTGACCTGATCTAGGTGGACCTGTTTCTGCAGGGGGGTTGGACTAGATGATCTCTGGAGGTCCCTTCGATCCCCTACCATTCTGTGATTCTATGAATGATATCTGTATGTATCTATATGTATATATATATAGATGACAGAAAAATGTTGATAAATGGTGTGGTATGTGTATGATCTGGATATGATGTAGATGGTATAAAATAAGGAGTGGACAATCTCCTGGGTTTGGCGGGGATAGGGTTAACTTTCCTCAGATGTCACAAGAGGGCGAGGCCAGTTTCCTGTATTTTTTTTATATCATTATGACTGCTTATTTTTTGTCTTGTTCTATTAAATTGTCCTTGTTTTGACCCACAAAGCTCTACTTTTTTTTTCCTAAGTCTCCTCCATATCCTGCTGAGGTGGGGAGGGGCGAGGAACTGTGTGGTTTTGTCATTGTCAGCTGGGTTTTAGCCATGACAATAGGCAAAAAAGCAGCAGGTTCCAAGTCTTTGTCTTTTCTCTGTGGTTCTGGCAGGACCGAGCTCAGCAATGTTGTGGCCCTACTTATGTGCCTCTGCTTGGGTGCTGTTTTGGAGATCTCCTGGATCATGAGATAATGAGAATAAATTTGCTCTTGGCATTTTCATAGAATCATAGAATGCAAAGGGTTGGAAGGGACCTTTAGAGATCATAAAAAATGCCTTATTACCGTCCTTAACATCCCTGGCTAAATTTAATTCTAGAAGGGCTCTAGCCTTCCTAGTTGCATCCCTGCATGCCCTGGCAATGTTCCTATACTCTTCCCAAGAAGCTAGCCCCTGTTTCCACCTCTCATAGATGGCTGCTTTCTGCCTGAGTTGTCCCAGCAGATCTTTGCTCATCCATGGAGGCCTCCTACCTCCTTTTCCTCCTTTCTTGTGCATTGGGACACACTGATCCTGGGCTTGGAGGAAGTGGTGCTTGAAGATCGACCAGCTCTCATTGACACTTCTACCATCTAGAATCATATCCCATGAGATCCGTCCAAGCAGGTCTTTGAAGAGGCCAGAGTCGGCTCGCCTGAAATCCAGGGTCACGGTCCTACTTTGTGTTCTGCCTCTTCCACACGGGATCTTGAACTCTACCATCTCATAGTCACTGCAGCCGAGGTTGCTTCCAACCTTCACATCCCCAACCAGGCCCTCCTTATTTGTCCGTACCAGGTCCAGCAGCATACCCCTCCTTGTTGGTTCCTTGATCATCTAGGACAGGAAGTTGTCGTCAACAATCTGTAGGAACCTCCTGGACTGCGTGTGCTTGGCTGTGTGGCTATCCCAGTAAATATCAGGGTGGTTGAAGTCCCCCATGAGGACCAGGGACTGTGATTGTGAGGCAGCTCTCAGCTGTTCATAGAAGGCCTCGTCCACATCCTCCTCCTGATCAGGTGGCCTGTAGCAAAATCCTACAACAATATCACCTGCCTTGCCCTGGCCATTAATTTTTACCCATAAGCACTCTACCCGCTCCTCATCCCCACCCAGGCACAGTTCGGTACACATTAATTGCTCCCTCACATAGAGAGCAACTCCACCTCCACGCCTTCTCAGTCTGTCTTTCCTGAACAATACATAGCCCTCCATGGCTGTGCTCCAGTCATGGTAGCTGTCCCACCACATCTCTGTGACCGCAATGAAGTCGTAGCCCCGCATCCGCACCCACATCTCCAGTTCCTCCTGCTTATTCCCCAGGCTGCGTGCATTGGTGTAGAGGCAGCGCAGGGGCTTACTCAAACACACAGGTTTCCCTGGACAGGTGCAGGAGGTTCCTCCCCAGTTTGGCTCTTTCTCAGGGTGATCAGCCTTCCACATCTCAGCCCAGTGTGCAGATGAAGGGCACTTATCATTGCATTCCCTGTCCTGCCCTGTTTCCCAGCTAGAGGGGACAGCTTGTTCTATTTTGCTTCTCCCCCCACCCCCCAAATCCCTTAGTTTAAAGACCTCTTTATTAAATTTGCTAGTCTACTCCCAAATAATCCAGTGCCTTTACAGGAGAGATGAATCCCATCCCGTCCTATCAAGCTGTAGTCCCCAAGGATCCATTGTCAAAGTACCCAAAGCCTTCCCGCTGGCACCAGCCTCTCAGCCAGGAGTTCACTTGGCTAATTTTTCCATTACAAACTCCTCCTTTATCTCTAGTGAACAGGATAGAGGAGAAAATAACCTGAGCCCCTCTATCTTTTACCTGCTCCCTCAAGGATTTAAAATCCATCTGGATCCTGGAGATGTCATGCCTCATGACATCATTCATACCTACATGGAACACAAATAAGGGGTAGTAGCCTGAATCCCTGACGAGCCGTGGCACTCTCTCGGCCATATCCCTGATCTTGGCTCCAGGCAGGCAGCACACCTCTCTTGACTCCCTACCTGCTCCACAGATGGGTCTCTCAGTGCCCCTTAGCAGCGAGTCACCCACAACAAGCACCCGTCTCCTCTTCCTATGATGTCCATTACCTACTGCAGGTGGAGTAGCTGATGGGTTGTTTAGTGGGTTTTCCCCTTTTGGAGCTTGCTCGTCAAAGTCCCTTGTCACCAGTTCCTCATACTTATTTGTAGTGGGCACTCTGAAAGGAGGGCTTTGAAGACAAGCCTTTGTCTTTCCAAATACTGGTGGAGGGCTACAGAAAGCAAAGGAATATAAAAAATGTATTCTGTATGGGATCCAACATGGACTACAGAAACCCAACAACTTAAGTTGTTCATTAGGAGGATTTAGACATAGAGAAGGAGGCTCTATGGACACATAACTTTACAGTATGTTGATAAAATTAATTGGCTCAAGTGATTACAGTGAATGCCTTAAAGCTACAATTAGTTTGATGAACTTCTTAGGACTTGCAGAATATAGTGTTTCTAAGAAAAAAAACTTAAATAGCAAGACCAATACCTAGGTTTTGAAGTCATGATGCAGCAGAGGGAACTGAGCACAGAATGCAAGAAGACAATTTGTGGAATTTCTGTTCCCACAGAAAAAAACCAACAACCAACCAAATAAACAAACAAAAAACCACCTGTAGTGGCTTAGTCCTGGCTGACAAAAAACAAGCCACACAGTTATTCACTCTTCCCCACCTCACCAGGATGGGGAGGAGAATCAAGAGGAAACTGTAGAGCTTTGTGGGTTGACATAAGGACAATTTAAAAGATCAAGATAGAAAATAAGGAGTTATAATGACAGTCAAGGAATACAGAAAACGAGCAGTGCCCATTGTAACTGCTCACCACCGGCAGCCTAATGGAGAAACTGCAGTTCCTGCAATCCTGAGCGTGACTCAACATGGTATCAAATAACCTGGCCTCCCTGTTTTGCCGGGACTGGGGAAAGTTAACCTTATCCCCGCCAAACCCAGGACATCAGCTAAAAGGATTTCTAGATATGGCTGTGTGAGTAAATAATGGAAGATTGGCGAGGAGGATTGTAAGCACGCTCAAGTGACCTGCAGCTGGGGTGCAGAAAAAAACCCCATATATTGTGAAATGTGTTCCCCTGATTTGTGTCAATGTGGATGGTAATTTTTGGTAGCTTTATTTGTTCTTGTGCAACTTGTTCTTGCTTTTCGTAACGGCAGCTTGACAGGTGTCTTGGAAGAATAGCTTGAACCAGATTTTGATAAGGAGGGTGTTTCTGCTTCTTGTAACGGCAGCTTGGCAGGTGTTTTGGTGAGATTAGCTTGAACCAGTTTTGCGGAGATATACACACGGAGGTCGCCTGGGGGGCACCATGAGGAAGACTACTGACTTCCTCCAACAACCACCTAAAGAGGGTGAAAAAGACCCACAAGATGGAACAAAGCATGCGCAAGGAGACAACTCCTTCCCAGAAATGATTAACATTTTCCAGCCCCTTCGAGGAAAAGTCATGAATACGTATAAGGTCTATCCTACTTAATGCGAACTCAGGATGTGATGGGTGTGCGTCCTGATAGAGCAGAGGCTCTCAGCGCACCCAGTGCTGTTTGCTTGCTCTTATTCATTCAATAAATTCCAAAATTTAATTGGAATCCTGTTCAGGGATACTCCATTTATCACATATATTAACAATGCTAATTGTTACTTAGTCCTGTGTGCTGGGCAAGTAGAACATCCTTGTTTAGATAACACAGGCCTGTAATGGACTCAAAGGCACCTATCAGACATTCTTGATATTCCTGCCTTGTTGTGGAAAAGATCAAAGCACAGTGGAAAATTACATCTAAAAACTAATCCCTGATTCATAGGAGAAAAGAAGCAGGTTTGAAGTCTTTGCTTTTTCTATTCTGCTGCTGGCAGGACCAATCTGATGTGGAGCTTTATACTGACATGTATTAATAAACCTTATACTAACTTATTGCAGTAGTATAAAGTTTAACTGTTAAAGCTTCTATCTGATATAGACAAAACTATCTGCACACACAGTTGTAAAAAGGTCATGTTTATCTGCTTATACAATACCTCTGGGTTCCTCCAACTTCCTTGGAGGCAGAAAAGTGAGTGAAACTGGTTCTGTGAGGGGCCAAGTGATATCTGAAGTTGTGCAAAGATCAGGGGTGAGAAAGACTCAAGACTTATCAGCCTTCATTCCCCAAGGCCCCAAAGTTTTTTGCGATTGCAGATCTGTCAACAGTTTTGGCGACCCAGATGGGATCTTGCTAGTGAGACTGGATGGGATAGGATGCTGATCGAACTCCAGTCAGCACCGAGGGATTCTCGGGGAGGACCATCGCCTACGACCCTTACAGCTCCTCTCAACGTTCCCTGAAGTGGTAAGGCACTTCTAATTGGTTGGGGGCAGAACCTGGTGAATCAGCCTGTAAGTCGCAGTTGGGACCAGGGAAAGCTCAAGGAGCCTGTCAGTAAGACGGAGCAAAAGTTCTGCTTGGTTGGGCTAGAGGATCCTCGGGTATTGGGAGCCTACGTGCCGCCCATAAGGCGAATGCCAAAGTGATCGCAGGATTGGCATTGATATTGCAGTCCGTAAGTCAGATGAAGTGATCGCAGGGCTCACATTGGTATTGGTAATTGGTATAAGTGGGCCCACATAAGTATATGGTAAGGTCTCTATTGGTTTTGGTTTATATATTGCTTTGGGTATATATATGTATATTATTGTATATTGTGTTGTGATTTGTCTATGTGTGTGCGAGACGTGCAATTGCACACGAAGTGAGTGCGGAGCTTTGATCCCGCGAGGGGTGCAGCCAGAGATAAGCGAAGCGAAAGAATGAAACAACTGTTGAAAAAGTATTTGTAACTAAAAGGATTTTGAAATGGCAAACAAAGTACCTGAGAATTCACTCCTTGTGTCTGTTAGCACACTAGAAGGAATTTAAGGGTGATTTTCGTAAGGATTAATTTATAGAGTACTGTAATCATGTGTAGAAATATTGAACTGTGCCTTTAAGTCTCTGTGTTTGAAGGACACCATAGTTTTTGGCTATGGCATCTAAGTGGTCAAACCTGTTTAGAGGAGGAAATTCTAACAAGGGCCCTGTGCCAAAAACTTCTCCTTTGGGCTGCCTTTTGACTCACTGGAAAGTAATACATAATGATTTGCGTAAAAAGCAGCTTATTGAATATTGCAATCATACGTGGCCAATGTATGCTCTGGATAATGAGAAAGTGTGGCCCCTGAATGGAATACTAAGTTATAATACTATCTTGCAATTAATCTTGTTTTATAAGAGCGAGGAAAAGTGAGATAAAGTCCCATATGTAGATCTGTTCTTTTATTTAAGAGAAAAATCTGAATGGCAGAAAGAATCTGAATGAACAAATCGGGTAATGTCACTCAGAGTAGAAAAACAAAAGGTTCAAAACTGTTGCTCCCCATGCACTGCAGCAAAAATGTGTCTTAAACATTTGACCATTAAGGGAGGAGAGCTGTTCCTATATATACACTCTCTCTCACTTACCCGCTCCCCAACATGAACCTGAACAGGGACCCAGCAACCTGACAAGGATACATCCCAGAGTGCTGGTTCTAGGAAGGGCTCCCAGCCCTATCCAGATAGTAGTAACGTGGAAAAATGAGGACTCTGACACAGAACCTTCCTCATCGGTGTCCAAGAGAACTCAATGCTGTACTCATTTAATAATCATCTTAAAGATCTCCTTAAAATCTAAAGTCGAACAGTATATAATTGCCCCATTAAGGCAAGGGGTTGGGCAGAGTAAACATGAAAGTGCCTTTCTCACTTTCAGATTTAATTCTCCGACAAAAAAAAAAAAAAACTGACTCCTATAAGGAGGACCCAGATAAAGTGAGAAAGAAAAAAAAACCCCATAGAATAGAACCCAATATTATTCGGTTTTAAATACATCTAGAGGACAATAGGAACCAAACCAGCAAATCTTGTCGGAGCCACAGGGAAAAAAAAAAAAAAAAAAGAAAAAATTGGCCATTTTTGCAACCCCTGGATCTGAAATTTGGGAACAAAATTATAACATATGAATTTTTGTATGTTTCAGAATGTCCGATACCCCTGATGGGGAGAGACTTCCTGTCTAAATTAAATGCACAAATTGTCTTTGAACAGGGAGACTTGTTACTAAAAATACCTGAATCAAAGACAGGACGAATATTGATGATAAAAGAAAAACCAAAGGTGTTAGAATAACCTCCAGAAGTGGAGAATGCAATGATCCCAATAGTATGGGAAACTGAAATTCCAGGAAAATCAAAATTGGCACAACCAGTAAAAATTTAAATAAAGGAAAAAGTAAAATCGGTCAGGGTGAAATAATACCCAATAAAACCTGAGGCAAAACAAGGATTAAAAGTACTAATTGATAAATTTCGAAATATCAGATTTTAGAGCAATGTGAGTCAGAGTATAACACACCTATTTTACCAGTACAGAAACCAAATGGAGAATAAAGGTTAGTTCAGGATTTAAGACCCGTAAATCAGATTGTGAAAGACACATACTCAGTTGTAGCAAATCCATAGACCTTACCCACAGTCCTGAGAGAAAATTATCAGTGTTTACAGTGGTTGATTTGAAAGATGCTTTCTTTTGTATCCCCTTGGAAAAGGAAAGTCCTAAACTATTTGCTTTTTAGTGGGAAAGCCCCAAGCAGGACACAAGGTACAGTTAACATGGAAAGGGCAACGCCAAGGATTCACGAACAGCCTGACTATCTTTGGAAGGCAACTAGCAAAAGAACTGGAAATTTGGACTAATGAAAAGACAGTGACACTGAGACCACAGCATCTGTTTCTCCAATATGTGGATGACATCCTAATTGTCACAATGGAAAGGTCAACCTGCATACAGGAGTTCTAACACAGAAACTAGGAAGCTGGAAGAGACCGGTGGGATATTTTTCCAAACAATTTAACTCGGTGAGCAGGGGATGGCCTACGAGCAGTAGATGCAACTGTCACACTGATCCAAGAAGCAAAAAAGCTGACTTTGGGGAAGTACTATTACAGTCTAAGTCCCACATATGGTAACCACAGTCTTGGAGCAAAAGGGGGGACACTGGTTATCCCCAAGCCGAATGATGAAATACCAGGTATTTCTCACTGAGCAGGATGATGTAGTGTTGAAAACAACTAATCTTCTAAATCCTGCAGTGTTTCTGAGCATTTCACATGAAGAACAACAACTGGAACACGACTGTGTTGCAACCATTGAACATACATATTCCAGCAGAGAGGACCTGAAGGATGATCCTCTCAAGAATCCTGAATAGGAACTGTTAACAGTTGGCAGCAGCTTCATCGTGAATGGAACTCGACACGCGGGCTATGTGGTAACAACCGAAAACACAGTAATAGAAGCAAATGCATTGCTAAGTACAACTTCTGCACAGAAGGCAGAACTGATTGCATTGACACGCGCTTTGAAATTAAGTAAAGGAAAATGAGTTCATATTTGGACTGATTCAAAATATGCTTTTGGGGTAGTCCATTCCATGACGCCCTGTGGAAAGAAAGAGGACCAGGGAACAAATATTAAGCATCAAAAGGAAATCTTGCAACTGCTAGTGGCAGTGCAGGAACCGGTTCAAGTGGCAATCATGCACTGTAAAGCACATCAGATAGGGAACTCAAAGATAATTGATGGAAACAGATTAGCAGATCAGACTGCTAGGAAAATAGTACAACACACAGTCTCACAAATGGCAATCATCCCCATCAGAACAGTAGCACTTCTTAAGGAGCCACCAAAATATTCAGGGGAGGATGAGAAATTGGCTAAGTTACTAAATGCAGAAAAAAATTCAGAAGGATGGTGGACGACAAGTACAGGTCAGGTAGTATTGCCTCCCTTAATCATGAGAGAGATTTTGCAAACAAAGCATAGGGAATGTCATGGGTGCAAAAGCTATGACTCAGCTTCTGAGAAGAAGTGTAATATCAATACAAATGTTGGAAATGGCCTAATCAGTAATGGCAAAATATGAAATTTGTTTAAAGAACAATCCAATAGGACAAAAAAGGGTACAGATGGGCAAAATAAAAACTGGAGTGGAATCAGAAGATTATTGGCAAATTGATTTTACAGAATTACCTAAATGCAAGGGATATAAACATGTGTTGGTTGGGATTGACACATTTTCAGGATGGCCAGGAGTCTTTCCCTGTTGTGCCAATCAGGCTACGGAAACAGTTAAATGGCTCCTGCAAGAAATTATTCCAAGGTTTGGAGTTCCATTTGGAATATCTTCAGACAGAGGACCACATTTCGTGGCCAATGTGGTACAAGAGGTAAGCAAAGTCCTAGGAATTTCCTGGGATTTACATGCCCCTTGGAGACACCAATCAAGTAGAAAAGTGGAAAGAATGAATCAGATCCTAAAAAGACAAATTAGCAAAATTTATCAGGAGGCTAAATTAAAATGACCTCAGGCACTTCCACTTGCATTGTTACAAAATAAGAGTGAAACCTCAAAGTGGAATGTTAGTAATTATGTATAGAAAACCCTATGAGGTTCCTGAATCAAATCCAAACATGCATGTGATGGGAAAACAAGATGTGTATTACTATTTGCTTCCTCTTGGAAAAATCCTGAACAGGATCTGAAGTGCAGTAGTGTGGAATCGACCTCTGACTTTGGAAAAATCCAGTACACAACAGCCTGCCTAGAGATTGTCTACATAAAGACCTGGAACAAAGAACCTCTGCAAGAAAGGTGGAAGGGACCGTACCAAGTGTTGCTGACCACCTTCATTGCAATCAAGATTGTTGAATCAGATGCCTGGATCCACTACACTCGAGTGAAGAGGACACCATCAAGCCCATGGAAATGGGAGAGTTGTAGGAGATGTTGAGATATTGAAGTTAACTCTGAAACGTAACTAAGTTTTTGTTTTTGTTGGTTTTTCAGTCTATGGTGGTGGAAACGTGGATCAAAATTGGATGGTCAAATCAATTCGTATTGAATGTTCAGGCCCAGAGTCCAGTCCAAACAGAAATAGACTCAGAACAGGTAATTCCAATACCAGGAAATTAGGTAAGACATGAACACAACCTGGATAGATAAAGTCTTTGAGAAACTGGGCCTAGACCTAAAATCCTGGATAAAGTCACTGATTGAAAAACTTCTGCTATTGATTATAACGTTTCTGGCAATCTATTTAGCATATTGTTGCATCAAAAGAGATATAATACAAAGAACGTGATGAAGCAATAAAATCTTGACAGCATTGTCAAGAGACAATGATCAATTCAAAGGTGATCCACCACCATATGACAATCATGGTTCTGTTATGGAGACAACAGAAATAAAAGAGTGAAAGTATTGGAATGTGATTATCAATACTTTCAAAGGGGGGAAATGTTGCAGATACTCAATTATTTTAGTTAACTTATCATCACAATGAGTAGTCAAGCACTTGTTAAGCACTTGTTAATCACCTAGTAATAGTTCAATCAATTAGCTAAGCACTTGCAAATAACTCAACACCTATTGATTAAGTAAGTATTCACTTGAATCACATAAGGATCAAACTGCAAGAGTTACATACCACACCTGATGGAGACCTGTTACCTTAGCCATTAGACCCTGGTAAATGTATTTGTTAGGTTACCTTAGCTGTTACCTTAACTACAAGATCCTGGTAAACGTATTCGTTAGGTTACCTCAGCTGTTACCTTAGTTGTTACTAAAACAAAGGGACTGATATCTTTTTTTGACCAATCACTGTGATTTTGGAAAGTTTGTGTTAGTTGGGAACCAATTAAGGTGAAGGGCTAAATTGATAGCTGGACATTTTATGCATGCTTGTGTTGGCAAATGTGATTATTTTGTTTGAGCTGTATAAAAACCCTGGAAATGGTAACTAACAACGAAGCACATATGGAGGAGCTATCCCCCGTGTTTTTCCAGCGCTGCGTAATAAAGAAGTGCCTGGCTTATCTGCATTCCTGTGTAGATAATTTTTTCGCGATTGCAGATCCGTCAACAACCTGGTCTGGGTGAACCTGCTTCTGCAGGGTGGGGGGTTGGACTGGGTGATCTCTGGGGGTCCCTTTCAATCCCTAACATTCTATGATTCCATGATTCTATGATTTAGTGACCGATGGGGGCAGATATGAATGAGCTCCCCTAGAAATAAAGGTTGTGAAGGAGCTGCATGGGACTGTAAAGACACACGCTTTACAGATGCCTCATCAAAGACCAACACAGTGGCAGTGGTGTGGAAACAGGGAGACAGATGGGAGAAAATCTTGCATATTGACGCCACAATATCGGTGCCCTTTCCATGAAGACATGGCATTCAGCGCCGCTCAATATCGTCACCGGCACAAAATTTGTCTCTGAATTAGTTTGACAATGTGCACGAGCCATTTGTGTCTCTACCAGTACAGCAGACCTCATATTGAATGTCTTACAAACTCATGCTGCCCCCTGCTCTATTGTACACATCAACAGTCACATCAATATTCCAGGGACTTTCACCAAAGGTAACCAAAAGGCAGATGAAGCAGTGATGCATGTATGGCCTATCTCTGCTCAAGAGGATTTCCCAGTGGCCAGACAGCTACACGTCTTTTTGCATTGTGGAGCGCAGGCTCTACATCATCAGACCAAGATCCCTCTCCAAGTGGTAAAGCAGATAGTTGCTGCTTGCCCTCAATGTGCTCCAGCGCTATCATGGGAAGACAGAGTTAATCCCCGAGGGTTGTCCCAAATCAGATCTGGCAAACGGATGTCACAATTTATGAACTTTTTCAACCCAATCATCACCTCCGTGTCAGCACTGACACCTGCAGTGGCTACATACTAGCTACCCCCATGCGCCGAGCCACAGAGCGCCACGTGATTAGGCACTGACTACAATGTATAGCCATCCTAGGATGTCCTGAACAAATCAAAACTGACAATGTTACACCTCCCATGTGACACAAGAATTCTGTCAAACCTGGCAGATCACACTACTCAGTACAGCTCAACCGTCTTAGGGAGGGGGAGAGCATGGGACATAGAATTACCCCCGATAGGTAACACGATATTTTAATGTGCTGTCTGTACGTACTTAACCACTTTGTTCGAGGGTCAGGACCCATACCGGCGCAGGTACACTTTAGGGAGCAAAAACCGGTAGCATTAGATAAATTACCAGCAGTCAAATTAAGGCAAATCAACACTGGGGAGTGGGAATCACAGTCGAAGCTTAGATGCCTGGGCTGAGGGTATGCTTGTGTAGAAAAGGAGGGAACCCAGCAGTGGGTCCCGGCAAAATGAATACAACCAGAGATATGAGTCTTAATGGTCTACTGAGTCTCTTTTGCAGATTGTCACCTTCTTTGGAGTGCTTGCTGTGACACAGATCCAGCTGGCGAGATTGGGCAGTGAAGTGGAACACGACCAGCACCTGTTTATATCTTCCCGCAATTGGCTCAGCTAGCACGTGTGCTGGGCAGACAAGTTATGTATCAGCCCATGTCACAGGATGCTGGAGCCATCGAGCTTAGGGAGGGGGAGATGTAAGTGTCCGGAAGATCTCGGGTTGTAATGTGAGAGGTGGAGGGTAGAGAAGAGGTGGACATGGGGTGGAGTGAAAGGAGGTGCTCGTGTTAGCAGATAAAGCACATAGTGTAAACAATTAGTGGGAATAAAGCATCATCCATACTGTGTATGCAGTGATCTTGTCCCCTCAACAAAAAGGAAGATCGATTGGCTAAGCAATTAAATTGTACTAACATCAAACAAGGATGGTGGGCAACACCTTTAAAATAACTTTTGATTCCTGAGAAGACAATGAAATTCATACTGAAGAAATTGCACCAAGAAACGCATATGGGTTCTGACATGCTAGTTCTTGCTGTTAAAAATATATTATAGAATTAAAAATGCAAAGTATTGCAGATACAGTAATAAAGAAATGTCTGGTGTGTTGTGCTAATCCAAAGATTGAAAAGAAAACGATAGGGGGAAATGTGAAACAAGGAATAATGCCCAGGGAATATCGGTAAGGTTTTTTTTTTTTTTTCAATTTTTTTTTTCCCCAGACTTACTAAGATGTAACCAATAGTTACAGTTCTAGTAGATATCTTTTCTGGTTAGCGTGAAACTTTCCCTTGTCACACCATAAGGCAAGAGAAGTAGTTAAGGTAATGTTAAAATAAATATTTCATAGTTCTGGTATTCCAGAAGGAACAGTTCTGACAATGGACCTTATCTTATAGCAGCGCGCAGAGTAGGGGTAGCACTCGGGAGAAACGTAACAGGTGTGGGAAGCGGCTGCACAGCGGCGGCTGTGGATGGAAGGGGCAGGGAGGATCTGGTTCACTCCGTGCCATCCCCAGTGCCGGCAGCGCAGCTGGCACTACTCCTGCGTTCTCAGCTTTGAGGCTCCTTTGCTACTGAAATTTCAGTTACAGAAGACGGATTGGTACCTGTGCTTCAGTCAAATCAACATTCGGTCCTCATCCTTCCCAACGAAAGGGGTGGAAACTACATCTCCGGCCTTACTTATTGTCCTTTTACCCTTCACATCTCAAGGCATTGCCTTCTCTAAGGCTGTTTTAATCAATTTACCAAGACTCAGTTAACCAAGCTCACATCTACTCCGTGACCTCTTTACAGACATTCATTCCTGGGTTTCCAACACGCACACACAAAGCATCCAACAGGCTCCGCACATTTTCATCCCTCTGCACACAGGAGTTCCAGGTGTCATTTTTATTACCAAGTGAGAAAAAGAATGGAGTCTAGGTCCCTTTTCTCACCAGAACCTCTCCTTGCTCAGAAAGAAGGCTTTTTCCTCTTGACATTCCCACCCTCTAAAGTGACTATATCCACAGATATTTCCCAACTTTCCTATCTCCAAAATGTCCTGTGCCTACCCCAGTCACTATCATTCTTTAAAGCATGGACACCCTTCAACTTCTACATGGAGGAATGTGCCTTTTACTCTTTGGGAGGGGTTGATCTTGGCCGGCTGCCAGGGCCCACCCAGCTGCTCTCTCAATGCTCCTCCTCAACAGGACAGGGGGAAACAACAAAAGAAAAAAAAAAGGATGAAAAAGTTCCTTCAGGAAATACTCACCTGCCGGCTGCGCGGGCAGCAGGGAAATACCTGCCCAACAGCCTTTTGCCCTTTCTTAAGTATGCTTGCACAGGTCCTGTGCTTTGTAGGTGTAGCTAGAAGGGGCTTGATAACACACCAATGTTTTGGCTACTGTTTAGCAGTGCTCCCCCAGCACTGTTGGCTGTCTCTCCAACCTCCCCCACCCCCTAAGTAAGCTGGTGCTGGGCAAGAGGTGGGACAGGATAGAGCCAGAACAGTCAACCCAAAGTGACGAAAGAGACAGTCCGCTCTACTACAGAAGCACCCCAGCTGCACTTCAGACCCATCCTTTTCTCCCACCATATCCCTCCTCACCTCAACGGAGCCTGATCACACAGACATCGATAAAGTGCTCCAACAGGTTTTGGATGCTTCCAACACGTTGCACTCTGCCGAAACCACCCAGCATGGCATGCCTGTAGCGTCATGTACGGAATTTCGTCAAGTTTTAGCAACAGCCTCCACTGGATTTACGTACATTTGCGTGCCACTTCCAAAAAGCTAAGGGTTTGCTCCCTACAAGACACAGGAGACTGCTAAGAGGTTCCACCGTCACGCTTCAGATGACTGGGTAAATCATTATCTATCTATAGAACGCTGTTAACAGAACGAAACATTCCGCATACTTACGCTCCCAGGAGACTCCACTGTAACTTGCAGAACTATTTCCCTCAGTAAGACACACGAGACAGAGATGATATCCCCATGCTCGATCTTTATTGTGCAACTGCTGCTCAGAGCTTTTATTACCTTCCACAGACACGCGTCACAGAAAAATCAGACATCGACAGAGGCTAGATTGACGGGCAACAGTCGAAATCCATGCAGTGGCGACGTGTACATGTGCAGCAACTCCTGCGGTGAAAAACTCTTAGCCAGGCGGCCAGCCCAACTGACGTAGACGAACATGATACACAGACTGACCATCCTCGGGCCCTTCATTCACAATCCTCCGGAATCCATTGGTCAGTCCCAGGTGAGCAGCACGCTCCTTGCCAACAATCATTAAATGCCCAAGAAGCTGGAGAAAGAAGTACAAAACCATAAATGAAATAAAATAAAATAAAATAAATTATAATAAAATAGAATAGAATAGAATAAAATAAAATTTAAAAAAATAAAATAAAATAAAATAAAAATATAAAATAAAATAAAATTAAATTAAAATAAAATGCCACACACAGAGGGAAGAGGGCAGGAAGGGAATGAACAAGAGCAGAGAACCACCCAGAGAAACCAGGTAGCCAATTCCTAGCAATTCAAACATTGTGCCTCAAATTACTGTCTGTGCTGCTGCCTGCAAATGTCCTTTTCCAAGCAAGGCTACAAAGTGCGACTGGACACACTATGGCGGGGAAGGGGGGAGGTGAAATGGGGGGGGAGGGGGTGGGAGCTATGCAATTTTTTTCAAGACAGACAGCAAGGAACTACAAAACAGCCACAGAAGCTAAGTTTGTCTCCAGGTTAAAGCCCCCATTATATCTTCAGGCAACATAGGCAATTCTGGTGGAAAAGAACCTTTAGGCTGCCTTTTGCATTGGTTATACAGAGTCTTTGAACTCCGCTTTCACGGCTAACAGTGAAGCGTCCGGCACCTCTCAACCAGCTTTGCCCTTCCTTACCCCTGACCTGCCAAAAACCCCAAGCCCTCTTCTCCGTGTCAGGAGAAGTACTACTACTCTTCCTCCAAACCATGACGATGGGCATCAGACTGCGCTGCAAAACACCACCGTGTTTTGCACCGGAAGTACATACCCAGGGATGAGCATTGCTTTATATCCCTACTTTTAGTCAAAAAGCTCTACCCCATTACAAGCTAGAGGACACCACACAGACTCCCCCATCCCCCAAGATAGCCAACTGTGCCCTATCAAGAGGGAAAGGGGGGATGGGAAAGAGTCTGGGAAATTAGGGACTAGTTACAGGTACGGTTTAGTGTACAGAAAGCTTCGGCAGTACTTACAGATTCACCAGAATCTTCTGCTTCAGGCCACCTGATAATTGGCTCCTTAGGCATGACTAGGAAACGCTTCAGAGCTTGGGGTGAAAGATCGAGGAACACAAAGCCCCAGACGAAGAGTAAACTGTTAAAACGCAATTGGCTTCAGAGAAAGGTAATAGCTTCAGCAATTCAACATGTCCCACTGAACTCGTATGGAAGCAGGTTACCAGAGGCCCCAAACACAAGCTAAAACATTGCTTTTTCTTACGCAATATGAATATTTTCTGTACACAAAGTACATTCACAGAGCCCCCTTTGGAAGCGAGACTCAGCGTGCAAGGTGATGGGGGCAAGGAGACAGGCCCGTACTTTCAGATTAGTGACCTCCAGTACGTTTGAATTTGGGGTGATCGTTTCCTAAGCAGTTTTTCTATTTGACGTGGCCCACACAGAGGCAGGAAACAAATAGCTTAACTGAATCAGCCAACAACTTAGTGAAGCGAAAGATCAGCAGCCACTCATTTTCCATGGTATGGCAGGAGATCAAGTATTGAACAATAGCATAGTCACAGCAAGCTTGCAAGTGCATAGTACGAGGCCGTCTTCTATACTGCACGCAAACCCCACCTTCAAACGCAGAAGACATCCCTAACTGTTAATCTTCAGCGTTTTAATAACAAAATCATACAAAATACTAACTCAAAGTAAACGCTGGTTGGGAAACGGCTGCATTTTTTCCCCTAATGTGTAAGCAGCTCGCTCCAGTTCTGGTGCACCAGCATCCGTGAACCTTGCAAGCACACATGTTATCACGGTCCCACTTCACCACAGAAACAGCATCTGGGAAGCTTTTGCAGCCTGCAGGATGATCGACTTCTACTTCCCCCCCGCCTCCACCCGCCGAGAAAAAGAATAAAAGCTGTAATTCTTTGCCTTGATAATCCAGTTTAGGGGTTCAGAACAAAAGCCTGGCACAGCAGAACGGTGAAAACTCTATAATGCTATTACGAGGCGCACCAAGACTTGCATTTCTCCTATGCAGAACTAACTCATGACGGTCACTACTCGGACGTTCACTGTTTCCATCCATCCATCCATCCATCCACTTGGAATCCCCCAGCAGACCGCCTGCGGGTGCTTAATCTAACATTACAGGACTTTCATTCTACACGAGGTAGGACCGCTCCCGTCCCTCGGCAGCAAACTTGGCGCGACTTGCAGTGCCAAAGGGATATCACGCGGAAAACGTCTGCGGCTGCCGCAAAGTGCCTTACCTTCAGAGGCTCTCCTCTACGCGCGCGCGCGCGCACACACGACACGGTGGGGCTGGGAACCGAGGCGAGCAGGGCAGCACCAACAACCCAGTACGCGCCGCGGCAGCCGTGGAAAAGGTGGCGGGAGTGGGGGGCACACGGAAAAAGCGCGATGTTTTAGGGATGGTGCAGCAGAGAGGGCCGCAACCCAGAGAGGCGCCGTCCGTCCGTCCCCCGTCCCTCCACAGGGTCACCCGCCGCAACGCCGCCAACCCTCCCTGCCGCGCTGCCGGGCACCGCGCAACGCGGGTCCTCGGCTCAGAGTGCCTGCGAGCGCGGGGGCAAGGGGGACGGAGACAAGGGAAGAGGAAGCGCGCGCAGAGCAAAGCCGCGGCTACCTCCTCGTCCTCGTAGGTGACGTTGGCGGGGAAGCGCCTGGACGATGATCGTTCCGAAGACGGTACCGGCGCCACCGGGCAGCGCGGCTGGCACCCCGACGATCTCGTCAACCACGACAAGGCCCTTTGTCGCCCCCGCGCTTCCTCCACTCGGTCAGGCCCTCGGCGGCGTCCATTGGGCCGCCAGATGGCCGCCGGCCGATCCTGCGTCTCCATTGGCTGTCCTGCCTGTCGTTTTCGCTTGTCCCCGCCCCTCGTCGACCCGGTGCCTACCGGCGCGCAGGGAGTTTGCGTGTCCCCGGCGCGCGGAGGGATCCAACCTGGAGGCGGGGAGAGAACACATTCGGCGAGTCCGCGGACGGATCTGCGCTGTGTAGCGCCGCGAACTCCTGGCCAGGACACGAGGTCTCAGAAGAGGCCGCCGTAGCTAGAAGTACCGTTTCTTGTTCTTTATTACCGCATCAAGTCCACCCCAAACGTGCTTGTAGCTCTTTGGTGCTGCTCCCTCCAGTCAAACGACTGCTTTTGCCAGGGCAGGGCAGCGCAGGGCAGGGCAGCGCAGCCCTTAACTTTTCATAACATTTTGCAGAAGCAACAGAAGATGCTCAAAATTGTTCCCCAAAAGCCCCACTTCAGGGAACGAAGACATTTCTAAGCTCCACGCTTCCTGGGAGAAAATAAAATACTTAGCCCGCGTTCACCACTGGCGACCTGAGGGCTGGAGGGCAGGTCAAGATAGGATTTGCGCTAAGCTGGGTAGGAGGCTTTCAGAAAAATAGAGGATGATAGATAATCTGTCGGGTTCACCAGGCTCGGCTGCCTCTCAGTGACGACACGAATGCGAGCTGCTGGTAGGCAACAGACTTCTCTACAGAAAGTCGTCTGGACGGTAAATGGGCGCTTCGGCCACAGTCATCTCTCCTGAACGGCCAAGGTTGTGAGCTTACTTTTTACCCTCCTCTCGGGATCCTGAGCTCCGCTGTCTCATGGTCACTGCAGCCAAGACTGCCTTTGACCTTCACATCCCCAACGAGCCCCTCCTTGATTGTCAGTAGGAACACCTCTCCTGCTTGGCTCCTCCATCACTTGGGGGAGGAAGCTGTCATTGATGCACTCCAGGAACCTGCTAGATTGCATTATGCCCTGCAGTGCTGTCCTTCCAGCAGATATTGATTGGGGTGGTTGAAGTCCCCTGTAAGGACCAGGGCCTGCGAAGGCGAGGCTGCTCCTGTCTGTCTGTAGAGGGCCTCATCCGCTTGTTCTTCCTGGTCGAGTGGCCACCCACTACAAGGTCACCCTTACCGGTCTTCCCTTTAATCCTCATCTTCCCAGCCTCTCCTTCCTAATGAGTCACGGAGCCACCCCACCCCACCACGTCTCATGCTTATTCTGCTCATGCTTATTCCCCATACTGCACGCGTTAATGTACGGGCACTTCAGAGAGGGATCCCAGTGTGTTGACTCCCCAGAAAAGGCTTTGGGGGATTTTGCCATGACAACGGTGCCTCATAGGCACTGCCTTTGCTTACATGTGTATTCTGGAGGTGAGCCTGCTTAAGTCCTGTTTTGTTGATTTTGCCATCCCTTCCTGTCACATGACCACCCGCCCTTTGCTCAGCGACCCTGTTTGTCACTGCTTCTCAGGGCTGCTGATTATTCTCTCCCTCCCCCTCCTTCTTCTTATTTTAAAGCCCTCCTAATGAGGTCAGCTTTCCTACTGGCAAAAACACCTTTGTCCGGCTTAGGGAGGTGGATCCCCTCTCTCCCAAGCATACACAGATCCCAAAACCCTGTCGCCAGCACCAGCTCCACAGCCAATTATTGACCCCCATTATCAATGCCCTCCTCCCACCCTTTCCCCTCACCCTGGCAGGATTGAGGAGAACACCACCTGGGCCCCCATGCCCTTCACTATCTCCCTCAGAGCTCTGAGGTCATTACTAGGGGAAACCTGGACAGTATCAAAAGCCTCTCTGGGGCCCAATTCTCAGCTTTGGGGCTCCTTTGCTACTGAAATTTCAGTTACAGAAGACGGATTGGTACCTGTGCTTCAGTCAAATCAACATTCGGTCCCCATCCTTCCCAACGAAAGGGGTGGGAACTACATCTCCTGTGGGGAGTTTTGTGGAGACTTGGCTAGAGGAAAGAGGACATGATAGAATACAGCTGGTTAGGCAGTAAGCATTAAGCGACAGGATATTGGACTCTTGCTCAAGGATGTGAGAGTAAGAGATCTGTACGATAATAGGATGAGAAAGCAGGAGCTTAGTTTGGGTTAAGCAGCCACAAGTATCTGGAGTATGTTGAAACCAGGGCGAGGTTTGCATCTAACTGGGAACCAACGATGAGCTTAGCTTTTGCAATATGTATGAGCCTGATTATTGTATCTATAAAAGAGCTGTATCTTTGCAAATAAAGTTGAGACTTGTTGCACTACAGGGTGGGCTTGTCTCCCGTCGTCTTCAGCAAATGGTGACCCCGACGTGATACACGAAGGACGTGATATACCGACTGGGCGCCACGGCGGAGCGACGAAGGGGTTCGGGTCCTATGCAGCAAGGACGGCAATAAGCATGAAAATTGGGAACACGCCGTGCCCTGGGTGACCGTATAGACGAGCCCGGCCGATACGTGCCGCCGGACCTTGAAGGGCTGCAACAGCGCGCTGACAATAATAGGTATGGAAAGGCAAGCGGCATATGATTTATTTACTGCATTCTTGCAGAAGCGGCAGATAAAGGGTATAGATCTGCAAAAAGACCTACCAGGGTTGTTAGCTTATGGGTATGCTAAGGGAGTGTTTCAAAATCCACATACAGTGCATGAATTGAGCGAATGGCGTAAATTTGGGGATTTGCTGTGGGAAGCTACCCTGGAGGACGATGAGATAGCTGAAAAGTTAGGGAAGCTTTGGAGGATAGTGCACAATGAGTTGTTGCAACATCAGGCAGAAAAGAAGGCTGCTGAGCACGCATCAGCAGCACAGAGTAAGAATAAAAACTATGAGCGTGACTGGTTCCAATCCACCCCGCTGGCTCCTACCGTCTCAAAAGTAATGCTCCCCCCCACCGCGTGTAGAGCGTGTAGCGCCGAGAGAAGCGCCGGGAGAGGCACCGACATTAGTGCCGAGAGAGGCGCCGAGAGTAGCGCCGGGAGAGGCGCCGGGAGAGATGCCGGGAGCAGTGGCGGGAGAGGCGCCGAGAGCAGCGCCGGGAGCAGCACCGAGAGTAGTGCCGGGAGCGGCGCTGAGGCGGATGATACCGAGAAAAGAGAAAAGTCAGCCACCCCACGATCCGCCAAAGTTGGCGCCTGACGGAAATGGAGGCGGGACAAAGGGGAAAAGTCAGCCGCCTCGTTGGCCACCGAAGATGAGTGATCTATGTGGAGGAGTGGCAGAAATGAGAGCTAGAAGACGGAGTCTGGTGAGGAGACGGGGGGTGGTGCGGCTACGCGGAGTAAAGAAAAAAGTTCTCTACACAAGAGTTTTTACAAAGTCAGAGAGGCGAAGGGGCTTCGGAGCAGAGCCCCCGCGGGAGAGCTGCTTCCCATTCGAGCCCAGCCCGCCGAGTTACCCCTGGGCCGACTTGCAGGGGAATGCCAAGTGGGCGGAGTCGGGCGGGGGTGCAGCGCAG
Source organism: Colius striatus (assembly GCF_028858725.1). Classification (NCBI taxonomy): domain Eukaryota; kingdom Metazoa; phylum Chordata; class Aves; order Coliiformes; family Coliidae; genus Colius; species Colius striatus. Next base: position 15,183,303 of record NC_084789.1, on the reverse strand, counting down.
GATGATCAGAGGAGAGTGGGGGAGCGCGACCCCATGTTAGACTGGGCACCATCGGGCACGAGAGGGAAGAAAAAGAAAACACGGGAGAGAGTAATACCGACTGCGCCGCCGGCGCCAGGGCCGGCACGGAGTGAGCCAGACCCCCCCCGCCCCTTCCATCCGCAGCCGCCGCCGCGCAGCCGCTTCCCGCGCCCGGTCAGTGTCTCCGGAGTGCCCCCCCATACACCGCGCGCCGACACGGCCGGCCCCAGCCCTCACGGACCGCTGGGCTCGTCCTTTCCATCCTCAATCCCTTGCCTCAAAGAGTGTAAAAACTGTTGGTAGTTATGTTATGCATTTTGCTGTAAATGTGGTGACGAATAGTAGTTTTCTTACAGTGGAAACTTTCTAAGGTGTTTTAGGTGTCAGGAATGGAACTTGGAAGAACAGACATTGAGAAGCTAAAAGGTGGTTTAGGTTTTAGACTCATTGGTGAAGGGTTTTTTTTTTTTTGATCAGGAGTAAAAAAATGGATTTTGTCATACTGTTGATGCTTTAAATGATTGTGGTAAATGGTTTTAGGCAATTTCAACAACCCAAGCAAAACATGTGGCTTACACTGGCCAAAGCAATCAATCAGTCTACAATATGTTTATCAATGGCCACTCCAGATAATCCTTTTTCTACCTCTTTGGTGGGAGTTCCATCAGATGTGGCACAATGGCCTGTACCAAATGCATTAAAACCAAATCCCTTAGTTAAGGGTAATGGCAAAGTTGACAACTGTGATTTTCTCATTTCATGGTTGCCAATAATGACAACAGAGCCAGAGGAGTTAGAATTATTGGGATGTATAAAGATGGATTTTTGTGTTATGTTTAATTTTACCAGCAATACCAAAACATTTGGGACAGAATGTGGATCTCACCCTGGGCGTGTATAAGAACACAACATCTTGGTGCAATTATACTTCACCAAAAAGATCCAGGTCTAGTCTTGTGCCTGTACAGTTACCAAAGGGAATTTTTCTGATCTGTGGGGACCAGGCATGGCCTGGAATACCCTCGAGATTACAAAGGGGACCATGCAGTTTGGGACAACTGACGATCTTGATGCCTAATCACACAATGATTTAGAAACATCATTGTCCAAAACAATTTGTGCATGCATTTACTAGCGAATGTGATGACCATGTTACCTTTGGTCTCCCTCAGCAATAATAGCAACTAGTATATTTGCTCCAGGTGTAGGAGTATCTGCTTTATTAACTCAGCTATGCAAATTAGGATACTGGCCTAGCAAACAAAGCAACCAAACCTCAATGACATTAGAAGACTTGATTAGTAATGTAAGTAGTATTAGCCATACAACTTTGCAACATAGACCTGCTAGAGATTTTACCTTTAGCGCAAGTATAATAACTTTGTCAGGTGTGGGGTTTTTTCAGTGGATAAGAAGAAGCTTACCAGGCATGAGTTGCTAAACTAATGTGCAGATTGACCTTGAGCTGCTCTCGACTGTGAGAAACGAAGAAGCAAAAATACATACGAGATAACAACTTCGAGCAAGGAGGAGGCTGAGGCAGCGTGTGAAACTGCAAGGCTTGTCACAGAAAACTACAGCTGGCTTTTAGAGAAAGGACCAATTAGAAGTACTATAAACACGCTAGCTTTGCTGCTGATTATGGAGGTCTGATGCTTGTTAGTAAAATTTGAGTTATTAAAAACAGTGGAGCGGGCTGCCCGGAGGGGTCATGGACATACCAGCTATCCCCATGCACTGAGCCACGGTATCCCTCACACTAGCCAGAGACAGGCGGTCGTTAAATGCACTCACACTACTTTAAAAGTACAGCTCAACCGTCTTAGGGAGGGGGAGAGCATGGGGCGTAGAAGATATAACGGTCTACTGAGTCTCTCTTGCAGATTGACGTGTTTCTCGGAGTGCTCGCCGTGATGCAGATCAAGATGGAGTCAAGATTGAATAGTGAAGTGGAACACGACCAGCACCTGATCATATCTTCCTGCAATTGGCTCAGCTAGCATATGTGCTGGGCAGACACGTTATGTATCAGCCCGTGCCACAGGACACTGGAGTCATCGAGCATAAGGAGGGGGAGATGTGGTAGGCGTCCGGAAGATCTCGGGTTGTAACGTGAGAGGTGGAAGGTACAGAAGAGGTGGGCACGGGGTGGAGTGAGAGGAGGTGCTGGTGGTGGCAGATGTGAGCACATGGTGTAAACAAGGGGTTGAAGTTTGGCAGATGGATGTCACTCATGTGGCAGAGTTTGGAAGACTAAAATATGTGCATGTAACCATAGACACATGGAGCAAATTCGTTTGGGCAACAGCACAGACAGGGGAGAGGGCCATACATGTGGAGCGTCATTTATATAGTTGTTTTGCAATAATGGGAATTCCTCAGAAAATAAAGACAGACAATGGGCCGGCCTATATAAGTAGAAGCATAGAACAGTTTATGAGGCAATGGGGAGTTAAACATGTAGCAGGGATTCCCCATTCCCCCACAGGACAGGCCATAATAGAAAGAGCTAATGGGACTCTAAAAAGATATCTTGGTAAATATGGGGATGTTAAAGATCCACATATGAAATTGTTAAAGGCCTTGTTTGTTATGAACCACCTGTGTGTGTTTGGGGAACAGAAGCTACCACCTGTAATAATACATCATAATCCAAAGGCACAAAAGGAGAGAAAGAAAGAAATATGGGTTAAATATCGTGACCCTAAAACAGGGATATGGCAGCCTCCGGCCAAAGTATTATACCGGGGACGTGGGTATTTGTGTGTTGACTCTCCCACAGGATCCATTTGGGTGCCAGCCAGGTGGACAAGAGCTGTCCTTGAAGCTGCGGAGATCAAACCATCTGACGAAAAAGGTCAGGAAGAGATTGGAGAATAAATACACCCTCGTCTTGCGGTCATTGGAGGACCGGCTAACAATCAAAAGACTGAAGGTTATATAACAAAAAGACAGTGAACTTAATGAATAATAATGAGGTGTTTTGTTATAACCATAGCTTTTAGTGTAACTATAATTGCTAACAGCTTGACGCATTTTAATCAGCCTAGAGATAATATTTGGATAACCTTTGCTAATCAAACTGGTCAATCATCTCTTTGTCTTAGTTTGGGAGGGGTTACTAATCCTTTTAAAACCTGTTTGATAGGATTGCCCGTGTGGAATCCGGAGGAATTTTGTGGACTAGTAGACAATAACACCTTGTGTAATAGGACGGGGCTGAACACAATTAGCGATGATCACGGGATGATGATGGGAAACGTCAATGTGAGATAATTAAGTCCCTTAATACCACATTAGCCTCACCCCCTGAGGAAATAGACTTGTTTGGAAGTGCCAATGCAAGCTTTGGTACTAATGGAACTGGGGGAAAATTGGATAAGTTTTATGCCACTGGATATCCATGACTTTAATAGAAATCAAAAATATTGGGCCACCATAGACTCTTCTTTGAAGTCAGGAACGGTATTTAAGCAATTGTATTCCAGATGTAATGTCTCTAGTATTACATCACCGAAGAAATTGCCCACGGGTATATTTTTAATCTGTCGAGAAAGGGCCTGGAACGGAATACCAGTAAATCCCCCGGGTGGACCCTGTTATTTGGGGAAACTCTCTTTATTCCACCCTAACTTAACCACGCTGATGCAGCTTGCTGACCATAATAATAGCTCCCGCAAAAAACTTAGTTATTATGAGTTTGATTGTACTGATATTGGTCCCCCACGATTTTGGAGTGAACTGAAGCAAGTCATAGTTGCCACTCTTTTTGCCAGGAGGAGCAGCCAATAAGGCCATGAACTTGGCTAAACAGTTAGGATGTTGGACTAAAGACGAGTTAAATAAAACTTCAGAAATGACTGATATGTTAACAGCTGACGTTCAAAGTGTAAATCATGCGGTGTTACAAAATAGAGCTGCCATAGACTTTTTATTATTAGCCCACGGACATGAATGTGAAGAATTTGAGGGCATGTGTTGTATGAACCTGTCGGACCATTCCACCTCGATACATGCCAAACTGAAAGAACTTCAACAGGGATTACATCAGTTGAAACAAGAAAAGGGATTAGGACTTGAAGGATGGCTTAAGGGATGGGGAATAGGCCCTTGGTTGCGAAATGTTATAATATATGGAATTGGCTTTATGGGTATTGTCCTATTTGTATTGTTAGTGTTTCCCTGTTTTATAAATTGTATTCAACGGACAATAGAAAGAACATTTGAGAGGATGTGGCAGGCTAATATCATTTTCCAAAAAGAAAACGGGGGAAATGTGGGGAGTTTTGTGGAGACTTGGCTAGAGGAAAGAGGACATGATAGAATACAGCTGGTTAGGCAGTAAGCATTAAGCGATAGGATATTGGACTCTTGCTCAAGGATGTGAGAGCAAGAGAGTTGTATGATAACAGGATGAGAAAGCAGGAGCTTAGTTTGGGTTAAGCAGCCACAAGTATCTGGAGTATGTTGAAACAAGGGCGAAGTTTCCATCTAACTGGGAACCAATGATGAGCTTAGCTTTCGCAATATGTTTGAGCCTGATTATTGTATCAGAGTGGGCTTGTCTCCCGTCGTCTTCAGCAATCTCCAGCCTTACTTATTGTCCTTTTACCCTTCACATCTCAAGGCATTGCCTTCTCTAAGGCTGTTTTAATCAATTTACCAAGACTCAGTTAACCAAGCTCACATCTACTCCGTGACCTCTTTACAGCCATTCATTCCTGGGTTTCCAACACGCACACACAAAGCATCCAACAGGCTCCGCACATTTTCATCCCTCTGCACACAGGAGTTCCAGGTGTCATTTTTATTACCAAGTGAAAAAAAGAATGGAGTCTAGGTCCTTTTTCACACAAGAACCTCTCCTTGCTCAGAAAGAAGGCTTTTTTCTCTTGACATTCCCCCCCCCACCCCCTAAAGTGACTCAATCCACAGATATTTCCCAACTTTCCTATCTCCAAAATGTCCTGTGCCTACCCCAGTCACTATCATTCTTTAAAGCACGGGCCCCCTTCAACTTCTACATGGAGGAATGTGCCTTTTACTCTTTGGGAGGGGTTGATCTTGGCCGGCTGCCAGGGCCCACCCAGCTGCTCTCTCAATGCTCCTCCTCAACAGGACAGGGGGAAACAACAAAAGAAAAAAAAGAGGATGAAAAAGTTCCTTCAGGAAATACTCACCTGCCGGCTGCGCGGGCAGCAGGGAAATACCTGCCCAACAGCCTTTTGCCCTTTCTTAAATATGCTTGCACAGGTCCTGTGCTTTGTAGGTGTAGCTAGAAGGGGCTTGATAACACACCAATGTTTTGGCTACTGTTTAGCAGTGCTCCCCCAGCACTGTTGGCTGTCTCTCCAACCTCCCCCACCCCCCAAGTAAGCTGGTGCTGGGCAAGAGGTGGGACAGGATAGAGCCAGAACAGTCAACCCAAATTGACGAAAGAGACAGTCCGCTCTACTACAGAAGCACCCCAGCTGCACTTCAGACCCATCCTTTTCTCCCACCATATCCCTCCTCACCTCAACGGAGCCTGATCACACAGACATCGATAAAGTGCTCCAACAGGTTTTGGATGCTTCCAACACGTTGCACTCTGCCGAAACCACCCAGCATGGCATGCCTGTAGCGTCACGTATGGAATTTCCTCAAGTTTTAGCAACAGCCTCCACTGGATTTACGTACATTTGTGTGCCACTTCCAAAAAGCTAAGGGTTTGCTCCCTACAAGACACAGGAGACTGCTAAGAGGTTCCACCGTCACGCTTCAGATGACTGGGTAAATCATTATCTATCTATAGAACGCTGTTAACAGAACGAAACATTCCGCATACTTACGCTCCCAGGAGACTCCACTGTAACTTGCAGAACTATTTCCCTCAGTAAGACACACGAGAGAGAGATGATATCCCCATGCTCGATCTTTATTGTGCAACTGCTGCTCAGAGCTTTTATTACCTTCCACAGACACGCGTCACAGAAAAATCAGACATCGACAGAGGCTAGATTGACGGGCAACAGTCGAAATCCATGCAGTGGCGACGTGTACATGTGCAGCAACTCCTGCGGTGAAAAACTCTTAGCCAGGCGGCCAGCCCAACTGACGTAGACGAACATGATACACAGACTGACCATCCTCGGGCCCTTCATTCACAATCCTCCGGAATCCATTGGTCAGTCCCAGGTGAGCAGCATGCTCCTTGCCAACAATCATTAAATGCCCAAGAAGCTGGAGAAAGAAGTACAAAACCATAAATGAAATAAAATAAAATATAATAAAATAGAATAGAATAAAATAAAATTTTAAAAAATAAAATAAAATAAAATAAAAATATAAAATAAAATAAAATTAAATTAAATTAAATTAAAATAAAATGCCACACACAGAGGGAAGAGGGCAGGAAGGGAATGAACAAGAGCAGAGAACCACCCAGAGAAACCAGGTAGCCAATTCCTAGCAATTCAAACATTGTGCCTCAAATTACTGTCTGTGCTGCTGCCTGCAAATGTCCTTTTCCAAGCAAGGCTACAAAGTGCGACTGGGCACACTATGGCGGGGAAGGGGGGAGGTGAAATGGGGGGGGAGGGGGTGGGAGCTATGCAATTTTTTTCAAGACAGACAGCAAGGAACTACAAAACAGCCACAGAAGCTAAGTTTGTCTCCAGGTTAAAGCCCCCATTATATCTTCAGGCAACATAGGCAATTCTGGTGGAAAAGAACCTTTAGGCTGCCTTTTGCATTGGTTATACAGAGTCTTTGAACTCCGCTTTCACGGCTAACACTGAAGCGTCCAGCACCTCTCAACCAGCTTTGCCCTTCCTTACCCCTGACCTGCCAAAAACCCCAAGCCCTCTTCTCCGTGTCAGGAGAAGTACTACTACTCTTCCTCCAAACCATGACGATGGGCATCAGACTGCGCTGCAAAACACCACCGCGTTTTGCACCGGAAGTACATACCCAGGGATGAGCATTGCTTTATATCCCTACTTTTAGTCAAAAAGCTCTACCCCATTACAAGCTAGAGGACACCACACAGACTCCCCCATCCCCCAAGATAGCCTACTGTGCCCTATCAAGAGGGAAAGGGGGGATGGGAAAGAGTCTGGGAAATTAGGGACTAGTTACAGGTACGGTTTAGTGTACAGAAAGCTTCGGCAGTACTTACAGATTCACCAGAATCTTCTGCTTCAGGCCACCTGATAATTGGCTCCTTAGGCATGACTAGGAAACGCTTCAGAGCTTGGGGTGAAAGATCGAGGAACACAAAGCCCCAGACGAAGAGTAAACTGTTAAAACGCAATTGGCTTCAGAGAAAGGTAATAGCTTCAGCAATTCAACATGTCCCACTGAACTCGTATGGAAGCAGGTTACCAGAGGCCCCAAACACAAGCTAAAACATTGCTTTTTCTTACGCAATATGAATATTTTCTGTACACAAAGTACATTCACAGAGCCCCCTTTGGAAGCGAGACTCAGCATGCAAGGTGATGGGGGCAAGGAGACAGGCCCGTACTTTCAGATTAGTGACCTCCAGTACGTTTGAATTTGGGGTGATCGTTTCCTAAGCAGTTTTTCTATTTGACGTGGTCCACACAGAGGCAGGAAACAAATAGCTTAACTGAATCAGCCAACAACTTAGTGAAGCGAAAGATCAGCAGCCACTCATTTTCCATGGTATGGCAGGAGATCAAGTACTGAACAATAGCATAGTCACAGCAAGCCTGCAAGTGCATAGTACGAGGCCGTCTTCTATACTGCACGCAAACCCCACCTTCAAACGCAGACGACATCCCTAACTGTTAATCTTCAGCGTTTTAATAACAAAATCATACAAAATACTAACTCAAAGTAAACGCTGGTTGGGAAACGGCTGCATTTTTTCCCCTAATGTGTAAGCAGCTCGCTCCAGTTCTGGTGCACCAGCATCCGTGAACCTTGCAAGCACACATGTTATCACGGTCCCACTTCACCACAGAAACAGCATCTGGGAAGCTTTTGCAGCCTGCAGGATGATCGACTTCTACTTCCCCCCCGCCTCCACCCGCCGAGAAAAAGAATAAAAGCTGTAATTCTTTGCCTTGATAATCCAGTTTAGGGGTTCAGAACAAAAGCCTGGCACAGCAGAACGGTGAAAACTCTATAATGCTATTACGAGGCGCACCAAGACTTGCATTTCTCCTATGCAGAACTAACTCATGACGGTCACTACTCGGACGTTCACTGTTTCCATCCATCCATCCATCCATCCACTTGGAATCCCCCAGCAGACCGCCTGCGGGTGCTTAATCTAACATTACAGGACTTTCATTCTACACGAGGTAGGACCGCTCCCGTCCCTCGGCAGCAAACTTGGCGCGACTTGCAGTGCCAAAGGGATATCACGCGGAAAACGTCTGCGGCTGCCGCAAAGTGCCTTACCTTCAGAGGCTCTCCTCTACGCGCGCGCGCGCGCACACACGACACGGTGGGGCTGGGAACCGAGGCGAGCAGGGCAGCACCAACAACCCAGTACGCGCCGCGGCAGCCGTGGAAAAGGTGGCGGGAGTGGGGGGCACACGGAAAAAGCGCGATGTTTTAGGGATGGTGCAGCAGAGAGGGCCGCAACCCAGAGAGGCGCCGTCCGTCCGTCCCCCGTCCCTCCACAGGGTCACCCGCCGCAACGCCGCCAACCCTCCCTGCCGCGCTGCCGGGCACCGCGCAACGCGGGTCCTCGGCTCAGAGTGCCTGCGAGCGCGGGGGCAAGGGGGACGGGAACAAGGGAAGAGGAAGCGCGCGCAGAGCAAAGCCGCGGCTACCTCCTCGTCCTCGTAGGTGACGTTGGCGGGGAAGCGCCTGGACAATGATCGTTCCGAAGACGGTACCGGCGCCACCGGGCAGCGCGGCTCGCACCCCGAATATCTCGTCAACCACTACAAGGCCCTTTGTTGCCCCCGCGCTTCCTCCACTCGGTCAGGCCCTCGGCGGCGTCCATTGGGCCGCCAGATGGCCGCCGGCCGATCCTGCGTCTCCATTGGCTGTCCTGCCTGTCGTTTTCGCTTGTCCCCGCCCCTCGTCGACCCGGTGCCTACCGGCGCGCAGGGAGTTTGCGTGTCCCCGGCGCGCGGAGGGATCCAACCTGGAGGCGGGGAGAGAACACATTCGGCGAGTCCGCGGACGGATCTGCGCTGTGTAGCGCCGCGAACTCCTGGCCGGGACACGAGGTCTCAGAAGAGGCCGCCGTAGCTAGAAGTACCGTTTCTTGTTCTTTATTACCGCATCAAGTCCACCCCAAACGTGCTTGTAGCTCTTTGGTGCTGCTCCCTCCAGTCAAACGACTGCTTTTGCCAGGGCAGGGCAGCGCAGGGCAGAGCAGCGCAGCCCTTAACTTTTCATAACATTTTGCAGAAGCAACAGAAGATGCTCAAAATTGTTCCCCAAAAGCCCCACTTCAGGGAACGAAGACATTTCTAAGCTCCACGCTTCCTGGGAGAAAATAAAATACTTAGCCCGCGTTCACCACTGGAGACCTGAGGGCTGGAGGGCAGGTCAAGATAGGATTTGCGCTAAGCTGGGTAGGAGGCTTTCAGAAAAATAGAGGATGATAGATAATCTGTCGGGTTCACCAGGCTCGGATGCCTCTCGGTGACGACACGAATGCGAGCTGCTGGTAGGCAACAGACTTCTCTACAGAAAGTCGTCTGGACGGTAAATGGGCGCTTCGGCCACAGTCATCTCTCCTGAACGGCCAAGGTTGTGAGCTTACTTTTTACCCTCCTCTCGGGATCCTGAGCTCCGCTGTCTCATGGTCACTGCAGCCAAGACTGCCTTTGACCTTCACATCCCCAACGAGCCCCTCCTTGATTGTCAGTAGGAACACCTCTCCTGCTTGGCTCCTCCATCACTTGGGGGAGGAAGCTGTCATTGATGCACTCCAGGAACCTGCTAGATTGCATTATGCCCTGCAGTGCTGTCCTTCCAGCAGATATTGATTGGGGTGGTTGAAGTCCCCTGTAAGGACCAGGGCCTGCGAAGGCGAGGCTGCTCCTGTCTGTCTGTAGAGGGCCTCATCCGCTTGTTCTTCCTGGTCGAGTGGCCACCCACTACAAGGTCACCCTTACCGGTCTTCCCTTTAATCCTCATCTTCCCAGCCTCTCCTTCCTAATGAGTCACGGAGCCACCCCACCCCACCACGTCTCATGCTTATTCTGCTCATGCTTATTCCCCATACTGCACGCGTTAATGTACGGGCACTTCAGAGAGGGATCCCAGTGTGTTGACTCCCCAGAAAAGGCTTTGGGGGATTTTGCCATGACAACGGTGCCTCATAGGCACTGCCTTTGCTTACATGTGTATTCTGGAGGTGAGCCTGCTTAAGTCCTGTTTTGTTGATTTTGCCATCCCTTCCTGTCACATGACCACCCGCCCTTTGCTCAGCGACCCTGTTTGTCACTGCTTCTCAGGGCTGCTGATTATTCTCTCCCTCCCCCTCCTTCTTCTTATTTTAAAGCCCTCCTAATGAGGTCAGCTTTCCTACTGGCAAAAACACCTTTGTCCGGCTTAGGGAGGTGGATCCCCTCTCTCCCAAGCATACACAGATCCCAAAACCCTGTCGCCAGCACCAGCTCCACAGCCAATTATTGACCCCCATTATCAATGCCCTCCTCCCACCCTTTCCCCTCACCCTGGCAGGATTGAGGAGAACACCACCTGGGCCCCCATGCCCTTCACTATCTCCCTCAGAGCTCTGAGGTCATTACTAGGGGAAACCTGGACAGTATCAAAAGCCTCTCTGGGGCCCAATTCTCAGCTTTGGGGCTCCTTTGCTACTGAAATTTCAGTTACAGAAGACGGATTGGTACCTGTGCTTCAGTCAAATCAACATTCGGTCCCCATCCTTCCCAACGAAAGGGGTGGGAACTACATCTCCTGTGGGGAGTTTTGTGGAGACTTGGCTAGAGGAAAGAGGACATGATAGAATACAGCTGGTTAGGCAGTAAGCATTAAGCGACAGGATATTGGACTCTTGCTCAAGGATGTGAGAGTAAGAGATCTGTACGATAATAGGATGAGAAAGCAGGAGCTTAGTTTGGGTTAAGCAGCCACAAGTATCTGGAGTATGTTGAAACCAGGGCGAGGTTTGCATCTAACTGGGAACCAACGATGAGCTTAGCTTTTGCAATATGTATGAGCCTGATTATTGTATCTATAAAAGAGCTGTATCTTTGCAAATAAAGTTGAGACTTGTTGCACTACAGGGTGGGCTTGTCTCCCGTCGTCTTCAGCAAATGGTGACCCCGACGTGATACACGAAGGACGTGATATACCGACTGGGCGCCACGGCGGAGCGACGAAGGGGTTCGGGTCCTATGCAGCAAGGACGGCAATAAGCATGAAAATTGGGAACACGCCGTGCCCTGGGTGACCGTATAGACGAGCCCGGCCGATACGTGCCGCCGGACCTTGAAGGGCTGCAACAGCGCGCTGACAATAATAGGTATGGAAAGGCAAGCGGCATATGATTTATTTACTGCATTCTTGCAGAAGCGGCAGATAAAGGGTATAGATCTGCAAAAAGACCTACCAGGGTTGTTAGCTTATGGGTATGCTAAGGGAGTGTTTCAAAATCCACATACAGTGCATGAATTGAGCGAATGGCGTAAATTTGGGGATTTGCTGTGGGAAGCTACCCTGGAGGACGATGAGATAGCTGAAAAGTTAGGGAAGCTTTGGAGGATAGTGCACAATGAGTTGTTGCAACATCAGGCAGAAAAGAAGGCTGCTGAGCACGCATCAGCAGCACAGAGTAAGAATAAAAACTATGAGCGTGACTGGTTCCAATCCACCCCGCTGGCTCCTACCGTCTCAAAAGTAATGCTCCCCCCCACCGCGTGTAGAGCGTGTAGCGCCGAGAGAAGCGCCGGGAGAGGCACCGACATTAGTGCCGAGAGAGGCGCCGAGAGTAGCGCCGGGAGAGGCGCCGGGAGAGATGCCGGGAGCAGTGGCGGGAGAGGCGCCGAGAGCAGCGCCGGGAGCAGCACCGAGAGTAGTGCCGGGAGCGGCGCTGAGGCGGATGATACCGAGAAAAGAGAAAAGTCAGCCACCCCACGATCCGCCAAAGTTGGCGCCTGACGGAAATGGAGGCGGGACAAAGGGGAAAAGTCAGCCGCCTCGTTGGCCACCGAAGATGAGTGATCTATGTGGAGGAGTGGCAGAAATGAGAGCTAGAAGACGGAGTCTGGTGAGGAGACGGGGGGTGGTGCGGCTACGCGGAGTAAAGAAAAAAGTTCTCTACACAAGAGTTTTTACAAAGTCAGAGAGGCGAAGGGGCTTCGGAGCAGAGCCCCCGCGGGAGAGCTGCTTCCCATTCGAGCCCAGCCCGCCGAGTTACCCCTGGGCCGACTTGCAGGGGAATGCCAAGTGGGCGGAGTCGGGCGGGGGTGCAGCGCAGGATGATCAGAGGAGAGTGGGGGAGCGCGACCCCATGTTAGACTGGGCACCATCGGGCACGAGAGGGAAGAAAAAGAAAACACGGGAGAGAGTAATACCGACTGCGCCGCCGGCGCCAGGGCCGGCACGGAGTGAGCCAGACCCCCCCCGCCCCTTCCATCCGCAGCCGCCGCCGCGCAGCCGCTTCCCGCGCCCGGTCAGTGTCTCCGGAGTGCCCCCCCATACACCGCGCGCCGACACGGCCGGCCCCAGCCCTCACGGACCGCTGGGCTCGTCCTTTCCATCCTCAATCCCTTGCCTCAAAGAGTGTAAAAACTGTTGGTAGTTATGTTATGCATTTTGCTGTAAATGTGGTGACGAATAGTAGTTTTCTTACAGTGGAAACTTTCTAAGGTGTTTTAGGTGTCAGGAATGGAACTTGGAAGAACAGACATTGAGAAGCTAAAAGGTGGTTTAGGTTTTAGACTCATTGGTGAAGGGTTTTTTTTTTTTTGATCAGGAGTAAAAAAATGGATTTTGTCATACTGTTGATGCTTTAAATGATTGTGGTAAATGGTTTTAGGCAATTTCAACAACCCAAGCAAAACATGTGGCTTACACTGGCCAAAGCAATCAATCAGTCTACAATATGTTTATCAATGGCCACTCCAGATAATCCTTTTTCTACCTCTTTGGTGGGAGTTCCATCAGATGTGGCACAATGGCCTGTACCAAATGCATTAAAACCAAATCCCTTAGTTAAGGGTAATGGCAAAGTTGACAACTGTGATTTTCTCATTTCATGGTTGCCAATAATGACAACAGAGCCAGAGGAGTTAGAATTATTGGGATGTATAAAGATGGATTTTTGTGTTATGTTTAATTTTACCAGCAATACCAAAACATTTGGGACAGAATGTGGATCTCACCCTGGGCGTGTATAAGAACACAACATCTTGGTGCAATTATACTTCACCAAAAAGATCCAGGTCTAGTCTTGTGCCTGTACAGTTACCAAAGGGAATTTTTCTGATCTGTGGGGACCAGGCATGGCCTGGAATACCCTCGAGATTACAAAGGGGACCATGCAGTTTGGGACAACTGACGATCTTGATGCCTAATCACACAATGATTTAGAAACATCATTGTCCAAAACAATTTGTGCATGCATTTACTAGCGAATGTGATGACCATGTTACCTTTGGTCTCCCTCAGCAATAATAGCAACTAGTATATTTGCTCCAGGTGTAGGAGTATCTGCTTTATTAACTCAGCTATGCAAATTAGGATACTGGCCTAGCAAACAAAGCAACCAAACCTCAATGACATTAGAAGACTTGATTAGTAATGTAAGTAGTATTAGCCATACAACTTTGCAACATAGACCTGCTAGAGATTTTACCTTTAGCGCAAGTATAATAACTTTGTCAGGTGTGGGGTTTTTTCAGTGGATAAGAAGAAGCTTACCAGGCATGAGTTGCTAAACTAATGTGCAGATTGACCTTGAGCTGCTCTCGACTGTGAGAAACGAAGAAGCAAAAATACATACGAGATAACAACTTCGAGCAAGGAGGAGGCTGAGGCAGCGTGTGAAACTGCAAGGCTTGTCACAGAAAACTACAGCTGGCTTTTAGAGAAAGGACCAATTAGAAGTACTATAAACACGCTAGCTTTGCTGCTGATTATGGAGGTCTGATGCTTGTTAGTAAAATTTGAGTTATTAAAAACAGTGGAGCGGGCTGCCCGGAGGGGTCATGGACATACCAGCTATCCCCATGCACTGAGCCACGGTATCCCTCACACTAGCCAGAGACAGGCGGTCGTTAAATGCACTCACACTACTTTAAAAGTACAGCTCAACCGTCTTAGGGAGGGGGAGAGCATGGGGCGTAGAAGATATAACGGTCTACTGAGTCTCTCTTGCAGATTGACGTGTTTCTCGGAGTGCTCGCCGTGATGCAGATCAAGATGGAGTCAAGATTGAATAGTGAAGTGGAACACGACCAGCACCTGATCATATCTTCCTGCAATTGGCTCAGCTAGCATATGTGCTGGGCAGACACGTTATGTATCAGCCCGTGCCACAGGACACTGGAGTCATCGAGCATAAGGAGGGGGAGATGTGGTAGGCGTCCGGAAGATCTCAGGTTGTAACGTGAGAGGTGGAAGGTACAGAAGAGGTGGGCACGGGGTGGAGTGAGAGGAGGTGCTGGTGGTGGCAGATGTGAGCACATGGTGTAAACAAGGGGTTGAAGTTTGGCAGATGGATGTCACTCATGTGGCAGAGTTTGGAAGACTAAAATATGTGCATGTAACCATAGACACATGGAGCAAATTCGTTTGGGCAACAGCACAGACAGGGGAGAGGGCCATACATGTGGAGCGTCATTTATATAGTTGTTTTGCAATAATGGGAATTCCTCAGAAAATAAAGACAGACAATGGGCCGGCCTATATAAGTAGAAGCATAGAACAGTTTATGAGGCAATGGGGAGTTAAACATGTAGCAGGGATTCCCCATTCCCCCACAGGACAGGCCATAATAGAAAGAGCTAATGGGACTCTAAAAAGATATCTTGGTAAATATGGGGATGTTAAAGATCCACATATGAAATTGTTAAAGGCCTTGTTTGTTATGAACCACCTGTGTGTGTTTGGGGAACAGAAGCTACCACCTGTAATAATACATCATAATCCAAAGGCACAAAAGGAGAGAAAGAAAGAAATATGGGTTAAATATCGTGACCCTAAAACAGGGATATGGCAGCCTCCGGCCAAAGTATTATACCGGGGACGTGGGTATTTGTGTGTTGACTCTCCCACAGGATCCATTTGGGTGCCAGCCAGGTGGACAAGAGCTGTCCTTGAAGCTGCGGAGATCAAACCATCTGACGAAAAAGGTCAGGAAGAGATTGGAGAATAAATACACCCTCGTCTTGCGGTCATTGGAGGACCGGCTAACAATCAAAAGACTGAAGGTTATATAACAAAAAGACAGTGAACTTAATGAATAATAATGAGGTGTTTTGTTATAACCATAGCTTTTAGTGTAACTATAATTGCTAACAGCTTGACGCATTTTAATCAGCCTAGAGATAATATTTGGATAACCTTTGCTAATCAAACTGGTCAATCATCTCTTTGTCTTAGTTTGGGAGGGGTTACTAATCCTTTTAAAACCTGTTTGATAGGATTGCCCGTGTGGAATCCGGAGGAATTTTGTGGACTAGTAGACAATAACACCTTGTGTAATAGGACGGGGCTGAACACAATTAGCGATGATCACGGGATGATGATGGGAAACGTCAATGTGAGATAATTAAGTCCCTTAATACCACATTAGCCTCAC